>NC_024797.2:16343371-16669583 GCF_000309985.2 Brassica rapa
GATCGCCGATACAATCTCAGTTTGCACGGCGAAGCAAGGCATAGCGTTTGGGAAATCTCTACTTAACCGGTGGGAACACATTTCATTCGCCGATTCCTCCGTTGATCAAGCACCGCCGGTTATCTTCCCCGTCGATGCAATCGCTCCGTCGATACAATCCAGCTCTATTAAGACAATCCGCCGGATCCGCAAAAAGCGGCGCACGAAGCGCGTTTCGTTCGGCGGCGATTCGGAAGACGGAGGAGATTTCGGTCGGTTTGTATTAGAAGGCGGTTTCGGTGGTAACGACGGTCCGTTCGGATTCGGCGGTGGAGGTGATGGCGGCGGCGGTGGGAAGGGATGGAGCTACGGCGGAGGTGGAAATTGGGATGAGTCATCGTCTTGGTCGGATCCGGCGATGGAGTTCGTGTACGAAGTGATTTGCTGGATCGCGTGTTGGATAATTCCAAGCTTGTGGAAACTTAACATATTATTAGATGTTTAATATGTTAAGATAAACACAATAAGGAAACCTAGAAATAGGAAAAGGAAGTTTCTATTTAGGTTAGGTTTGTGTTTTCCATATCCCACATGTTAAAGGGAATTGTCTTTCATATAAATATAGGTCTAATGGAGAGGTGTTCCATATGATCTAAGTGAAACATATTGAGAGCTTTAGTTTTGAGTAGTTTCTAAAGCTAATAAGAAAAGTTGTTCTTATAACTCTTTGTGTTTCTAAGAGATCTGAATTGGTATCAGAGCCTCAGGTTGGAGACTCGATCTAAGCTTAAGTTGTAGCTTAAGATCCTGGTGCTTGTGAACAAGATATCGCGACGGCAAGATGGCTGACGTGACTAGGGCTCCACGCACGAAGGACTTTGGATCTACATCCATCCAATGTCCGATGTTGTCATCGACAAACTACACAGTTTGGTCGATGAGGATGAAGGTTCTACTACGTGTTCATGAAGTGTGGGACACAATCGAACCCGGTTCAGATGATCAAAAGAAGAACGATGTTGCGATAGCTCTTTTGTTTCAATCTGTTCCCGAAACATTGATTCTCCAGGTGGGAGAACAAACCGCATCAAAAGAGATCTGGAACGCCATCAAGTCGCGACACCTAGGAGCTGATCGTGTAAGGGAGGCGAGACTTCAGACGTTGATGGCGGAGTTTGACAGGTTGAAGATGGATGATTCAGATACGGTCGATGACTTCGCGGGGAAGATATCGGGCCTATCATCCAAAGCAACCTCTTTGGGGGAAAACATAGAAGAATCCAAGATGGTCAAGAAGTTCTTGAAGGGTCTTCCAAGACACAAGTATATCCAGATCGTAGCATCACTTGAGCAAGTCCTAGATCTCAACTCGACGGGGTTTGAAGACATAGTTGGAAGGCTTAAGGCGTACGAGGAGCGTGTAGGAGAAGAAACTCAGAAAAAAGACCAAGGGAAGCTAATGTTTTCGAACAATGAAGAGCATAGTCAGAGGGGCTATGAGAATTCTCGTGGTAGAGGAAGAGGAAGGAACGGTAGAGGCAGAGGTCGAGGTAGGTCACACAACCAAAACCGTGCGTCACACACCGAAGATAACAACTCGGAAAAGAATCGCTCAAAGCTGATATGTTGGAGATGTGACAAGCCTGGTCACTACGCAACTGTCTGTCCCGAGAAGTCAGAGAAGGATCAAGAAACCAACCTAAACGAGACAGAAGAGGCCGATGCACTCTATGTACACGAGGTGGTGTTTTTGAACGAAGATAAGGTGATTCCGAAGAATCTTGATATCAACAAAGGCGATGCAAGTGTCTGGTATTTGGATAATGGAGCGAGCAATCACATGACAGGGAACAAGGAGTTCTTTTCGAGTTTGAATCTCAACACCAAAGGGAAGGTGAAGTTTGGTGATGGATCGTGTGTTGACATTGTAGGAAAGGGTGTGGTTACATTTGTGTGCAAGACTGGAGAGAAGAAGGCACTCAAGGACATATACTACATACCTGATCTGAAGCACAATATATTAAGTCTTGGGCAAGCAACAGAGAACGGATGTGAGGTTAACATGAAAGATGTCTACTTAACGCTCACAGATTCGCATGGAAGGTTGCTAGTTCGTGTGACAAGATCTCCAAACCGTCTCTACAAGACCCCTATGGAGATAAGCTACCCGGAATGTTTACATGTCAGGGACGAAGATGCTACATGGAGGTGGCATGCTCGACAAGGACATATATGCTATGGAGTGATGAACAACATGGTAAGGAAGGAGATGGTCGTAGGAATGCAGAGTGTAACACACGAAGAAGGCGTGTGTGACACATGTCTCGCAGAGAAGCAAACGAGACACTCATTCCCGAGTGTAACACACAAAGAAGGCGTGTGTGACACATGTCTCGCAGGGAAGCAAGCCAGAGACACATTCCTGACTAAGGCCATGATTTGTACATCAAAGCCAGTGAGATTATTGCTTGGAAATTTGTGTGGATGTATCACACCACCAACACCAGCAGATAATCGTGAGGCATTCTATCGGTTCAAAAGATCTCACACCGATAGAGGAGGAGAGGTTGCCTCAGCTATGTTCAATCTAGGTTGCACCGATAGAGGAGGAGAGGTTGCCTCAGATGTGCTCAATCTAGGATGCACCGATAGAGGAGGAGAGATTGCCTCAGATGAGTTCAACCTATCTTGTGAAGAAGATTGGGTTGAAGCTATGGAAGACGAGTTGGAGTCTATCACAAGAAACAAGATATGGGAGCTTGAAGATAGACCGACTGGTTCTGAGAAGAAAGGAGAAGATGATCGAGTTTGTGTGTTACACAAGACGTTGCATGTGTTACGCCAGGCACCCAGAGCATGGAGTGTAAAACTCGATCAGGTTCTCAAGGAGATGAGATTTGAGAAGTGCACGAAGGAACCATCAGTGTACTGCAAGACTCAAGGAGGAGACGTCTTGATCATAGCCATCTACGTTGATGATCTATTTGTGACAGGAACTTCGCTTAAGGTGATTAGGCAATTCAAGGAGGAGATGTCTAAGAAGTTCGAGATGTCAGATCTAGGTAAGCTAACGTACTACCTTGGCATAGAGGTGATTCAAGGAGCAGACGGAATCAGAATAAAGCAAGAGAGGTATGCTCAAGGAATCCTGTGTGACACAAAGATGGAAGTGTGTAACACGACTCACGTAGGAGTGTGCAACACGACTCACGGAGGAGTGTGTGACACAAAGGTGGAAGCGTGTGACACAACGCATGTACCAATGGAGTCAAGGTTCTCAAAGGATGAAGATGAACCAGAGATAAATCAGTTGGGTGTTGAGCAGAAGGCCGACATCCTTCCCAGAGCTCATGTACGCAAGATGGCGGATGTGACCAGAGTTATCATCGCAGTGAGCTTCAGCCACAAGACTCATCGCAACTTAAGTGAAGAGGTCATGAGAAGGTTATACAAGAACTGGGCCGATTCTAAGAAGAAGCGGTACGGAAGCAAGGAGAGCATCCGGTCTAACCTTGAGAAAGATGTGAATTCAATGGGTGGATTCGCACACCATGGTGTGGTGGAGGATGATTACTTGATGATTAAGTTCAAGCAAATGAGGAGCTTAATCGGAGTTCAAGAAATTGATCTCCCTAATTCAAGTTGGAATTAAGGGGGTGAATGTTGGATAATTCCAAGCTTGTGGAAACTTAACATATTATTAGATGTTTAATATGTTAAGATAAACACAATAAGGAAACCTAGAAATAGGAAAAGGAAGTTTCTATTTAGGTTAGGTTTGTGTTTTCCATATCCCACATGTTAAAGGGAATTGTCTTTCATATAAATATAGGTCTAATGGAGAGGTGTTCCATATGATCTAAGTGAAACATATTGAGAGCTTTAGTTTTGAGTAGTTTCTAAAGCTAATAAGAAAAGTTGTTCTTATAACTCTTTGTGTTTCTAAGAGATCTGAATTGTCACTCTTCTCCTTCAATAGCATAACCCACATATACCTAGAGAAGTCATCGATCAATACAAAGACATACTTATTGATCAATGTGGGACTTGGATTGACATCTCTCATCGCGTTGTCGTATTGCGTGCACTTTGCGTTCAAGAGGATGGTGAGGATCGTGACGGACGGTGAGAGGGAGAAGTTGAATCTGACATTATCTCCGGTGTGCTGACAATAGTCATGTGTCGGAAAATTGTTAATCACAGCTTCAGTTCCATCAAATGATCTCTCGTGTGTATATATATTTTATAGGCAATGTACATATATTTATGATGATGAATTAATGATCATATGATAATTTAAGGTGGAGATGTAATCTAATATATTAAAACAGAAGTCATGACTTCTTTTCATGTGTGATTTTTTTAGTTTGGACCATTCCTAAAAAATATCATATTTTACATAAGTTCATTATTATATCTTTTAATATATTTATCTTTTTATTTGAAATACAAATTAATATATTTAAAATATTCTAACAAAATCTTCTTAGAATCTTTTTAAATTTATTTTTGAAAATTAGTTAGTTTTAATTTAAATTATCATAAAATACAATTAGAAATTAAAATTGAATATAGTTTTGGTTTATAAACAAAAATTTAAAATAAAATGAAATAAATTAATTTCAAAAATAAATTTATTAATAATTTTTAAACATTTTGTTAGAATTAAATATTCATTTCTATTTTAATTTTTTCAAATTTGTTTTCTAATAAAATAAAAATCATGATTTTTTGATGAATGATATTTTTATTTGGACCATCATTTAAATTTTCTATTAAATGTATATCACTAATGCTAATATATATAATATTTTTAACTACTTTAATCATAATATATTTTATATCTTTTAATTTTTTTAAAAAAATTTAAAATTCCAACAAATCTCTTGAAAAAGATTATAATAAGATCTTAATTGTCATAAATTGAATATAAATATTTTCAACTAATTTTGTAATTAGTAATAAATAGTTACTAAAAGAATAAAATTATATCCTATTTTATCAATTTTATAATAATATCTATCATTTTAAAATAAAAACGTTATATTGAACAAAATATGATAAAATTATTTTAAATTGATAAGTTAACATATTTTATTTACATAAATATAAAATATTTATGTTAAAATATAATATGTTGGTAGAACGGGTTAATATTAGTAAACTATATGATACATGTATAAAAATTTATCTTATCTTAAACTTTTTAATATACAGTAATTTACTATATAAAATTAATAAACATTAAAAATTACTAAAAAAATCTAGCGATTTGAATTACGGATCATGATTATAATAAATTAAATACTAAATTGTTTTGATAAATGTTGTTTCATGCATTAAAAAATTTAGTTTAGTAATCAAACGTAAATTCAATAGGACAAATATATAATAAGCAACATATATATATGATGATTTTAATTTACAGCATGAAAACTATAAAATTATTATATTTGGCATAATTATACAAACATTTAAGGGGTCCCAACATTTAAATATGTGAGTAACATTAAAAATATATAGTAATTATGTAAAACAAATATCTATATATATAAATGTGAAAATATATTCCTGCACGGTTGTGCGGGTGGAAATCTAGTCTAATATATTAAAACAGAAGTCATGACTTCTTTTCATGTGTGATTTTTTTAGTTTGGACCATTCCTAGAAAATATCATATTTTACATAAGTTCATTATTATATCTTTTAATATCTTTATCTTTTTATTTGAAATACAAATGAATATATTTAAAATGTTCTAACAAAATCTTTTTAAAATCTTCTTAGAATCTTTTTAAATTTACTTTCGAAAAATAGTTAGTTTTAATTTAAATTATCATAAAATATAATTATCCAATATATTAAAACAGAAGTCATGACTTCTTTTCATGTGTGATTTTTTTTAGTTTGGACCATTCCAAGAAAATATCATATTTTACATAAGTTCATTATTAAATCTTTTAATATCTTTATCTTTTTATTTGAAATACAAATGAATATATTTAAAATGTTCAAACAAAATCTTTTTAAAATCGTCTTAGAATCTTGTAAAATTTACTTTCGAAAAATAGTTAGTTTTAATTTAAATTATCATAAAATATAATTAGAAATTAAATTGAATATAGTTTTAGTTTATAAACGAAAATTTAAATAAAATGAAATTAATTAATTTCAAAAATACATTTACTAATAATTTTTAAAGATTTTGTTAGAAATAAATATTTATTTCTATTTTAATTTTTTCAAATTTGTTTTCTAATAAAATAAAAATCATGATTTTTTTATGAGTGATATTTTTATTTGGACCATCATTTAAATTTTCTTTTAAATGTATATCACTAATGCTAATATATATAATATTTTTAACTACTTTAATCATAATATCTTTTATATCTTTTAATTTTTAAAGAAAAAAATAAAATTCTAACAAATCTCTTGAAAAAGATTATAATAAGATCTTAATTGTCATAAATTGAATATAAATATTTTCAACTAATTTTGTAATTAGTAATGAAATGTCACTAAAAGAATAAAATTATATCCTATTTTATTAATTTTATAATAATATCTATCATTTTATCATAAAAATGTTATATTGAACAAAATATGATAAAATTATTTTAAATTGATAAGTTAACATATTTTGTTTTCATAAATATAAAATATTTAAGTTAAAAATATAATATGTTGGTAGAACGGGTTAATATTAGTAAACTATATAATACATGTATAAAAATTTATCTTATCTTAAACTTTTTAATATACAGTAATTTATTATATAAAATTAATAAACATTGAAAATTACTAAAAAAATCTACGATTTGAATTACGGATCATGATTATAATAAATTAAATATAAAATTGTTTTCATATATGTTGTTTCATGCATTAAAAATTAGTTTAGCAATCAAACGCAAATTCAATAGGACAAATATATAATAGGCAACATATATATGTGATGATTTTAATTTACAGCATGAAAACTATGAAATTATTATATTTGGCATAATTATACAAACATTTAAATATGTGAGTAACATTAAAAATATATAATAATTATGTAAAACAAATATCTATATATATATAAATGTGAAAATATATACCCGCACGGTTGTGCGGGTAGAAATCTAGTAACTCATTAAGCCTAATAAACTCCATTTCAGATGCATACTTGTTCATGCAAAATATAATTATAACTAGGGAGTAGAGTGTTTATAGTATATTATTAAGCACTGGCGCTTTGTCTAATTATCCGGAGCTTGATGACCCGTGGATGATGGTGGTTGATTTTGGTTCCAGTTGTTCTGTTGTGTTGGCTCTCTCCTCTCCACCTGCATAGTCTCACGGCGCCTATCGTACCTAGGCCTAGACCGGTTTCTGATCTGGCGCTGTTCAGTGAACCTATACTGTGGTCTGGGTATCACCTTTCCTTCAATGTACAAATCACCTGAACAAAATTGGTTTAGTTGATAAGTGTATATCTCAAATAATTCAAACGAAAATTCAAACAACATTACAAACCTCCATAGTCTTTGTTGGGTACGTCAAGATAAGAATCTGGTAGGACCCAGAGAACACCAG
The DNA here is from genome assembly GCF_000309985.2 of Brassica rapa. Taxonomy (NCBI): domain Eukaryota; kingdom Viridiplantae; phylum Streptophyta; class Magnoliopsida; order Brassicales; family Brassicaceae; genus Brassica; species Brassica rapa. Next base: position 16,350,932 of record NC_024797.2, read on the forward strand.
GCAATCCTGTGAAGAATCACACAACTCTGGATTACGTATCTTACATACACAAAAGCAAGGTCAAGAAGTTGCAAACCTAAGACACTGATATGTTCTTTGTCCTCTTCCAACAGACAACAACAATAATTCGGACAGAACAAGACATAAGTTCACACCTTTGACTTTGCAAGAGAGCTCTTCAGAGATCAGAGCACCAAAGCCAGTGTAAGTCGAAGTAGAAACAGAGTAGATCTTCTTCTTTGCCTCTTCCTCGCTACAAAACATACAAATCAATGACAAATACACAAACGAAATGAGAGAAGGACAAAAAAAAATGAAATGGGAACTTGCCTTCCGACAACGGAAGTTAACGTTTTGACATAAGCATTGATCATCTCATCTTCGGTTGGTTTGGGATCATTAAACTCCATGACGATGAGCCAATGCTCGTAATCGCATCCGTCAAGAAGAATCGTCTCCTTCGGCGGACGGTTGCTCCAGTTCGGCGAAGGATCGTTCAGCGGAGAGTATCCTGACCCGGATGTCTTGGGTCGGGTGGGCATGTAACACGGGCCTAGTACGGTTCGGGTCGAGGAAAGCTTGTCGATTAGTGGCACGGCGAATCGAGAACGAGAAGAGAGCGTAGAGAACGACGACGAAGAAGAAGAGAGTGCTTTGCTTAGTACTGTCGCTAATTTGCGCCGCGCGGTGAAAAGAGCCATCGCCGATTCGCCGGTGAGGGTTTTGGCTTCTGCTCTCTATCTTTCTCTTTCACTTCAGTCTTCAGTCTTTTTCAGACGCTTCGAGAAACTATATGGGCTTTAAGTGGGCCTTAATTATCTATTATTCAGATATTTATTTCTCTTTCAGTGGGCCTTAACTTATGTATGCTTCAAAATCTTATTTTAGCAGTAGAATCATCAATTACACTATCATATAATCTCAAATTAACTGAAATGTATATGATATAGATGAATTTTTTTTTACATATAACAGTTCTATAAAGGAGTTCCCCTAGAACATTCGGATCTAGAGACAGTTGAAAAGATTTTTTTCACATAATCCACAATACTAATTTTAACCAGAATTTAATAGTTAAATTTGCAATATTCAGTGAATGAAAGGTAAAAATGTAAAACAAAACTTTTATATATTAGCTGAAAAATAAATAACATTACCCCAATGTAATAAATAATAATGTTTGCGACTTTCCATATATAGTATTGTTCTTTTAGTTACATCACAGATTCACAATAAAGCTGTTTTGGCTTTTTTTACTGCAAAGCAGTATAGTACTCAACCATGCATAAGTTTATACATGATCTTCTCATCTGTTTCATACTTGTCAATAATAATCCACTGTGAGATTCCTCTTATGCCTCCTCGCAGCTGTTTACTTTCTCATCTCTTAATCAATTCCTCGTTCAGCAATAAAACTATCTATCAAAATCATATTTAGCATAGTTTCACTTTATCCCACACATCCATGCCTCCAAGACCCATACTATTCATAGGTTTATCATAAAAGCTGGGAAACCGAACGTTTTATATGGAAATAATACACAGACTTGTGGAAGCAAAGCTATAATATTCCTAAAGACAGAAAATGTAACATAGCCTCATATTATTTCCTTAAATCCCAAAAATAGCAACGCAACTCATGTCTATATTAACCCTCCCATCAAGATCTTTCTAGCCATTTGTTCAAACCTTTGTAAAATTTAAACACCAAAAACCCATCCCAAAAAAGAACCATAGCTAGAAGGGGCCTTATAGCCAGAGTTGCAGGCCCCGTCTGCCCCATTTCTAACATGTTAAAAACACATTAATTGCCTCTTTCGGCCTTTTGAGTTTTGTGTATAAAGAAAACCACAAAGAAATGGCGTTGGATGAGGACAAGAAACAGAAATGCCTCGTCGCTGGTAGTGTCTCGGCTGTGCTACTGATTATGGTTGTCTCGGTAGCTGTCATAACATCTAAAAACTCACCCAATGAAAATCAGATCAGGCAAGCCACCAAAGCCGTTAAAGCAGTTTGTGCACCTACTGACTACAAAGAGATATGCCTCAAAAGTATAATGGACGCTTCTCCCAACTCCACAGAGCCTCTCGAACTCATCAAGCTTGCCATCAACGTCACTATCGAATCCATCAACCAGGGCCTCAAGAAAGCCTCTATAGATGTTAAACCCAAGACTGATGAAGACCCAGAAGCAAAAGATGCTTTTGAGCTATGTGAGAAGCTAATGTTTGACGCTATTGATGATCTTAAAAAATGTCTTAACCGTGGGTTCTCAGCTGCTCAAATTGTAGGCTTTGTTGAGGATCTTCGGGTTTGGCTAAGCGGCGCCATTGCTTTCCAGCAAACCTGTATAGATTCCTTCAAGGAGATTAAGTCTAATACTCTTATGATTGACATGCGCAAAATCTTCAAACCATCAAAAAGGCTTACCAGCAATAGCCTCGCCATGGTTACTGAACTTTCCACCATTCTCCCAAATTCCAACACCACAGGTATCTACCAAATACATCTCTAGTCAGGGCCGACACAGCTTTCAAACATTGAGTCTAAATTTTTTTAAAAATAATTTATTTTTAGGCACATGCCTCTAAATTATTTGTTTTAAAAAATTAAAAAATCTTATTGAATATCCTTGGCTCCAAAATTTTCAGAACCAACCTTGTCTCCAATATATATACATATGAATCAATCAATATGTGATGCAAGTCTTAATGATAACAGGACTAACAAAAGCTCTTTCGAAATACGCCAGAAAGCTTTTGAATACAGAAGAAGATGGTATCCCAACATGGGTTAGACCAGAGGTACGGAGGCTCATAGAAGAAGAAGCACCACCAATAGAATTAGAACCACAACCACCACCACCACCACCACCAGCGAGAACTGATGCGGTGGTGGCTCAAGACGGAAGTGGACAGTTCAAGACCATCGCCGAGGCTCTAAACTTTGTTCCCAAAGACAACAGTCCATTCATCATCTACATCAAAACGGGTATATACAAGGAGCAAATAAAGATCACAAAGAAAATGCCTTACGTCACTATGATAGGTGATGGACAAAACTTGACCATCATTACAGGCAGCCTCAACTTCGGCATCGGAAGAGTCAAGACTTTCCTAACAGCCACAGTCAGTGAGTTTCAATCTTTCACATAGCCTTGGGCATTTTAACCTCTAAAACCAAAACGAGCCAAACCGAACATATGTACGTAAATATCCGAATGGTTTCTAATCACTAGAATAGAAAATCCAAAATCAAATGAATATTAGAATATCTGAAATATAGTTTACATACCTAAAAATGTTAACTATATTTACTTTTGAGATAGCCAGTATTTATAATCGAATCATTTGAAAAAACTGAATTATCTAAATGTTTTTTAAATAATAATGTGAATTATTCGATATTTCTTATCGGAAATAACCATAATTATCTAAAATTAAATACAAAATACTCGAATCATCTATTTTGATCCGAATCATCTGAAAAATTGAAAGAAACTGGAATCAAACTAAAACTAGAATTTTATGGGATATTAATTGGTTTCTAACTTTGTAGTAAGAATTTCTAACTTTGTTACCCAAACCCAAAAGTTGAAAATAACCAAACAGAAATTAAACTGAATTTCATAAATATAGTTCATATAACTGTATTACTAAAATCAAAAACCGAAAGCCTAACGTTAGAGAACCTTTCTAACCGTGTGTCTTGTCTTGGCAGCAATCGAGGGGGAGCACTTCACAGCGAAGGCCATCGGGATCGAGAACACAGCAGGACCAGACGGACGCCAGGCGGTGGCGATGAGAGTCTCAGCGGACTACGCCGTGTTCTACGAATGCAAATTCGACGGTTACCAAGACACTCTATTCGTCCACTCCCAACGCCAGTTCTACCGCGACTGCACCGTCACGGGAACCATAGACTTCGTCTTCGGCGACGCCAAGTGCATCCTCCAAAACTCCGTGATCGTCTTCAGAAAGCCCAAGAAAGGCCAGACGTGCGTCGTCGCCGCTCAGGGGCGCAGCGACAGGCACGAGTCCACTGGGCTGGTGTTCCAGAACTGCCACATAACGGGGGATGAGGAGTACATGGCGATGAGACCCGCGAAGAAGTCTTTTCTAGGGAGACCGTGGAAACGGTTCTCGAGGACGATCATGCTGATGTCAGCGCTGGATGACGTGATCGATCCGGACGGGTGGCTTCCCTGGAAAGGTGAGTTTGCGCTGAAGACGCTGTACTTCGCCGAGTATCTGAGTGGTGGGTTTGGAGCGAATGATAGCCTTAGAGTTAAGTGGCCTGGTGTCAAGAATATAACGGCTGAAGATGCGCAGTTATATACTGGAGGTAGGTTCTTAGGTGGTGACTCGTGGATCCCTCACACCCAAGTTCCTTACATTGCCAACTTGTAGGAGATTTTTACAATTTGTACATGTGTGTGTTTTTTTTTTAAATGTGTTCTACTGAAACTGTGTTAGAGTGAAGTAGCTAAGTTGAACTGATTAGTGAATAGAAATAATTAAATAGTGTATGATGTTTAATTTATTGATAGTTTAGTTTACAGTTGCGAGTATTTAGAATTTTGAAAATATGTGGATCACTTCTGTTTTGAGAAATACATTCAGGCAAAAATACTTTAACATTTGAGTTTAGAATGTAGAATTAGGTTTAATATTTTTGATTGAATGTGATAATCAAACTTATGGCATTTCAATCAATTTATCGTATAAATATTTATATATAATTTGATTTGTGTCTTTTAAATTTTAATTTGCTTTGTTTAATGAATATTCAATATTAATATTTTACTTTGATCCATAAAATTTAGGATATCTATATTTTCTGGATTAAATCGAAATATCAAATCAATTTTGCCATGAGTAAAAAGAAATATATTCAATTTTGCCATATTTTGTCCACCATTCGGACAACAGTCTTCAGTTCAGACATTAAACGTAATCTTATTCGAACATTAGGATGATTATTCATACAAATTCACGTTCTCTCTTCTACAGGATTTAAATAAAGAGAGACTTTTACAAAGAAACATGAATCTTCTTTGTTTTGTTCTCATCTCATCTGAAGCATTAGCAACTCCGGTTTCTCAATATACTCTTTCCACTGGCAACAAAACCGAGCCACCGTTGCTCCATCTAGAACTCTATGATCCGCAGCTATGTTAACCTGTTACCAAAAAAAAAAACAAGTTCTTGATCAAGCTTTGGTACTAATAAGAATCTCCGAACCAAGAAATGATCTAAGTGCTTACCATCATTGTCGATGCAGGATAAACAGACCCGTCTTCTTTAAACTTCGGAACTTTCTCGATCCTTCCAAGAGCTATAATAGCAACTTCAGGTAAGTTCAAAAGAGGGGAACCAAACTTCCCACCGATCGCTCCAATGTTACTCAGAGTTATGGTTCCACCTGTTACATCCTCGGGGCTAAGCTTGTTGTTCGTCGCCAAATGCTGTAACCGTGACATCTCTTTGGTTATCTCTAGTAAAGATAGTGACTGAACATTCTTTATATTAGGAACGACTAGGCCATGTTCAGTAGCCATCGCAACTCCAATATTGTGTGAACCTTTGAGGATGATCTCTAACGACTCCTCGTTGAAGCAACCATTCACGTAGGGGTATTTGGTTAGAGCCATCGAGAGGGACTTGATCAAAGTGGGGAGGAACGTGTGTTTAACGGTGGAGTCTGTGTTGTGCTCTTTGAAGAAGTGTTTGAGCTTCACGAGCGCGTCGCAGTTTATCTCTTCAACGAAGTGAAAGTGTGGTACTTTTGTAGCCATAGTCATTGTCTTGACCATTGCTCTGTTGAATCCCCTGAGAGGAACTATTTGATCTTCAAAGTTAGTGGAGACCGAGTCTCCTCTTATAACAGGATTCTCAGAAGGAGCTGAATCAGTTACGTTTTGTTTCTGGCTACTGAATTGGAGAACATCCTCTTTCAAGACTCTCCCGTCTTTACCGCTTCCAATCACGAGGTTGATGTCTATGCCAAGGTCTTTAGCAAGGGTACGAACAGCAGGAGTTGATAGAGCTCCAACAAGAGTGTCTAGTTTTGGCTTTGAGCAGATAGGTTCTACATTTTTTGGAGTATCAGAGGATACTTGAAGAGCATCGTTAGCATCTTCTACAGCCAGCTTAACCAGAGTCTCTCCAACCTTAACAATAAACATATATATAAGTTATAATATAAAAGACTTCAACGTCAAAATCATTTAGTTGATGTGTAGAAAACTTTCCCTAACAAAAAATCTGCATAATATGCTTAATCACATGGGCAGTCCTGAGATTTTTTTGGGGCTATAAGTAATTAGTTTTATAATTTCTTTTTCTACAAATTTGGAGATCTATTTATATGAAAATTACTTTTTAAATTTTGGGGGTCATAGGCCAATGTGTTTCACTTGGCTATGCTCAGGAGGGTCCCTGATTAATCATAGCCTTATTAAAAAAACTAGACACCAATGATACCATGAGCTTTAAATACAGTTTTAAGTATTGAAATAGTCATCTTGTAGGCTTCTCTAACCTTGATAATGTCACCAGGAGCATGTGAAATGAGAGCTACTTTCCCTTTGAAACGGCTTGTTATCTCAATGGTTGCTTTATCGCTCTGAACTTCACAGAGTGGCTGAAACTCTTCCACAGGATCTCCCTGTAATGAGAAAGCAAACATCAAAATGAAATTAAAACCAAAAAGATTGAATCTTTTAGCAAAGAAATGAAGAGAAAGAACAGACCTCTTTGACAAACCACTTGAGAAGCTCACATTCAGCAATACCTTCCCCAGTTTGTGCCAGTGGCACATCAATGAAACCTCCTCCTGCGTTTGAATCTATGGAGATAGCTTCGTTTGAATACCAGCTTCTACTTCCTCCTCCTCCTCCTCCTCGTCCACACCATTTCATCAACTGGACCAAATCAAGATAATTATGACCAAACATTTCTCAACCTATGTCCTCTAAGAAAAGAAGTTACTTCTGCCTAAAACTAACGGATTAGCTTGTCGGAAACTGATCCCTCGGAGTGGAGCCAAAACAATCAAACCTCAAAGCTTCTTTTTTTTTAAGACAAAATTATAAAACTTAACACAAGTTGAAGAAACTTACGGAGAGAGAAGGAACAAGGAACGGGCGCGACGCGAACGACTGAGAATGATAAGGAGCTAGCAACGGCGGAGCGCAAACAGAAGACGAGCTGAATGGGCGGAGAAACCGATGGCTCCGCCAGATCCGCCTTGCGATCATCCTCGTTCACGGTTGGTCTTTTGGTTAAAAAACAGTATTGGGAGAAACAGAAGAAGAAACAAGCAGATGAATTGGGATTCACTTTCTAAGTTAAAACAGCTCGACTTTAACAACTCTTGTCAGGCAATGTAACGTGTTTCAGTCCTAATCTGATTAAACAAGCTAAGTGCTGCTGATTAGATATAACTAATGGATTAGTGCCGATAACAAACAAAAAGAAAATGATCGGATTAGTTTATATATGCCACGTCAGAAATACATCAGAGCTTTTTAAAGGAGGATCAACGGTACACATGTGTCCTGAGTCATGACACCAATCACCAAGTGACTGTTCACGGATCCGGCTTATCTGATGCCACTGACGTCAGTAAAAATCAGCGCACGGAACTTCTAAGGAGGATCAAAGGAACACGCATGTCTTCTTGATTTGAGCTTAATTAGCTGATGATCATCCACTCTATTAAAAGGCCGAACTGGTGGTTGTTGATGACAGGTGAAGTCGCGCAATCAATATAGTTAGTTGTTGGTTACGACTTATAACCATTCTAGGCCCAATATGAGTTTATTGGGCTTTTAGTTCCGGGCTTAGTTATGACCTTTGTCTCATTTCCAGAAATAGATAGTTGAACTAGATAATGTAAAAATGATCGATACATGTAAATATGCAGAAGAAAATGAAAAAAAACTATGTATATAAAAGAAACCAAATTATCGAAAACATTATCAAATCCACCCACCGTTACGTTGAGGAGTGTGCCAATTATCACACGTCATCTTTCTATTTATATCGTTTTAACTTTCACGCCTCTCCTTAAATTCTGAGCTCCGCAATCTCACCGAAGAAGAGATCAAATGGCTTCACGAACGAAAGGGACGACGACGATGGAAGTTGGCGCCGATGGCGTCGCCGTCATAACTCTCGTCAATCCTCCCGTCAATTCGCTATCATTCGACGGTACTCTTCCTCCTCCTCAGATTTGATCTGGAATCTCTAGGTCAATCTCAGCTTTTGATTCTCATCTTGTGAATCTGAATCATGTGAAATTGGGGGTAACCTTTGTTTGATACTCTGTTTTGTGAATCTGATCAATCTCAGCGTTTGATTCTTATCATGTGAATCTGAATCATGTATAGTCCGGTTTAGTGTAAACCGAGTCTATTAATATTCGGTTATGTTTCGTACCGATCACACACTCTCATATAATATAAGTGTGTAAATGTAACTGATTCAGTTACATCACATAACAAACTTTTCACAAGCCTGTGATAGTGATACTCTGTTTTTGTGTACAGTGCTATACAGTCTCAAGAGTAATTACGAGGAGGCCTTGAGCAGGAACGATGTTAAAGCTATTGTTGTTACAGGTATGTTTCTGGATAATCATTCTCTCACAAGACGAGAAAATAGAACGTTTATGCAAACTTTTGTGTGTTTAATTACTGTAGGTGCTAAGGGGAAGTTCTCTGGGGGATTTGATATATCTGGATTTGGTGAAATTCAGAAAGGGACGAGTATGTTTTCAGTGTCTTGGTATCTTTGTTGATTGCATTGGGGTTATGTATTGATGTTTGTAGTAATGTATATTTTGGTTTATCTCAGTGAAAGAGCCAAAGGTTGGATACATATCGATTGATATCCTAACCGATTTGCTTGAAGGTTCTTTTTCTAACTTACCGGCTTAAGTTTGGTTCATGCAATGGTTCTGGTTATGTTTTTCTGAGGGTTCGATTTTTTTTTGTGTATTTCAGCTGCAAAGAAACCGTCTGTAGCTGCTATTGATGGGCTTGCCTTAGGAGGAGGGTTAGAGCTTTCCATGGTAACGTTTCCATACTACCTTCCCTATATATATCCTCTCGAAACTGCCGAGCAATTTTTTATTAGGTGGATGTTGATAGAGTTGTATAATTTTTTTCCCAGGCTTGCCATGCTAGGATATCAGCTCCTGGTGCACAGTTAGGTCTGCCCGAGCTTCAACTCGGTGTTATTCCTGGGTTTGGAGGTACATTATCAATTTTGTTGGTTATCAATTCCTTAATGTTTGCCTGTCAGCAGATTTTTGATCGTATATGAGCCATAATCTTTGAATCCTATGGAGAATCATATATTTTGATCATGTTTGTGTTGAATGAATCAAGCAACTTTTGTTTTTTTTTTTTTACTTTCCTGATTATACTCCTTTGGATTGTTGCAGGAACACAGCGTCTTCCACGTCTTGTTGGTCTCACAAAAGCCCTTGAGATGATTTTGGTACGTTAGTGCCTTATTCTTATGTTATGGTTAGTCTACTTTGGTTCAAATGTAACATCGTTTCTTTTGTTGAAACGTGTAGACATCTAAGCCGGTTAAAGCAGAGGAAGGTCATTCATTGGGTCTTATTGATGCTGTCGTGCCACCTGCGGAGTTACTAAACGCTGCTCGTCGCTGGGCCCTTGACATTGCCGAGAGGAGAAAACCATGGGTTTCTAGTGTTTTAAAGACTGATAAGTTACCTCCTCTTGGAGAGGCAAGGGAGATACTGAAATTCGCCAAGGATCAGACGCGCAGGCAAGCCCCCAACATGAAACACCCCTTAATGTGCCTTGAGGCTGTTGAAGTTGGTATTGTTTCTGGTTCAAGGGCTGGTTTAGAAAAGGTATATTATTCTCTTGTTGTTACTGCGTTATGTGTTCTTTATCGTTTCCCCTGAGAGTGTAGTGACCCTTAACAAATATCCGTTACATTGTCACTTATAGGAGGCTCAAGTCGGCTCAGAAGTGATAAACCTGGATACTACCAAAGGACTGATCCATGTCTTCTTTTCTCAGCGAGGAACTACAAAGGTATGCTAGTGTTTATGCAGTCATGTCATTTAGACTTATGTACCACTAAACATCTGGTTTCTTTTTTTTTTTGTTCTTACAAGATCTTAACTATTAGCATGAAAGCTTCCCCTCTATTTCTTATTCCTTCCTATCTATATTATGGATAGGTTCCTGGAGTTACTGATCGTGGGTTGGTGCCAAGGAAGATTAATAAGGTAGCCATAATTGGAGGCGGGTTAATGGGATCTGGAATAGCCACTGCATTGATCCTCAGTAACTATTCAGTGATTCTCAAGGAGGTTAATGAGAAGTTCTTGGAGGCTGGAATTGGCAGGGTCAAAGGTGGGGATGGATTTGAATATCTATGAAATGTACCAACGAATTGCAATTTCTGACTAGTTTCGTTGATTTAATCAGCTAATCTTCAGAGTCGTGTAAAGAAAGGAAAGATGTCGAAGGAAAAGTTTGAGAAAACCATGTCTCTCCTCAAGGGTTCTCTTGACTATGAAAGCTTTAGGGATGTGGACATGGTCATCGAGGTAATAATTGGCATAATGAGGCTGAGTTTTTTTTATCCTGTATAGTTGCTAAGTGAATTTACTTTGCTTGATGTCTTTTTGGTGGCTTGAACAGGCTGTCATTGAGAATATATCTCTGAAGCAGCAAATTTTTGCTGATCTCGAGAAGTACTGTCCTCAACATTGTATCCTTGCTAGCAACACATCTACCATTGATTTGAACAAAATTGGGGAGCGGACCAAGTCCCAGGATCGGATTATCGGAGCACATTTCTTCAGGTGATTACTTATCTTCTGCAGTTTTGATTAATTTCTCAGTGAAAGTCTTACGCTTGTAGTGGTTTTGCTCGCTCTACATGAATCATGTTTATTCATTTTCCTGATGCAGTCCAGCGCATGTCATGCCACTACTTGAAATAGTTCGGACCAATCATACCTCTGCCCAAGTAATTGTTGACCTGTTAGATGTTGGGAAGAAGATTAGGAAAACACCAGTCGTGGTTGGAAACTGCACGGGGTTCGCAGTTAATAGGATGTTCTTCCCATACACACAGGCAGCTATGTTCCTTGTTGAGCATGGAACAGATCCATATCTAATCGACAAAGCAGTCAGCAAGTTTGGAATGCCAATGGGTCCCTTCAGGTATATCGCATTGTAAAGATCCATGTAAACCTCATACATTGTTTTTAACTGTACCTTCGTTACCTATATGGACGAGTAGATTGTGCGACCTGGTTGGATTCGGTGTGGCGATTGCAACCGCAACACAATTCATTGAGAACTTCCCTGAACGGACATACAAATCAATGATTATCCCACTCATGCAAGAGGACAAGAGAGCTGGTATACCAGAGAGGACAGCTCAATAATGTTCTATTGATTTAACATTGTTCTAAATCTCGTGAACGTTCGTGATTTCAGGTGAAGCCACTCGTAAAGGTTTCTATCTTTATGATGATAGGCGCAAGGCTAAACCTGACCCTGAAATAAAGAAATATATAGACAAGGCAAGGGGCGTATCAGGAGCAAAGCCTGACCCGAAGGTATCTCTCTCTGTCCAATAATCAAGTAGAGATCTCCACTTTGCATTTGAGAGGATCTCACTGTTTTTTCTGACTATGACTGGTTGCTGTGGCCTGCAGCTGGAGAAACTGTCGGAGAAGGAAATTATTGAAATGACGTTCTTCCCAGTAGTGAACGAGGCGTGTAGAGTCTTTGCGGAAGGAATTGCTGTCAAAGCAGCAGACCTTGACATTGCTGGCATATTTGGAATGGGTTTTCCACCTTACAGGTCATTGTTGTCATCAAACAAAATCTTTTGTCAAATTCTCCTTTTGTTCATTGTTGATTTAATCTAAATATGTCTTGTGAACAGAGGAGGAATCATGTTCTGGGCTGATTCCATTGGATCGAAATACATTTACTCAAAGCTAGAGGAGTGGTCGAAGGCTTATGGTGAATTCTTCAAGCCTTGTGCTTTCTTGGCTGAAAGGGGATCCAAAGGAGCTCCTCTGGTGAGTATTCACTTGTTTATGAAGCAGATTATTTTTTATTCTTCTTAGGATTGCCATTAAGAACATGATTCTTCCTCTGTTCACAAGACTAAACATGTCCAGTTTAGCTTTGCTCAGTTGCAACTCAGATTATTGATTATTCCTACATCTGTGTTGCAGAGCGCTCCTTTGGAACAATCCAGATCACGGTTGTAAGGGCAGCGTTTCAACGGGAAACTTTACTTTGTTGCTGCATCTACTGTGTTTCTTTTATGTCCACATTTACTTGCCAAAACGTTGGGATCTTTGGCCTCCGGGAGCTTTTAAAATAAAGTCTCATCTCAGACAGATGAATCTGGGAGAAAGTAGAAAGTAAGTTCTAGTAGCAATAAGATATGGTTATGTTATGCATGATGCTTTGTCATATAAAGCCGTCAGATACATTTGCTATAAAGTTCTATGGAATAAGTTCTATGATTTATTGATAATTCCTGGACTCTTAAATCTTTCTTAATTCTACTATAGGAAAGTTAAAATAAATTTAGTTACTTGATCTGGATGATTAGAGAATATGATTACATGATCTGGATGATTACATGATCTTAATTCTAAGTTCTAACACATCTTCGTATTGATTTTAACCCCCTTAAAAACCAATTAAAAATGGATATTAGAAGGTTGTACCAATTATCAACACATACTTGTTATTTTATACAACTTTGTTAAATACAATGGAGAGGTCATGAACAATAAATAATTTTGTTTGATTGGTTGGCCTCTATCAAACAGAAGCCGGTGAATTTCTTAATTAACAAAACTAAAAGATAAGTAATAGTTAATACACTAACATGGGGTGTGGGACTAACATGGGAAACAACTAGGGCATATGCATAGTAAATGTATTTTTCCTTGTTGTCAACCATCAGTTTTATTGATGGCTTGAAATTAATTAAGTAACCAGTTGATCTTTAAACCTCAATTATGAGGCAAGTCGACGTCCAACATGATTAACAGAACCCTCACGTGCACTAAGGAACTCAACGCTTTCTCTTTCCCTACAAACTCTGCTTCATTACAGAGAAACTAGAGAGAGAGGACTCAACGGTTTTTGGTTTTGCTAGTTTCTGGTTCCTTGTTTTAAATCTTTTCTGTAATGGTGAATCTCAAAGATCATGACATGGGAGAAGGGATGCAATGCTTAACACATCCTTACACAAAGAACCTTGGTGGGATATGTGCATTGTGTCTCCAAGACAAACTTGGTAAGCTCGTCACTTCCTCTTTCCCTCTCTCTAAACCTAACCACCCTTCTTCTTCCTCCTCTTCGTCTTCTTCGGCTAATCTTATCTACAAGAGAAGCAAATCAATGGCCGCTTCTTACGGTGAGAGTTTCAGCCAGAGGAAACGAAGTGGGTTCTGGTCCTTTCTTCATCTATACTCTTCCAAACACCAAACCACCACCAAAAAAGTCCACCATTCTTCGAGACCAAGAAACCAGATCGATAACGAGAAGCACCAGACAACAGAGACAACATCGGATCAGGTCATTGGTGGAGGCATTGATGTGATAGTTGAGGAAAAAGATGAGAGCCTTAGTAACAAAGTTGTTGTAGAAACGCCAACAAACATTTTTGGTAGTGGTGGTGGAGGATCATCTTTTGGGAGGAAGGTGTTGAGATCAAGATCTGTCGGGTGTGGAAACAGAAGCTTCTCAAGTGGGTTAGGAGATTGTGCCTTGAGAAGGATTGAGTCTCAGAGAGAACACACAAAGGTCACTAGTAATGGTGGTGATAAAGCTGATGAAGCGATGAGTGAAATGGTGAAATGTGGTGGTATCTTTGGAGGGTTTATGATCATGACACCATCATCATCAACAGTTAATCATCATCATCAACATAAGATGGCGAATAGAAGCGCATGGGGATGGGCAAGTCCAATGAGAGCCAAGACTACTCATAAAGCTGGTCACAAAAACACAGCTCCAAACTTGGACTCAATTCCTTCGTTGGTTACTATGAAAAGCTAAAAGAGATACATTATAAGTACTTCTAATCTCTGGATTATATTTCATTCATGTGTTTATTAGTTAGCCTGTTCTTTAATCATTGGTTTGATCTTTTGAGTACAACTATTTATGTAATGTTACCCTATTTATCCTTTTTCATTTCTATGTTTAGCCTATTGGCGAATGTTGTTGATCATCATCATCGATTCATCATAAAAGCTTGAAACCTTTAGGAGAATGAGCTTATGATACTTGCTGCTTTGTCTTATATTGTTTTTATGATTATTTTCTTATTAATGGCTTATTATTATTTATCAAAACTATTTCTCTTGTGGTGCCACTTAAACCAGATGTGCTGTTACTTATAGTAGTAGTACTATTATACATACTAACAAATTCCACTTGAAAAAAGCAGTCAACAGAACTTAGGGTTTTAAGTATTAAATGAGTGGAATCCGAATGCACATGCCTTTGCACATGCAACAACAAGAAGTCAACATCTCAAAACTATTATCATCATTATCATCAAGATCAATTTGGTTAGATCACCTACCAGCTAATCTGTAGGTAACACCACAATAAATGCAAGCCAACATATTGAGTTTGCTGTCCGACCAAAACCACAAGTTTGTAACAGAGGGGGGAAACACTGGAATGTCTACTCGATCAAGACATCACATAACTATTAGGAATATAAACAAAAAAAATCATGTTATGATAGACCCTCTATGATTACATTAACACATTCACATTCATAATTAATGTGTTTTTTTTTTCAGACATAACAGCAGTGTTATGATAATATTAATAAATTCAGATGATATAATATGTGGAAGAGATGGTTGAGACAAGGATATCAAGAGGGGTCCCTGAGAAGAAAATAAAGACTGTCAATTCTGCAAAGAGACAGAAGAGAGAAAAAGGCTGCCTTCTGATTTAACCCTATACACATATATATCTTACGTGATCATCTGAATGCGATCAATTTTCCGTTGTGAAATATTTACCGAGCATCTTTTACGTCAAAATGTAGTAGGGACCCATTTCATTTCACAATGTAACTGTTATCTTAGAGTTGTTTTTTCTTTTGTTACTAGAAAGTAAAAATGTTAGGCGTGGACTTAGTATCAGCGAACGCAGTGTAGTAGTGTGTAGAAATGATTCTTTCTTTTTTTCTTTTCAGCCAAGTGTGTCTTTTGTTTTGAAATTGAGGAATTATTAGATTCTGATGCAAGTACTTGATTTTCTAACTATCACGTAACTTCTTAACATTGCATACGTTGAATAGAGCAAGCATGATTGATGTAAGGTACTGATATATATTCAATTCAAGATCATAAATACTTTAAAAGTCAACATCTATCTACACATAAGTGAAATGGATGACTCAACTACAATCTTACATATATGTAATACATTTACAAATATCACAATAAGCTTATTCATTTCACACTATTTTATAGCTGTGTACCTATTTACTCATAACTTTGAGCTGATTGTTGAAAATGTAATGTCTACCTCGTATCCTTGTCTTTTGTGCTATAACGGAACCCATCCCTGTTTTTTTTATCGTCAGAAGTTAGTATTGGTTCTATAAGATTAACCATCTGAAAACTGTTATGTGTTTATTGTTTACCTTGATTACTCCAGCTTCTGTACCGCAAAAAACAATGTCATTACCAGTAAAGAGGCTTGTTATCTTGCTTCCTGCTGATAACCTTCCCACTTTCTGTTGTGTCCTTCTCAACCAAATCTTATTTTCCAATAACGGTATGGACATAATTTAATATTAGTACAAATTGTGATGATCCCACATGTATAATTAAGATATATGCATAATTAAGATAACATTATGTTATAACTTTGTTTCTTATGAATCCAGTATCATTTTAATGAAAGGCAAGGGATATACAACCATATATACCTGAATAGTGCTTGTGGATGAACTTCGATTCAAGTAGATGAAGTCTTCAACAACACCCATGGCTACTATATTGGACCCCTTTTCAGCTGATATTGACATTTGGGGCTCATAACTCCTTCTCAAGTCCTGTAAGCCATATTGTTTTAAGTCACTTTCTTTAATTAATCCCATTACGACAAGTTCTAATATTATAGATTTTACCTTGATATTGGACATCTCAACATGGGTGCTTGAGCTATATAACATGTCTTTGTACACAACCACTGAGCTGATGGGCTTGTTTTGAATCCTCCAGCTCCTCGTTGGTGCTCTGATCTCTTTCTCCCGTTTATTTGCAAGGATCAATTCCTAAACAGCCATGTTATAACTTTGTTTCTTATGAATCCAGTATCATTTGAATGAAAGGCAAGAAATATAAAAGGCCATATGTACCTGTATGCTTGAATCTATGCATCCTATGTACATCTTTCCTTGGGATGCTACCATACTCTTCACACTTTTACCTTTGAAGATACTTTGAGATGTTCTTGATGAATCAAGCATCTGTAGAAAGTTATTATAGCATCCTTTGAGTGTTTAAGTTGGAGCTGGTGATTATTATCTGATATTATCATGTAATAATGAGAGATATATCTACCTTCATCTTGTGACCCTTGGTTATGACAAAGATCATATTTCCTAATGCTTCCAGTTTCCTTATTGATTCCTTTGTTTTTATGACTTCAACACATTCTAGCTTTCCTTTAACTATCTGCCATATCTATATAAGAGAAGATAAAACATACATCTCACATGAAAAAGAAGAAACCTGGAAGAAGACAGTGAGCTGAATCATTGTCATACCCTGATAGTTTTATCAGCAGATCCACTTAAGACGCTCTCTCCTGTTTCAGAAACTGAAAAGCATGTTACAGCGCTTTTGTGCTCCTTGATGTTCCATAGAAGCGTTGTTGATAATTTCTCATCTACATTCCACACCTGGTAATATTGCATGCTCTTAGTAAGCTTTCTTTAAACATTTCTCTTTCTATAGACTTTTTTATTAAAGTAGATGACACATACCTTGACTGAACCATCTGAGTATCCACTAAAGAGAAAGCCTTTATGGTAGATGAGGGCTGTTACAGCTCCACTGCCAGATTGATGCATCTCTATGGTTTGTGTATGAACACAAGATATCCTCTGGTCCTATAAAAAATGATCTGAAAATATGAGTCCAGCTCTAAAACCTGACATCTAAAACTTTAGTATAATCATTCTATTATACTTATGTATAGCTTTAACTTGTGGTTTCAATGATGGTTAGAGATTGTAATAAGTTGAAGAAGACTTACTGATTTGCTGAATAGATAATATGTTGCTTTATGCAATTCATCTGCCATCCAAGTCACATTTGAAAGACGTCTTAAAGACTCCCTAACTCCTTCCGAGAAATTGATTAGTTTGTGGATCCCTGAATGCACAATGAACTTTAGTATAAAACTTAAGAACTTATAAATTGTCACATATAAACTTTTCATGTTCACCTTTGCCAGAGCTAAAATTGTAGATGCATATACAAGCAAGAAGTCTCACTTCAAGCTCCAAACCAGGGTGTAAAAACTGTGCTATCTCTTCAAGTAAGACTTCACATGCTGAATATTTTAAACTATTTGGACCTTTTGAAATCTCTATACTGAGCCATGCAATGGCTATAAGACATGCCTTTGCTACACTCTTGTTTTTGCTCTTTAAACCTTCTTGTAAACCGCAAAACGTGGCTTTTCCTGTCTCAATGATTCTTCTTGCTATCTTACAGCACCATCCATCTATTCCTGTATCCTGCAAAAACTTTTGAATTTTAGTATTTTTTGGCTTGGCTTGTTAGTTACTGTTAAATTTAAAAAATAATACCTGCAAGCATTCATCTGACCAGTTTATGTTTCTTATCATATTCATGTGTGACATTGAACTTAGACCACCTCTTTTCATCAGCCAAGCAGCAGTGTATGGTTCTCCTTTCCATGAATAAGTTCCACCGATGTTCGAAAGAATCAATGTAGATAAAATCTGCATATTTGAGCATTCACTATCTGTAACTGCTTCAAGGAGAGCTCTTGTGGCCTCATTTCTGAACCTTTTGCTCTCAGGAGGGGACTCCTGTTGAGAATTACCATAAAAACTTATTTCTTTAGGAATCTAATAAACAAGACATGGCTTTGAATGTTTAGAACTAACCAGAACATTCAGTTGAAGCAATATATCTGCTGCAAAGAGTCTGTGATCTCCCTGCAACTGTTTAATACACTGCAGCAGTGTATCCTGAATGTCAAAACTTCCTTCTTTCTTTATCTGCTGCAGTATCTTAATTGCTGATGACCTGAAAGTACAAGTATGTTATATAGTGTAAAAATAAAAGTTTGCTTGTTGAGAATATACCTTGGTATCTTCAGAACCTCATGAAGAAACTGAAGAGCAACGAGGATTTCTTCTCTGTCATTGCTCTGCAATAGATGCGCAAAAGGAGCCACTCGGGTATGCTGATAGATATACTTCCTGTTAACTCCATCAAACTCCATGCATTTGACTAAAACTCTGGCCAAGGAGATGAACTCCCCTGAGTTTCCACTTTTTGCAACATCAAGAAGTCCACCAAGAACAGAAGGAGAGCTTATCTCAGCCAAGTGCATTGTGTTTGTGGCATGATCAAAAGCAGTGATAAGCACTTCAATTATCATCAGTGATGCTGCAGGAGGTGTCAAGAGAGGAGGTGAAGGTCTAAACGTGTAAGAACAAGAAGAAGAAGAAGTTGATGCAACAACATCCACAAGAGCTGGTAACAGCTCAAGCCTTTTTATCTCTGTTGGAGATGGCTTTATAAGGTAGATGAGAATAGCTGCTTCTTGCACATTTTGTTTCAGGGCGTTTGCTAAATGGCTTAGATTCAAACCCTTCCTCTTGACCTCCTCTATAGCTGTTCTATTGACTGATATGATCTTGGTGAGTGCAGTCATTGAAGCCTTTATCACAGTTTTCTCCTCAGAGCTTGAAATGGCCATAAGAAGCTGATCTAGAATCACATCCTTGAGCATGCTATACTTGACTCCTTGTTTACCGTTCAGCATTTGATAGATCATTGTAACCTCTGAGAGATACTTCTCATCATCGTTCCCTAGCACTTCCTTTATAAAGCTCTGAAGATTCTCCCATAAACTCATCCTCCTAGCTCTTCTTGAATGCGTCTGAACTCCATCTCCTAGTCTTATGGTTTGCAGATTCCTCCTCATTCCTTCAAAAGTAATGGAACCATAGGCTGGATCTTCTTCTAACTCCAGTTGCCTCAAAGAGGAGACATCTTCTATGTGTGCACTCCTGGTTTTATATGCTTGCTGAGCCTGAATGTCAAAGATGGAACGGTTAAAATGACCGATTAAACTGTGGGATCTCTTGGCTATTGTCTCTTCATTATATGATTTGCTTGTCTGAGAGTCATTCAAGAAGTCATTGAGGCTCATGACTCTTGTGTTTTTTCCAAGCTCTGGATTGTAATCTTCATGCAGGTTCAAATCCAAACATGGCCTTGATGCTTTGAGTTTGTTAAACATGTCATTAAGCTCATCCTCTTGCATATCAACACTCTGGAGGTTCTGGTACTGCAATGACTTCAACAAGAAGTTAAAAAAAGTTTTAATGTTACAAGAAAATGTTATGGTCATTAATAAAGATACCTCACAGGTTTCAGATAACTCTAGCTTCTCTGCAAATGAATGTCCATTAGCTGTAGATACCTCTGGCCTGTTCATGTCTATATGTTAGAAACATTGTATATACTTACTGACTATGTGTGTTTGGTTATAAGCTTAGAATCCATACCTATATTTATTTGGCCTTTGAAGTTGTTTCTCTGTACATTCACTAGGCCGTTGATGACTCTTTCCATATGATATAACCTGGTAATAAGTTGCTCTATATTTATACTTCCTTGCAGTCTCTCTGATCTCTTCATCTGACTTAGACACACCAGGAGTGAAGAAAAGGCACTGGCAGAGCTCAGGGGCAATCTCGTTTCTCAGGACATCAGGTGAGACCAAAACTGACTGGAGAAAATGCAAAGTTGTCTGCAGGGAATCACCTTGGATACAGCTTACAATGGAGAGGTAGAAGTAAGAGAAAGCAACCAAGGTTGAGTTGGGAACACCTGAAGTGGTAGTTCCTTGTTCCTCAAGCAACGCAGGCATTTGAAGCATCCTCTCTGAGTTTCTGAGGCGAGACATCTTCTCTTCTGAGCTTTCGGGCTGTAAAGAAGCTTCGATGCTTTCGATTCCCCAATAGAGATTCGAGAGAGCAGAGTGTTCAGAGGAGAATTCAAAGAGAGTATTCTCCTCTTCAATGCTTAACATGCTAATGCATTGCTGCTTAAGAGAGAACCATACTTCAGGGTTTGATACAACGCTGAGAATGTAGTCGTTGATGGAAACTACAGTCTCCTGAATGGATTCAAGATCAGAACTCTCGTTACAGGAGATAAGATTTGGAGGAGAAGCCATTTTCTTATACACTGTTGCACACAAGTCTTAGATGGTTTTATGGGGATAAGATGAGAGAAGAAATGAAGTGTGAGAGAGAGACTAGAGAGAGCATAGAGGTGTAAGAACAATGTAGTCTCGTGAAGGAACAAGCCAAACTCCAAGAAAGAATGAAAACGATTGGTCCTAGTTTGTATTCTTTTGCTGTCAAAAGGATACATAGTAAAAAAAAGTCAAAAGTGTTGCGTGTGTCTGAGGAAACCTAAGAGAAAGAGCATTAGGAAAATAGTTTCAGCCTTAAAAATATTGTAACGGAGGCTATGATTTGTATTAAGTAGTGGAAGAGGACGGTTGGTGAGATTATTAAGATTAGAAATATTTATTTCAACCACATTGTGCATACTTATAATGACCATCAATGAGTCTTATCTTTTTACCATTTGTTTAAACTTTACATAGGTGCATGTGGGACTATGACCTAACTTGGATAAATGATTAGATAACACCCACAAGATCACTTATCAACTCTTTCACAACTTGGACCGTAAGGTTTGTGAGAGACAATGACAAAACAAGGTGTTATACTTTTTTCTTACTTTATGTTTAAACTCGAGTATATTTACATATTATACCTATGCTAAATTTGATGATTGTGTCAAAAACCCATTTTGTATCTTAGTTGGATTTGGCCTTTGAGGTTATAAAAAAGAATATGATAAATTGGTTGAAGAAAAAAGTTGGGCCCCATGAAAAAGAAGTAAGCTTGAGGATTGTCTGTCACGGGGAACGGTAAGCTATGATGAAAATAGAAGAAGCTAAGGTACAAATAAAATAAGAATGGCCAAGAGCTCATCTCCTTCTCATTATGCAATGCAAAACAATGGTTTTTGATTTTCTATGTCCTTTGTGTGTTGTTTAAATAGTGATCAATGATTCAGTGGGGAGTGGGTTTACTCTTCAATCTAAAACTATAATCATTTCAGTTGGATTGTTAGATAGGTGACAAGTAAAGACTTGCAGATAGACCTCGGTAAAGTTATTTGTCATGTACATGAATTTTCTTTGGTAAAGTTATTTGTCATGTACTAGTGTCATTTCAAATTAAATAGGTAACTCATCAATCTCATTTCAAGAAAGAGATTTCTCACAACACCAAATAGAAAAAAAGTTAATAATACTGACCAACTAATTAGAGTCATATATTGTTGTTATTATAACTTCTCGATTTCTCATATACTTGGAAAATGTTAAAATAATTGATCTATGTCACTAAATTATACTTATTCCGATCACATATCTAAAGAAAAATCTATAGTTAGGCATGTTCGAGGTGTAGTTGAATAATTTGTGAGTGAGGTCAATGCACTAGTATAAGATCAATAAACAAATCTTTTAGAATATACCAAAAATAACATACTGGCCATCACACATGATTGAACTCAGGGGCCGAGGAAACAACATAGAGCCCATTAGTCGTGGGCCATACTCTTACAAATTTTATGATCTACTTATGGTGCTTTATGGTCGGTAAATGTACATGAATCCCACTAAAACATTAAAGATCCTGACATACTTTAATTTTCTGCTAATTAAAGTAGTTCTGTAATTCTGTTAATCGAGTAATATTATCGTAAACAACGTTTGAAAGGAAACGTCCCACGAGTTTCGAAGTAATTTTCAAAACGCAAAAGACGAAAATAATTTGAACTTTACAAAAAGACAAACGCGTCCCTCGCTTCGCTTCCATTACATATTCCAACTGTAACCAAAAAAAGAGAAAAAAAGAGAAAAAAAAAAGAGAAAAAGACAGTCTCACACACACACTCATCGAACAATGTATCAAGATCGTCAAGGCGTTATAGGCGGTGGTGGCGGATCTACGCCGCACGGTATCATACTCGCCGTCGTTGTCGCATTGGTAGTGTTCGTTCCGTTCTTCCTCGGAGACGGCGGCGAAGCCATCACCGAAGGGATCGCTGAGCTTCTTAGTCCGGTGGGACTTCTGTTACTCCCCATCGTGCTCCTCCTCACTATACAGTTCCTCTCGTCGGAGCGCGGTTCATTCGTGTCGGCCATTTTCTCCACCGGAGAGCCCGAGTCTATTCACCGGGTTAGCGGATCTCCTGTCGGCGTCGCGCTGTTCCTAGTCCTGATCTTGTTCTTGCTTTACAACCGCTTCTCCATCTTTGGTGGAGGTGATGATTCCGACGACTGATGCGACGTCGTATCATCAGATCTGTAGTTTTTATTTATTTATTTTGTTTCGAAAACAATTAATGGATTAATATATTTTATTCGATTTTTCTATCTTTTTTATTTTATTTTGATTTATTTAACGGTTGAAGTCAACTATACAGCGGTTTGATGTATGTAGTTACGCACGCGAGTCATGTGACTTATGCCGAAAATTTTTCATGTTTGATTAAAGTGAAATGGTTATAAAACATATGAAACTTTTATTTTAGTGAAAATAACTTCAAAATACACTATAGTTCTTTTATATGAGGATTGTTGAGTAACATATGGGAGACGGACACATTGGAGTTTCGGAATCTTCGTCCCCACCACATGACCACGTGAGATTATTAGTAGAGACATTTTTCTGCTACCTCATTTGCAATCTTCATTTAATAATAATAATTTCGTACGCACCATGTTACTTCTTTAACTGGCGAAATTCTTTATGACAAATTTCTCTAATTTAATGTTTTCTTATTAGAAAAATATTTAGTTTTAAATAAATAACTAACTTTAAAAAAAATTAATTAAACCAAAGCATCATTTAATAGTTAACAGTAACACCACTGTATTTTTATCTTTTTCGACTCGCGACTCTCCCCTATAATGACCGGGTAACCCGACCCGACTGGTACAACCCGGGTGTTATGGGCCTTGCTCCCTCTCGGCCCAAACCTATGTCTTCCTTCTCGTTAAACCCTTTCTACCTCTCTCCTCAAACCTTACCTTCTCACTTCAATTCCTTACAAAACTAAAAGCTCTGATTCCTGTCTTCCTCAGAAACATACTTTCACTATATCACATTGAATTCGAGTTCAATCAGCTGGTCGGAACACAAACACAAAAGCAAGAAAGATGCGGATCCTGTTAAGACCAGGTAAATCAATTCATCACCACTTTCAGCTTCCGTAAAAGTTTCAATCTTTTTTGTTTTTATGAATCCGTTTGGTTCTGTTGTTGCAGGAACTATCTTCCGCAACGATACAAAACCTCACCGTGTCTTCTCCCTTTGTAATAAGAATCTATCATCTTTCTCTGATAACGGCGAAAATCGTGAGGGTAATAACAACAACAGACAGCTCATTAATTCGATTTGCAACGTTCTAGAGAGCGGTCCATGGGGACCTTCCTCCGAAACCGCTCTCTCCTCTCTCAACGTGTCTCCTCAACCAGAGCTGATCATCAGCGTCTTACGTCGTCTAAAAGACGTCAACATCGCAATTAATTACTTCCGTTGGTTCGAAACAAGAACCGAGCTCCCTCACTGTCCTGAATCCTACAACTCGCTGCTCTCTCTAATGTCACGCTGCGGAAAGTTCGAACCTTTGGAGCATATCCTCGGAGAAATGAGCGTTGCAGGGTTTGGTCCCTCTGTCACCACTTGCATCGAGATGGTTACAAGCTGTGTAAAGGCTAACAAGCTTAAACAAGGCTTTGACGTGTTGCAGATGATGAGGAAGTTCAAGTTCCGTCCCGCGTTCTCAGCTTACACAACACTGATCGGTGCTCTCTCGTCAGCGTCCAACGACTCCGACAAGATGCTGACTCTCTTCCAGCAGATGCAGGAGCTAGGATACGAGCCGACGGTTCATTTATTCACTACTTTGATCCGCGGCTTCGCTAGAGAAGGAAGAGTTGATTCTGCATTGTCTTTACTCGATGAGATGAAGAGCAGCTCTCTCGACGCTGACATTGTTCTTTACAACGTGTGTATAGACTGCTTCGGTAAAGCGGGTAAAGTCGACATGGCGTGGAAGTTTTTCCACGAGATGGAAGCTAACGGTTTGCACCCTGATGAAGTCACTTACACCAGCATGATTGGAGTTTTGTGTAAAGCCAATAGATTGGAAGAAGCTGTGGAGATCTTTGAGGGTTTGGAGAAGAGCAGACGCGTACCTTGCACTTACGCTTACAACACAATGATCATGGGTTACGGCTCGGCTGGAAAGTTTGAGGAAGCTTATAGTCTGTTAGAGAGACAAAGAGCCAAAGGCTCTATACCGAGTGTGATAGCTTACAACTGCATCCTCACATCCCTGAGAAGAATGGGGAGAGTTGACGAAGCGCTGAGAGTCTTTGAAGAGATGAAGAAAGACGCTCCCCCGAATCTTTCCACCTATAACATCCTCATCGACATGTTGTGTAGAGCTGGTAAGCTCGATTCCGCCTTTTCGATGCGTGATTCTATGGAGAAAGCTGGTTTGTTTCCTAATGTAAGGACCGTGAACATAATGGTTGATCGGTTATGTAAAGCAAACAAGCTTGATGAAGCTTGTGGTGTGTTCGAGGAGATGGATTGTAAACTTTGCACGCCGGATGAGATCACGTTCTGCTCGCTTATAGATGGGTTAGGGAAGGTTGGGAGAGTCGACGACGCTTATAGAATCTACGAGAAGATGCTGGACGCTGAGTGTAGGCCAAACTCTGTTGTCTACACGTCTCTTATAAAGAGCTTCTTTAACCATGGGAGGAAAGAAGATGGACACAAGGTATATAAAGAGATGATGAGTCAAAGATGTTCACCTGATCTGCAGTTTCTTAATACTTACATGGACTGTATGTTTAAAGCTGGTGAGGCTGATAAGGGAAGAGCGATGTTTGAGGAGATAAAAGCTCGTGGTTTTGTTCCGGATGCGAGAAGCTACTCGATCTTAATCCATGGGCTGATCAAAGCAGGGTTTGCTAATGAAACTCACGAGCTGTTTTATTTAATGAAGGAGCAAGGATGCGTGTTGGACACGCGTGCTTATAACATTGTTATTGATGGTTTCTGCAAGTGTGGGAAAGTTAACAAAGCTTATCAGCTGCTAGAGGAGATGAAAGTGAAAGGTTTTGAACCAACTGTTGTTACTTATGGTTCGGTTATCGATGGACTTGCGAAGATAGATAGGCTTGATGAAGCTTATATGCTCTTTGAGGAGGCGAAGGCGAAGGGGATAGAGCTGAACGTTGTGATCTACAGTAGTTTGATTGATGGGTTTGGGAAAGTGGGTAGGATTGATGAAGCTTACCTTATCTTAGAGGAGCTTATGCAGAAAGGGTTAACACCTAATGTTTATACATGGAACTCGTTGCTTGATGCGTTGGTGAAGGCTGAGGAGATCAACGAAGCCTTGGCTTGTTTCCAGTCTTTGAAAGAGATGAAATGCGCGCCGAACCAAGTTACTTACGGTATCTTGATCAACGGTCTATGCAAGGTGAGGAAGTTTAATAAGGCCTTTGTGTTTTGGCAAGAGATGCAGAAGCAAGGGATGAAGCCAAACGCTGTTTCGTACACTACAATGATCTCGGGGCTTGCGAGGGCTGGGAATATAGCGGAGGCCGGTTCGCTTTTCGAGCGGTTTAAGGGGAGCGGTGGTGTTCCTGACTCTGCTTGTTATAATGCTATGATTGAAGGTTTGAGTAGTGGGAACAGGGCGGTTGAGGCTTATGCGCTTTTTGAGGAGACGCGGAGGAGAGGGTTGAGTATTCATAGCAAGACGTGTGTTGTGCTTTTGGATGCTTTGCATAAGAGTGATTGTCTTGAGCAAGCGGCTGTTGTTGGTGCTGTTTTGAGGGAAACGGGGAAGGCTAAGCACGCTGCACGGTGTTGGTAGGGAGTGGTTACTTGGGGAACAAGGAAAAAGTTATGGATTGTGTTCGATACCCAGTCAAGTGGTGATTCTGAACGTTTTTGATTTACAAGGATCACAAGTTTTGGAAATCACTGGAGGAGCGAGCTCCTTATGCAGTTGAAGAAGCAGAAAGTTCAAGAAGAATGTTTACTAGAAATGAATTTTATAACACTGCAATATAACACAGAGCACGATTTTGATCTTTTATGATCTTATCCTGAGCTTGAATACCTATTTATTTCTATTACTTTTGGATGAATGATCTGCAGGTTTTGCTAGACGGGATACTATTATCATAGATAACTTCAATAATTGATAGGTTTGGTTTGAATGCATTTTTTACCTGTATTTTGTCTGCGGTTGTATTGGTAATGTTGGTTCTTGTGCAACAGAGTATGCCTCTGCCTCTGCCTGAGAAATTTTGTAATAAAGGTTCTTTTAAATCGAATTTGCATGTTGATGATTGGAGGATTTTGCCTTTACTTGCACCAGGACCCCACATTTTAGCTGTTTAAAATCCAAATTTCTTTTGTTAAAATCCTGAAAACCAAATTCAAAGTTCGATGATAATACTTTTGAATGATAAAAAGAACACAAGAAGAGTATACTGGACCTGATAGAGTTAGATCTATGGTGTAACTCTGAGCACCATGGGCTATCAAATGAAGTCTACCAGTGATCTCTTGACCAGATGAAGTCTACCGTTCTATTTGCACCACATTAACCAAAATGAACCGGTAACAACAAACAAAATGATTTTGTGAAATATAAGTACATACAATATGTGAATACTACAACCGTTCTTGGGTTCTCAACAAAACACAAATGTTGAATCAAAGATTAGAAAAAACCTAGGTTGTTCAAAAAAAAAAAGGATAAAAAAACCCTTTAGCTGTCTAATGAAGAGTGCGAGTGTCATAGATCAACAAGTTATGCTGAACAAAATATTTAAAAAAAAAAGCTCGCTTTGGTCTGAAAACAAACGAGATCTTTATTTTTCCACTCACTCACTCACACAAGGGCAAGATCCAAAATCGTCTACTTTATAACTAAACCAACACATACAAACTAATCAGCTTTGCACGTCTTCTTATTATGTCCTAGCCCCTTGCACTTGCTACACTGCAGCTGCCGCTTTATCATATCCAACGGCTCAACCCTCTTCATCTTCGGCCTCCCCGGCGTCCTCCTCGTAGGCGGAGGCGTCACCGCAACCAACCCCTCCACCGCCTCCTCCATCATCATCCTATCCATATTCGGCACAGGATGAATCGACTCCGCATACATCAACCTATGGCTCTCGACCGTCAAGTACCTAGAGCAATACTCATAAGGGCTCTTCTCTATACACATGATCACAGCAACCGCGTGGCTGCAAGGTAACCCCGTCAGCCGCCAGATCTTGCAGTCACAGTCACACTGATCAATATCAACAATGTTGATTGAAGAGTCTCCTCCGTTGACCTGGAACAAGCTACCTTCTGGGGGAGAAACCTGAAGCGTATGCGCAAGTGCCATCTCTTTCTGAAGCTTCTCTTCGTTAGACGGTGTCAGAGTCGTGACCCAGTCACGTGACTGCACCTGACGCGTGTAGATAGACTGCATCATCTTGGCCCTAAACTCATCGATCATTTGAGTAATAGGAAACTCATGAGCCTCAGACACCCAGCTGTAGAAGTCTAGCCCGAACGTCGAGTACATCTGGTTATACCTCTCCCCTTGGAACAGCGCGTTCGCCCAATGGTGAGGCTCGCTCTCTGTAACCCACTTACAAGCGTCGGGAGATATGTTCTTCATACTCTCCAAGGCACTGCAGTATCCTTCTGGTGTTGTTGCATACGCCACGGAGTAGAAGTCGTTGAGCATGTACCGCCTCGCCTCGTGAGAGAACTGTCCTTTCAAATCAGTATTCATCTTCTCGGCCAGCTGGCGGAGACAGTAGGCGTGGTGCGCGTCTTCGAAGACCTGGGGGATCGCGTTCTTCAGACCGTTTTGAAAGTCAGCGACGAACGTGATCCTCCTGGACTCGGACAAGGCGGATTTGAGCTGTTGGAGGAACCAGAGCCAGTTCTCTTCGGTCTCCGCGTCGACGACGGCGAATGCCACTGGGAATACGCCGTCCTCGGCGTCGGAGGCCGTTGCTATAAGCATAACTCCTTGGTACTTCGAGTTGAGGACGGCGTTGTCGAGGAAAAGGAGAGGCCTGGAGCCTTGTTTGAACCCGGAGATCGAAGCGTAGAACGATATGAAGAGACGGTGGAAGCTAGAGTCCTCTTTCGTCGCGAACACGGCGATGCTTCCAGGGTTTGTCTCCTTGATCTTCTCGCAGAGGAGAGGAAGCTGACTGTAAGCTTCTTTGTAAGAGCCTTGGAGCTGCTCTCTAGCAACCTCTTTGGCCCTCCACGCCTGCGAGTAGTTCAGCTGAATGCCATACTCTCTCTTTATATCCTCGGCGATGTCTTTGGGTTTGTAGTCAGGGAAGGCCTTCAGCTTCTCTTTCAAGATGGTTCTCACCCATCCTCTCGTCGCGCGGTAGCCAGGCTTGATGACGGCCCTCTCGCACGTGTGCCTCGGGTTCATTTTCTTGATGCAGATCAGCTGAGTCGTCGACAGCCTCGCCGCGGTGATGCGCCACGGGCAGCCTTGGGCTTTGCACTTGACGGAGACTCGGTGGCTGTCGTTTTTCTTGTACTTGTAAGCGAAACCGTGAGCCACCGAGTACTTGTGCAGTGCGTCACGGAACTCGATGAAGCTGTTGAAACGTTGGTCGACGCCTGTGATGACGTTTTCCCACTGCTGGATTGCAGTGTGGTGTTTCTGATCGACCAAAACAAAGTTGCACGGCAAGGGGCTTTCGTCAGGCATGGCTAAGTCGATTTGGAAATCGTTTGTCATGTCCTCGTCAACAATGTCGTCGTCTCCTGCAGCTGTGATTACAGGTACAACCCCTTCTGATGCAGTAGTCCTACTTGACCTGTAAAAATTAAACCACACATTAGTTACACATCACACATTAGAGAAATTCTAACTATGATTAGCTCAGTGTACTAAAGACAAGTTTCTACACTAATCTAAAACTTCTAGAAAGTTGTAAATTTATGATGAAATTATCCTGCTTGACAAATGAGTTAGCTAGCTAGCTCAACTTCGTTTAACTCATGTAAACTCGAACTCATATCAGAGTCAAATGAGTTAGCTAGTGATTTAATAAAATAAATATAATCAATAAAATCATTAAAAAAAATTGAACACCAATGTTCACACATTATCTAACAAACAATTCTAACAATGATCAGATCAGTGGACCAAATACAAGATCTACACTAATCTAAAACTTCTTTTGTAACAATGTAACAAGGGGGACTATATAACAAAGGCACAATAAAAAAAATGTACCTACCTACTAGCTGGCATATTGGAGACATTAACCACACCACTTTCTTGAGGCATGACGAAGACCTCAACAGTCCCTGCATCAGCAGAGAACTTAACCATGCGCATGAAGTCCTTATCCTTGGAGATGGTGATAAGAGTCTTCTTGTTTCCAGGTAGAAAGTACTTGAGCGTCATCGTCTCCACACCAAACCCGAAATACTCAGCCAGCTCTGTCTTGAAATCACTCATCGAAGTGGTCTGATCGATGTCTATAGCAAAGGCATCGCCGCTACCGGAATAAGATAACAATCCATCGTCTTTGTTGGTTATAAACTCTCCTCCTGACCGACATATAGCTATCACTTTGTTGTTGGTAGCCATTACCAAACACACACCTGTAAAAAGACCAAACCAGAGAAATCGCAAAGTTCAAATTCAGACCACCGTTGAAATTATAAACCCTAGTTTCGCAAAAAAAAAAACAACGAATCCGAAATTGAGCAATAGATCACAATTACTGCAGAACAAAGGTTGAATCTTAGGGCTCGAAGATGTGACATCAGTGTTACCGTTGATTACGTCAGCGTAAGACAGGATTGATCGCGAATTGGGTTCTTGTTTCAGGGGAGGAAAGAATCGAAATTTGCAGAGCCCTTTTCTCCGGCAGACGAGAGAGAGAGAGAGAGAGAGAGAAACGTTCACGTGCGGCTGTAAGAGAGAAGAGAGAAGTAAAAACGCAGCGTTTACGACGTTAGAGAAGAACCTAGGAACAAAAGTAGCGTTTCGCGTCTGTATTTATACGATTTATGTATTTTAATTATTAACTGTCGGAGTATCTTCGGTTCTGTAATAATATAGAGTTCTGTTCTGTTCTAAGTTCTATTATATTAAACCAGATCAATCAAAAGGCCCATATTAAGGCCCAAGACCACTAATTAAAACGCACCGTTTCACGGGACTTCACTTCCTTAGTCCGAATCTTTCAGATTACACACAGAAACAGAAGAAGAAGAAGAAGAAGATGAGTAGCGCTACACCAGCGCTTCCTCCTTCACTCTTTACCAATGGGTCCCTATCTTCTCCTCAGAATATCTCCGTAAGAGAAAAACAATCTCTCTCTCTCTCTCCTATCTTTAGACTTCTCTGCTGGCTTGGAAATGCTCTTTTCGGTGACATAATCTGAACTTGTGTGTGTTTTTGCAGAAGACTGACTTGAACAGTTTTGTAAAGGTCAGTGATCCTGGTGGCTTTAAATGGCGACTTGTGATAGCTTACGATGGCACCAAGTTCGCAGGTTCGTCTTTCAGAACTGTAACAGTATCCCTAAGTCAGGAGGACCATACACAATATATAATAGTTCTTATTTATTTGAAATGCATAGTCATAATCCTTGAGAGTGCGTTGATTATTGTATCTATAGAATTACATCACAGACTCTTACTTAAAGTCATTAGTAATGTTTCCGAGGACTTTTACTGATTTATAGCTCTAGAATCAGTCCATCATCTTTGTTGTGTAGTTTAAAGCATCAATGCATGTGTCATAGTTTTGGAGCTTTCACTTTGGACCTACCTTGTGAATAACAGGAGTTTGGTTTCAGGTTGGCAATATCAGGAGTCACCACCAACGGTCCAGTCAATGTTAGAGAAAGCCTTAACTCAGATAACAAAGCTCCAAAGAAAAGAGCTTCATCTAGTTGGAGCTGGTAGAACTGATGCAGGAGTTCACGCTTGGGGTCAGGTTCGACTCAAAACTCCCAAATCTCTCTGGAAAATTTTCAAGATTCAGCTCGCCTCTTCATTGCAGGTAGCTCACTTTGTGACTCCGTTTAATTACACTAGCTTGGACAGCATTCACTCTGCTTTAAACGGTCTTCTTCCTCAAGATATCCGTGTCAGAGAGATCGGTGCGGCTGTTCCTGAGTTCCACGCTCGGTTCTCTTGCCGTAGCAAGGTTTACCGATACCAGATATACAGCGACACGTTCATGGACCCGTTCCAGCGTCATTTCGCTTACCACACTGCTTATAAACTGAATGCTTGTAAAATGCGTGAAGCTGCACAGCATTTTGTTGGCAAGCATGATTTCTCTGCGTTTGCTAACGCTACAAGGGAAGACGGAGTGCCTGATCCTTTGAAAACTATATCTCGTTTTGATGTCATTGAAATGGTAAAGATTAGGCATGCTTTGGATAATTTGGTTCGGATAGTTTGGTTAGTTCGATTCAACATAAATTTTACCGAATTAACCCAAAGTTCGGTTCGATAATCGGTTAGTTCGGTTTTTAAAAATCCTACAGAAGTTTTTGATTTCGGTTATATTTTGGTTTCATTTTGGTAGAACTTCGGATAAGTTTGGTTAATTTCTGTTAGTTATGTTTGTGTGTTTGGTGTTTAGGGATCTCTTCTACAGCTTGAAGTTGAAGGTTCAGGGTTTATGTACAGACAAGTCAGAAACATGGTTAAGTCTATAGTCTCTCTTAACAGTCACTCATAGAATCAGATTTAAAAAAAACTAGTGTTCTGAGTCATTCAACGTTTGCAGGTAGCTTTGCTGGTTCAGGTTGGAAAAGAAGCATTGGATTCAGACATTGTCCCAATGATTCTAGAAACCAAAGACAGGAGAGAGCTTGCCAAGTATACATTGCCTGCGCCACCTCATGGTCTTTGTCTTGTCTCTGTTAAATATAAGGAAGATCATCTACAGCTTCCACCAGATTCTCCTTTAACTAGTTTTGGTAGACATCACACTATAACAAAGTGTAAACTTCCCTTCTATTGAAAACTCTTTAAGATAGAAATTGAAAGAAGAAGAAAAAAAACATTGTCTATTTACTTTTATGAAAGATTACAATCGAGCCAAAGACCATATGCTTTAAAAAATGTCGCATCGGTTAGTTAAGTTTTTTTTTCTTTTTTTTTTGAACATTAGTTAGTTAAGTTATTAAAAACTAGATAGCTCAACGCTTCAACAAACAGATCACATGATATAGAATTCGCTAGCTCCAACAAACAGATTGTTATAAGTTTCACAAAGCGGTAAATGTAAAGACAAGTGGTTAGTCCTAAATTAAGTAAATTAATATAAGCTTAGATAAGATAATTAAGTTTGATCATAGTTCCAAATACGATCGAGCAGACTTAAACTATTTATATCGCTTCTCTTACTCGCTCCTTAATGTATTCTTTTTTTTCTCCTTCTTCTTGCTCTCCATTTTCTTCATGACCATTCCCGTTTTCTTGGGGTGTATTTTCAGCTTCTTCTTCACAGACGATCTCACATTGAAGTGTAACCTCAACTCCATTAGCAAGCTGTTTTGTTACATCTACTTCTTGCTTGGTGTCATCTTCTTGTCCATTCATGATCTCTAAGTCTTGATCATTTACAGCTTGATTGATGTCATTGTCTTCTCCAGCACTGATCTCTCCTTCATCACTTTCTGCTTCTGTATCTGCATCTGCATCTTCCTCATTGATCTCTAACTCTTGATCATTTACATCTTGCTCGATGTCATTGTCTTCCCCAGCACTGATCTCTCCTTCTTGATCACTGTCTGCTTCTGTATCTGCATCTTCTTCATTTATTCCTAACTCTTGATCATTTACATCTTGATTGATGTCATTGTCTTCACCATTGATATCTCCTTCTTGATCACTGTCTGTTTCTGTATCTGCCTCATCTTCATTGTTCTCAACTATTGGTGCATTAGGAGGGGCAGAAACTTTGACACTTGGTTGATTAATCAGCCGTTCCCAGTTCCGTTGCATCCTATATGCTAAAACATACTGATGCATCTGCACAGATACCTATAAAATGTTCAAAAAGTGTTAATTAGAAAAAGCCAATAAAAAAATGTCAAAGCACAATATTATGGAACATAATTAAGTACTAACCATGGCGGTGGGGTAAGAATAGCATGGAACGTTGTACATGTAAGGATGATGTCCATAATATGGAGCCCTAGACATTACAAAATAAAATTCAATAAAATTAGATTAGTTATTCATTATAGTCAAAAGAGCATACAATACAATGATTTTAATTTATTTTAAGAAAATCTATAAATAATTTACCAGTAGGGCTGAGGAACATGTTGGTTTGGATTGTGAGAAGCTAGCTGATATTGATGCGATGCCGCCTGATTAAATAAACCTGCAAGTTTAGGGTTTATGAAGATTAGTAAGCTGTTCATGAAAAAGTTTTGTCGCATAACAAAATAAAAATATGTAAATAAGAGATCAAACCGTTTTGATATTGATGCGATGGTCCAGCCTGATTTAGTAAACCTACATAATTTTGAAGTTTAAGAAGAAGATTAATTAATGAAGCTGGAAATTAGCAGCAAAAAAAGGTAACTATAAAACAAAATTGATGAAGATTAGAGATTAAACCGTTTTGGTTAGACAGGTTCGTGTTATTCTTCGCACCAATGTAAGCCATGTTGACATTGGTTTTTCTTCCATCAATAACCGGCCCCGGTAGTTGACAAACTGTATTGGCAGATTCAGCATTCCTAAAAACAACCTGCACGTAACAAAAATTCAGAAAGTATATGTAATCGTAATATAAAGCCTAGTTATGAATAAGAATAATCGTTTGGTTAACCTAATCATAAATCAAACAGAAGGATCGTTTCGTACTACCAAACGCAAACCGAACAAACTTAACATGTAATATGTAACTAAAAAGCTCAGTTTCACAAGTTTTATGATAATCACACGATTCAGAAGATGCATGACGAATCCTTTATTTTACAATATCAAGTAGTTTTTTTTTTTTTTTTTTTTTTTTTTTTTTTTTTTTGAAAAAAAGGCTTACAATATCAAGTAGTTTCAAAACCGTTCACAAGAATCAAAGATTATTATATGCATGGAATTGAAATAAACAAGAAGTACTTACAAAGCCATAGCCTTTTGATCTTAACTTTCCTCCTGGGAGACCCTCGCTGACAACATTAGCATCAATAACCTCTCCAAACCTTACTTGGAAAAAGTTTTTTAAATCATCTGTTGTTGTTCTCCAGGTTAAACCTCCAACGAAGATCTTCGTGTCTTTAAAATTATTATTTTTCTGGTTTGGCTGAGACATGATAAGTAATCTCTTTCAAACGAAAGCTTTGCTTGTAGAAAAACGAAGACGTAGAGAGTCAAGCGAGCGCAGGGTTTTAGAATGGCAAACGTTTTTTTGTTTGATGAGATTGTTTCGGTAAGAATGGTGGGATGATATATAAGTTCATGGAATTTAATTCCTTTGCGGAAAAGGAAAAAGAAAAAAAAATGTTAAGTCTCTTGCATTTATTTTTATTTTGATATATATATTTTGTTCAAGATATATATATATATATATATATATATATCTAAGAGTTTTAAATTTAAATTTTTGTAAAATACAAAAAGTGTCACTTATCTTCTTTTTTGGTGAACTAATATATATCTTTAAGAGTTTTATTTCAACTTTTGTACAATAAAAAAAACGTGCAATGGTCTAGCGGTTAGAACTTAGAGCACCATTAACCCTAGCATTCCAAATGGGGTGCTTAAATTTTTTTTTTTTAAAGTTTTTTATCTGATTAAAAAAAAAATTAAAAACAAACCAATCACAAGCCGCCATGTGTCAGTTCGGTCTGCGAAAGAGTGCAAGCAATGAAAGAACAAGGCGCTTAATTTGGAGTTAGAAGCTGCGATGCTTATTGTTTTTGTGGGACCACAGCTGATAAGCAACCCCTAAACAACCGGGATAAAGGTGCTCTTTGGATAGATACTTGGTTAATCATTTTTGTGATGCTATATGTTGCCTGAAACAGTGAAGATATTAAAGATAGTGTTTCCTCCTGCAAAAACATTGGCAGAGAGCCCGGTGGTTGAGCATAGCAAGATAAAATATTCGTCTATAACCTCTAAAATATAAAATATTCGTGATTAATAGGTATAAGATAATTCGACTCTAAATGATCAAAAAAAAAAATATTTGTTTAATAATTGTTTCAAACTCATGAGTCATGAATCTCAGGGTCAGTGTCGGCTCTAGGCAGAGCTTCTCGTGGACTAGATCATTTCTTTGGCATTGATGATCATGATTCAGGACCGATGTTGGATCAAGTCGGATGAAACATTTGTCTCAAACTTCCAAAATTTTTTAAAAAATAATATAAATAGACTTCCAAATTTGTAAAAGAAAAATTTTAGACCTCCACACTATAAAAATTCTTTTTGAACAATCTATAACTTCCAAAATCTCAAGACCGTCTATGTGGTGTTTTTTCATTTTCCATGTAATCCGATCATGGTTACATTGGACGTGTTGGAAGAACAACAAGAGGGCAAGAGGAGAAGGAAAGGTTTTAGTCTTTGTGGTGGGGAAACAAGTAGCATTATCACAAAGGATCATTTAGCCAAACCAGAAGGATCATCCGGTTCATGATGTCCCAAACGCATATGAATTCACAACCTCACTTAACTCTTTATCTTACTTTCCGTATGTGTTGAAAATGCTGAGAAAAACAAGGGTCACAATTATTTACAATCGATAACAACTGGCCTTTACCATTGTTTTGCTCAAACTGTTTGTAAACAAAATAATCACATAACAAAAAACAATTTCTTTTAAGTAAAATACACATTTATAACTAATAATTAAAAAATCTATTGTTTTAACCAGTACTAGTAAAAAAATATGTTATCTAAAATCAGTTTAATAAAATAATAACAATTTAAAAAAAACAACTTAAGATTAATTAAGATAGCTTATTCTGCCAAAAATAATAAATTAAATATTTATAAGTTAGATAAATAAAAATTAAGAAATTGAATGCTTATGATTTTAATATTCATATATATATATATATATATATATATATATATATATATATAACTAAAATTCAAGACAAATAGAAAAATTGAACTATACTAAAACTAACTATAAGGGCTTATCCGCGAAGCGCGTAAAGTTTTTATAAAAGTTTATTGCTTGACAATTGTTTTATATCTATGTACTTTGTTTTTAATTTTCTGTCATATCGTTGTCTTCGTATTATCTCATTTTAATTATTACCGTTCACTAGCATTACATTTATTAGATTAACAGAAACACAACCTTGCCGTCTTATATGGTGGTTAATCATATTAACCTACATAGAAATTTATACATGAGTTATGTGTATTTTGTTCTAAGTATTTTCTTTTGATTTATTTTGTAGTCTTATTTTTTTTTAATCTTAGTGTGGTTTATATTGTGTTTGTTTTAAAAAATGTTAGTATTATATAAGCGTTGATTTTATATAGTATCTCTTTAATATTTTAAAATAGAAACTGAATACGTTTTAAATTTTTGATTGATATTATAACTTTAGATTTGCGCTTTATATCATTCATCTTTGCGGTTGTAATAAAATTGTACTGCTTTCAATGTAAAATTTATTGACTTTTTTTTTGCTTGTTCTCCATCTTTTTTTTTTTGAATTTTGAATTTTAATTATGTATTAATTTTTGGTTGTGATTTTTCAATAATTTCTTATTAATTTTCATTATCTTGAGTTTAATGGTTGTGGGGTTTGTTACTGTTTCTTATCAAATTCGCAAAACATGAGTTCAGTGACTAAAATAGAAAAAAAAATATGCCAGATTTACTTTATTTATTTATTTTTGTCTTGGATTTTGATGAAGCGTGGAAATATTGTAAAGGATTTCATTCTTTTCTGTATTTCATTTTGTATTTCCTTGTATTATTAAAATTTATGTACTAGATTATAATATTATGTATTTTTACTAAATTATCAATTGTTGACTAAATTTTCACCAACACTAAATTATATGTCTACTATATATTTACTTACTAATTTATTATATATTATTATATCTGTTTTCTGATGTTCTTTTATATGTTTTGATTGTATATTTATCTGTGGTTGTGTTTTTAACTAATTTTCGTTCTATTTTTTAGTCTTGAGCTCAGTGAAAAAAAAAAGAATTTGCGTGATTCACTCTTTTTATTTTGTTAAGGTAGATTTGATGAATCATGAAAAAATCGTAAATGAATTGTTTTTCTTTTTTCTTAAAATTATATTATTTATTTCTTATATTATTTTTTGTCAACATTTATTAGATTATTATTTACCTTCAGAAAGATTAATATTAAAATTTTGGTCGACTGAATATAAACTATTCTTTAGAAATGATTTATGGGTTATTAGATATGTTGTTAAAAGATTTGATTTAAATTATAAATAGATTAATTAATAATTCTAAAATTTATGTTTAGGTGTCAAATTCTTAGATAACTTCTTTAATGATGTGAAAGCATGAGAAGAGAGCATTTTTAGACAACTTCTTTAAACTGAATTATAATAATTTACAAGTATAAAAATTACATTATACAACTCAAACATATCTATTCTCATATACTTAATAAGAAAATAATATCAAAATATTCATTTAATTTAAAATTTAATTTATTTAAATAATTAAGTTACATAAATAAATTCAAACAAATATTAAAATAATTCACTTATGTGTAATTACATAGCTATTTTACCATTATACCAAATATAATTCATCCTATATAATAAGAACCATGCACACCACTAAAATCAAATATACAAACAAACAAACAAGCAAAATATTTACATACATAGAGAAGAAGAATTCAACAACAACAAAAAATTGTTATACAAGGGAAATGAAGACCCTAAGATCTTCATACGTTTGTGAAAAATCTTTCGTGATGATGTCAACTATTCTCTTGCTTTTCATTTTAGGTGAATCATTAGTTTTACAAAAATCCATACATAAAGAATGATTTTGTGATGACAATTTTCGTTGTG
This sequence comes from Brassica rapa, assembly GCF_000309985.2. Lineage (NCBI taxonomy): Eukaryota > Viridiplantae > Streptophyta > Magnoliopsida > Brassicales > Brassicaceae > Brassica > Brassica rapa. The sequence goes on from NC_024797.2 coordinate 16,389,486, forward strand.
CGATTAAAGTTTTTATTTGAGTTATTACAGGACAAGCAAGTGCAGTGAGTGTCCTTAACAACATGATATGTCTTAATGAAGTATTGCGTCCTGACAAGTGCGATGTAATGTGTCAAGAGAAAGGTTTTAATAGAGGGATATATGTAAATGAAGGTCTCAGTGTTGCGAAATGTTGTTGCGATAAAAGTTCTACGCCATCAATATTTTCTGAACTTGTTATACCTCCCGATCATAAGAGATATGCGCCATCGATATTGTCTGAACCTGTTATACCTCCCGATCATAAAAGATATGCACCATCGATATTGTCTGAACCTGTTATACCTCCCGATCATAAAAGGTTTGCGCCATCGATATTGTTTGAACCTGTTATACCTCCCGATCATAAGAGATATGCTCCATCGATATTATCTGAACCTGTTATACCTCCCGATCATAAAAGGTTTGCTCCATAGATATTGTCTGAACCTGTTATACCTCCTGATCATAAAAGATATGTGCCATTGATATTGTCTGAACATGTTATACCTCCCGATCATAAAAGGTTTGCGCCATCGATATTATCTGAACCTGTTATACCTCCCGATCATAAAAGGTTTGCGCCATCGATATTGTCTGAACCTGTTACACCTCCCGATCATAAAAGGTTTGCGCCATCGATATTGTCTGAACCTGTTATACCTCCCGATCATAAAAGATATGCGCCATCGATATTGTCTGAACCTGTTATACCTCCCGATCATAAGAGATATGATCCATCGATATTGTCTGAACCTGTTATACCTCCTGATCATAAAAGACCAATTTTTTAAATATTGAATCATAAAATGTAATGAGAAAATAAACAAATTATTAATAAAAATATATGATTGAATATGTTCCTTCTTCTCATGCATTCAAACTTGTGTAGATGAAACATTTTCTTGTCGCCATTATACAAGTCTGAAATAAAGAACTCGAAATTTATGAACATATACAAACACTTTTGAATCCTATAAATATGGATTATGCAGATTAATGGAAAAAGTATTTACAATTTTTTTAGGACGGTGACATAAATTTTCATAAAATATATATAATTGTCACATATATAAATCGTCTTGTATTTTTTCTTGTAGTTTATTATAGTATAGTAAACCATTGTTTACCAAAAACTATACTGTATTATATTAAAAATCAAAACCCACAAAACTTAAGAACTTTGTCATCATTTTATTTTGCTGCTTATAACAAATCAAAACTTATATGCATCACCTATACATCACACTCCAAAGTACTTCACAAATATTAAAACATTTTCTAAGTGAATTGTAAAAGCAAAACCAGTGGAACAAGAAGTGAAAACAGACATAACAAGAAGAGGTAACAATGCACAGGAGAAAATAGGAGATTCTGGAGGAGGTGGGTAGAAAGTTAAGAACAGCCAAAGCATTGTCTCAAAGAGAGAAATCCAGATGGCTCAGGGATCGATTCCTGAAGATCCTGTTTTGTACTCGGAAGATGTTTGAAGAAGGCCTTCACAGCTCCAGCCACACCATCCTCGTCCTTCATCGCCTTTGCTAGAGTCTCTGCACTGCTCTTCACCTGCTCCCAATTATAAATATGCTCAGTTTCATTTGTTAACTCAATGGCATTGCCCATGATCATATTATTATTTACCTTATCGTCGAGCATGAAATTTATGGCATCTTCAAGCTTATGAAGTGAGAATTCGTCCACTGGGATTGGTGGAGGACCCACTCCTCTATCATGCACTCGTTCTCCCCAAAAAGGTTGGTCCCCAAAGAAAGGCACTATTGTAGTTGGGCACTGTGTGGTTCAGACAAAGCAAAACACTTAAAGATTAGCAACTATCTCAAGAGGCAGACCTTTCAGCTTACACTCAATGACTAAAACTAAACTCACCGCTGCTTTAAGACCTGCAGCCGTTGTTCCAGCACCACCATGATGAACCTGAGAGCAGAAAGAGCCACAATTTGTGACAACACACAATGCTAAAACATCAGAAGAGTTCTAGACTATTATAGACATACCACTGCCTTGCATCTAGGGAATAACCAGTCATGTGGGACATTATCCAACAAGTAGACAAAGTCCTTGGGTTCTTTCACTGTATGAAAGCCACATCAACCATATATTATTACAACAATACACCAAACAGACAAGCAATTACTAAAGTAAAAGGTCATACAGTTTCCAAGGCCACCCCAGCCTTTGTTAATGATTCCTCTCTGTTTGGTTCTTTGAAGTGCTTCCACAATGACTTCAGTCATCACCTCTGGTTCTTGGACAGGCTTTACCACAAATAAACACATTATTTTCACCATAGACAAACGTTTGAGCGATTAAGAAGGCTCCAAAAAAAAAAACTCACGAGACTACCAAAGCCGATGTAGATAGGTTTATCACCAGCTTCTAGCCACTCCACAAGCTCTGCAGGAGGTTCATAGTTTGATGCAAGATCAAGGAAGCAAAACCCCACTACATCGATCTGTGGACCCCAGTCTGAAAATAAATGAAAAGTAACATTCTAAGAACATCTATCATTGCATTAGTAAGTTCATTTAGTCATGCTACTACCTTTAGGCTTTGGGACTAGATGAGGACTCCACATGTATCCATGAGGAACGTTAGAGCCAGAGCTTTGTGTTCCACTTAGATATGTAACAGGTCTTAGCTTCAGCTTCTTTTTCCTAAGGTCATTCACCATGTCTCTTATCCCAAGCCAGATCAATGAATCGACGATTTGATACGAGAGCTGAAAATTGCATTAAGTCAATGTTAGAAGAAGTAAACCAATCAGATAATATCTGAGAAAAATCAAGTCTCACTCTGTATCCTGCTGGTTGTTTCACACGTGACAAAGGGTGTGGAAACTCACTGGTTGGCCTGGATCATCATAAGAAAGATAGTGTGAATGATTCTAAAACAGAATGAATTTTGAATGATTCTGATACAAAGACTTACGTCCAAGGCATGGTGAAAAATACATGAATAGGTATCTTCAGAGCTTCTGCCACATGTGTATGTCCTGCAATGGCGATTCACAAGTTAGTTACCATTCAAAGTGAATCTCAAAAGTTACTGAAACTAACCATAAGCTGGAGGATTGGCTATAATAGCATCAGCTTTAAAGGCAATCCCAGAGTCTGGATCAGGTTCTTTACATGCTGGAAGTAGTGAGTATATGATGTCCTTCATTTGATTCCGTTGGATAGGAATCTCTGAAGGGCCTGACGGTAAAAACCCCTTGTTCTTAACCATATCTGCACACCAATGTATCAAAGGAAACCCAATGAAATGAATTGCTGATAACATATTAGATTGAAGTAACACTTTTGGTTAGATAACATACACTCAGCTAGCACTTTTGGATCTCCACCTAAAGGATAAAACTCCAATCCAGCAGTCAAAACAAACTCTTTGAAGTTTGCGTGGGTTGCAAGTCTAACTCTATGTCCATAGTCCTGAAGGCGTTTGGCTATTGCAACAAAAGGCTGAACGTCTCCTCGCGTACCGACGATTAGCATCACAATCTGCATAGGAGGAACGTACTGAAAGTCTACTCCATCGATAGGCTCATCACCGTTTTTGGAATCTTCTTCACGGTCTAAAGGAATAGATTGTGGGATGGAATCAGCTGGAACTTCGAACACGACTGTGCCATCAGGTTTCACATTAGCTATACGGTTCAGCAGCTTTAGCTTCTTCCCTGCAGAGATTCTGTCGTCGAATATCTTAGCGGCGTCCTCGGCAAGAATGTGAGTGACTTTGCGGTGCCTCTCGGTCTTTGACTTGTGTAACCTAGGCTTTGAGGATGGTAATGATGATGATTCAGCTCTATCATTGCTTGTAGATCTGTCCATCGGCACTGACCATTGTCGAGAAAAGCTTTTATTGCCACCACCTGAAAACAACCACACAAAGAAGCTTACAAGATCATCCACAAGATCGAGATGCAAACAAAAGGAACAAACTTTAAGCCTAAACTGTTTCAATCCAATTCTTCTTTCCGTTCAATTACCTGAAGATTCATCCAAAGCGTTTTCGACAATGGAGGCTGCAGTCGTTTCCGGTTGGCTCTCCGCTTCTTGAGAGCCATTGATGACGCCACCACCTTCAATCTCCTCGATTTTCACGGAAGCACGTTCGGAGCTTGAAGAAGATGAAGAGGAAGACGAAGCAGCCCTGTCAAGATTAGCCGGCGATGTTTCCGGCATCGTATTCTCTCTCTCTCTCTCGACCAGCAGAGACGATTCTTGATCCTCCTGCGCTTCGGTGTCTTCTCGAATATAATTATTACGATTCTGTTCTTGGTTTTTCTTGCGATATATTCAAGATTGAAACTTTTTAAAAGAAAAAAAGAAAAGAAAAGAAAAAGGTTCGATCTTTGTCTCGAGAGAGAGAGAAGCGGCGCATTCGGACAAAAAAAAAAGGGTCGATGTCTGGCGTGATGGTTGGGATCCCTCCGGTTCAGGTAATGATATCGCGAATAACTGTCGGAACGATGGATAGTTCCGTCAATTTATAAATGAGAATAAACTGGGCTCAGAATAAATGTTCCTTAAAACGCTGTCGCATGCGTTGACAGCGAATCTACTCTTTTTGTCATTTTCGTATTTTACGTCCTTGTCGTCTTTTCCCTCTCCCCGGGATATTTATTAGTCTTTCATCATATTATTGAAGAACTTTTTTTTTTTCAAAATTCAGATATTTCCCAATTTGTGCCCAAGAAAATAACAGCTAACCTACATAATTTTCTTTATTTAGTATAGTTTTTCCACTTTAACTTATTTAATGGTTCACAGCTGCTATGGTCAAATGCTAATATTTTATTCGATTCATTTCCATAATAAAGTTTTTAATCAAACAAAATTCACTAGTTTTGATTGAGATATGTAACAAGTTAAGATATTTATCAATTTGTGCCCAAGAAAAAAATACCTGACCTATATAAAGTAAATTAGTTTATTTAAGAATTTAAAATATAGTGAAAGAAAACCAGATATTTGCTATTTTCTTACTAAAATCAGATGATAATCATAAGGTGCTGTGGTGTAGTGGTTATCACGTTTGCCTTACACGCAAAAGGTCTCCAGTTCGATCCTGGGCAGCACCATTTTTCATATTTTTGGTTTTAAGATTAATGAAAAAGAGCTAAAGGCCAATTGTTTCAACTTTCAGTTTTCAAACAGTCATTGCAACTTGAGGAAGGGATGGGATTAATTACGAAATCTAAGAGAAGTGTTGTTTTTCTCCTTGACAGAAAAATTAATTTAATGGACTCTCTACACAACAGTATAGAAAGATCATGACATACAAAATACAAAAGGAAGCAGGCAATAGCTAATTACAAGAAACAAAGCACTGAACACATAAGCTTCTTTTGCACTTAACTACATTTGTGTAGAAGTAAAAGAGATGAGAAAACAAAAAAGGAACCTCCTTACTTCAACTCCCTTTGGGCTTTTTAATATGAAGACTACCAAAGGGAGACTTACAAAGACTAACATGATTGTGCTACAAGTTTTACGTAAAAAAAAAAGCAGAGAAGCAAATTTGCCCATTTAGCTTAGAGAATGGAAAAGAAACAACTTAGGCTTGCTTCTGGTTACTAGCACCACCTCTTGAACGACCATCATTACCCATCCTTCCACGTCCACGACCATAGCCTCTGCCTCCACCATATCCGCCTCGACCTCCCTTATACATGTCACCTTGGCCTCCTCCTCTATATCCATCACCTTGGTCTTCGTATCTACCATATCCACCTCTGCCTCCACCATATCCATCACCTTGGTCTTCGTATCTACCATATCCACCTCTGCCTCCACCATATCCATCATCTCTACCTCCAACAAACCTGACACCTCTACCACCTCGAAACCCACCTCTTCTTCCTCTAAATCCCTCTTCTCTTCCTCCACCGTATCCCTGTTCTTTGCCTCCACCGTACGACTGGTCTCTGCCTCCACCGTATCCCCGGTCTCTGCCTCCACCGTATCCCTGGTCTTTGCCTCCACCGTATGCATGGTCTCTGCCTCCACCGTATCCGCCATCTCTGCGACCACCATAACCGCCTCTGCCACCACCATACCCGCCATCTCGACCACCACCATACCCACTATCTCTGCCACCACCATAACCACTATCTCTGCCACCACCATATCCAGCACCTAACACAAATCCAACAATTGTATTTCAAACAAAACGTACCAAAAGAGGATATCACTTGATACAGAAGAGTTTAAAGATGTGTGACAAGCATATGAACTAATCAATTTTATATATATCGTCCACACACCCTGCCATTTTGCTGGTTCTTTTTTTCTAATTGACAATGTTCTGACTTACCACGATAGCCATAGCTCCGTCCAAGACCACGACCCCTGCCCCGGTTTGAATACCCGCCATCATTTTCTAATCATATCACAATAAAATATCAAAGTCAGTTACAAACTAGACAAAATATGAACGCATCTCTATCTTTCAATTCTATGGCATATCAATACCTTGATAATCTTCTTGATAGTTCCCTTGGTTGTACTTCCCTTGATAACCCCCTTTGTAGTTTCCATATCCACCTCTTCCCCTGCCACGTCCCCTCCCTCGACCATAAGAATCTACAACCAACCAAAATTTTGAAAGTTGTTATACAATAACCAAACATCAACAGGTGTAGTTCACGAGAACAAAAAAGTCAAAAGGCATTACCTTCACGGTAAGCATTGTAAGGAAGACGGGCTTGATTTGGCTGATATAGAGGCTTAGATTGATCTATCTGTGCTGGAGCTTGGTACCTGAACTCATTCATAAGTAGGTGAACTCATCAGATATAGCAACTGAGATGCCTCTCTAAAGAAAAAATAAATAAAAATACAAAAGTAAACCCTGAATAAAAAACCATATTGAGGAGATGATGAAAAAAGAGAAACTTGACTCACCCAGGAGAGTTTTGATTAAGCTCACTCAAAGACAATGTGATTGAAATCATGGAAACATGACGTATCACCTCCACCCTGCATCCATTACGTTAAATCCACTTAAACCCACCCAAAAAAAAAAAAAAACAAAAGCAGCAGAGTGTAATGAAAATAATACTCACGGTAAAAGACCTTCCTCAATAGGCTCAAACACATCAGTAATGCTCATAGAACTGATATTAACATCTTGATGCAAGCCTGAAACTTTACTCTGCAATATATATATAATCTTAGCACAATCAATGATATATAAAGACTTTATCAAGTGAGAGCACTGACTTTGAGTATCTCAGAGATTGTCACCGTCTTGCTGATCGCCTGCCCCATCGCCTTCAACACAATGTCCTTCGCACCTTTCTCCTAAAAAACAGAACAGAACATTTCGTGAGTCAATCAAACTGTAACAGACAGAGAGAGAAGTAGATAGAGGAGTGGGTACATGAAGAAGAGTGATGGCATAGCTGATGTAGTTACGAATAAGCCCAACGCTGGTGATACGGATCTCGTTCTCGTTGATCGGAGAACCTAGTTTTGGTTTCTCCACTCTACTGTATCTCTCCATTGGAGCAAAACTACTACTCAGTAAAACGCTTTTGAGAGGACGAGTGTGAGTGAGAGTGGGAGTGAGAGTGAAAGCATTAATAAACTCTCTATGACTTTGAACAGCATCGGGAAAGGCCGATGACTCGATTATACGAAGCGACACCAAAGAGAGCCTTGTACTGTTGACTGGGCCCAAAACGGTATATGCTTCGGGAACCGCTTCAAAAACGGGTCAGCTTTTTTCGGATCCGGATCCGATTTTCATGGGACATCGTATCATCTCTTTTATTACTCGCGCGTGATTAACACCAACGGTCCAGATTATTCCATAGTTTATCTCCATCTTAACCGCCGCGAATCGTTGATAACAAGATTTTTTTACTTCCTTCCTTTTTTTACTTTATCTCAAAATTTCACCGGAAAGTAAAATCAACACTCCTAAACCAAACCAAACTAAACCAGAAAAAATTGAGTGTGCATTGGACCGCCCCGGTTCGGTTTACTAAATTTTTATCGGCGTGATCGATTCAATTGACTCGCCTCCACCACAATCCGGCGACCAAGGAGATCTGTGGTCGTGCGGGAGAAGAAGAAGAAGAACGCCGAGAAATCGAAGCTTATCTCTCATAAAGTATCTAACTTTACTGGTAATCAATCTCCTCTGTTTTCCGATTTTTGATTTTTGTTCTGTTTACTCACTTACTTTCTCTCTCGCATCCAAAGATCATAGCTTTAGGTTTAGGATTCTCTATCAGTTGCTTGTGTGTGCTTGGGATGGATCTGGAGACTGAAAATCGAATAGCTTCGGTTCTGTTAAGAGAAGCAGCAGAGTTGAGGAGACGAGCTGAAAGAGATGGTGTCCGAGCTTATCTTGAGAAGCCTATTGTAAGGCATCGTCCTAACTCGAGGTTTCTCACTGCAACCGTCCTTGGTGTTCAGCAATGTAATGCTTTTCCTACTGTCCTTGTGGCTTATGTGTCTGTCTTAGTACTCAATGTATTAGCTTTAACATGTTAATTGTTTACTTTAATCTATCTTTACATGTTTCTGACTGTTTATTGACTGTACAGCAAACAGAGCGGTGGAGACCAATGAGATGTGGAAGGCTCGGGAGAAAGAGATTGAGCTAGAGAGCGAGAGACGCAAAAGAAAATCAAGAGAGGAAAGCAGTAGTAGCCGAATGAAGCGGAGTAGTTTGGATAAGAGATGTAGTTCCAGTAATGATGAGAAAAAGGTCACACATCCATCGGACGATGAGGATGAAGGTTTAGGAGATGATGAGATTGAGTCTTTTCTCCAGTCACGGTATGTATGTTTGCTATAGCTTCTGTTTACCTTTGAGTTTGCTATAGCTTCCGTCATCTTCTGAGTCTTCTTTGTTAATGACAGGAACAAACGTGGTAGAGGGTCTATTGGTCCTAGGATGGATGAAACTGGACCTTATCTTCCCGCCGAGAAGGTTGATGAGTTGCAAAGTTCTGGTACAAGGGAATGGAAGGTAGTCTTGGGTCCAGAGAGACCACCTTCTCAGAGACAGCATTCAGATGACAAGGAGCCTGGTCGGAGAATTAAAAAGTACTCAAAGAAAGACAAGAAAACAAAGAAGAAGAGAAAACGTGACAAACACTAGAGGTTTATTGTAGTTGTAGATGCTCTGTTGACAGTTCTTGCTCCAGCTTTAGTTCTGAACCATTTGTAAACTATATACAATTTGCAACTACATCTTCTCAATCTCGCTGTGAACTACTGCCAACAACTGATCCGAACCTGTGGCTTAACTTAGGGTCTCTCTTGGACCTCTTTTTGAGTGAATTTGTTGTATTTGAGCAAAGTCAGCTTCGGTTAACACTTTATATTTGATAATCCAAGTACTGGTGGAGCAAAAGAAAGGGTTTAACAGTAGAAATCAAAATCGCTTCATGAAGCAAAACACGTGTATATCGAAAGTTTACTACACCAAATAAGAAAGAACAACAAGATTGTTTGTTTGTGTTTTAAACCCACTCATTCTTCAGTCAAATCAACTAGTTCAGCCATTGGTACTTTAGCCTCAATTTGGAACCCTTCTCCTTCATCCATGTCCGTAGCTTTGTTCTTGGCATAATCCACTTTGAAATCATAATCACCGTCCATGGAATCCTCACCGCCTGCTGCTTTCTTCGCCTTCTTCCTCATATTCTTCTCTGCTTTCTGCTTCTTTGTATTCAGCATGCTTTCAGCTGCGTACAGCTTCTTGTTCTGCTTGCTTGTCTCTGATTTCGACTTTCCTGTTCCTTCCTCCTCTTCAGCTTCCATAGGCTCATCAGCCTCTTCTTCTTCGGTCCGAGTCTTAGACTCATCCTGTGATGAATAACCAGTGGTTAAAACATACCAAGCAGGTTACAAAGCAAGAGAGAATGTATTAACCAACCTCAATCATAGTTTCATCGAAATTTAGAGGAGCATTGGAAGGAATCTCGACAGGGTTGAAGTCATTAACAGTCTTCAAACTCCCAATGAAAGAGGACTCGCCACTGTAAACCTCATCGATGTTGAACTCCTTAGCCAACTCGGTCACAATCTTTGACTCTGCATGTTCACCTTGGTCCCTCTTTGGCGGCATTGTATAGAATGGAATCTTACCTGCAAAAACACCATTGAGTTAGTCAAGATTCCAAGTCTATGAGTGTGGACTAAGAGACGGTAACAACACACCTTCATTCCAGTCATGCAAAACGATCCTCGCAGCAGCTTCAGTATCCACAAGACCACCCTTCTTAAGCTTGCCCCTAACGGTGGCGACTTTATAAAGAAAATCATCAACAGCCTCGAAGCTAGGGATCTTGTACAGAGTCACCAGCATTTGTGGCGTACAAAGCTTGAGAATCTCCTTCACTACATTTCCCACAAAGCAGAAAATTACACAGTTAGATCACTGAGGTTTATAACCTTAACAAGACAAAGCACAAAACGATATTCGATTCTATTACCTGGACTAACTGGATCTTCCAACTTCTCGATTCTTTTACAGTTCCTGAGAGCTATAGAAGCATCATTCGCTGAAGATTTGAGCATCACAACTCCAGGACAATCCAACAGCTTCACGTTCTTGTCCAAGTGAACTTCTTGCAGAGACCTAGTCAGTCCAGGAGTGGCGCCGACGTTGACAACGTGAGCTCTCTTCAAACTGTTAATGAGACTACTCTTCCCCACATTTGGCAGTCCTATGATACCAACTGTGATAGATTTTTTCAACTGCCAAAAACAAAACAACAAAGGCAAGATTAATTCCAATAAACTGGATGATTAAGAATGTAAATTATTTATGAAAAAAAAAAGCAACCTCATGACTTCTGGAGTAGTTCTTCAGCAACTTGATAAGAGTGTCTGCTCCAAGACAATCACTCGTCTGCAAAATATTGCTTGGTTTTGACGCCTTTGATGATTTCCAGCCCAAGTTTGATCTTTGTTCTTGGGTGCTACATTTGAAGGCAACAGCTGGATACTCTTCCCTAAGGTACTTGAGCCATTTCTCAGCAGCCTCTCTGGGAACAAGATCTGGACAAAGAGGTTGCGTTACAAATTGTAATGATTATGTCCAGCAGAGACTTGTACAGAAAGCTTACCGATCTTGTTGAGAAGCAAGACGAGGTGCTTATTGGGACCAGCTTGCATCACCATCCTCTCCATGTCGGTACAACGCGTCCCAAGGGGATCACGAGCATCAAGAACCTCGAGAATGACATCAGACAGTTCAATGACTTTCACAAGCTCCTTGTAGAAGGCCCTCTCCGAGTTATCTGTGAAACAATAGACATCAGTGAATGTAAAAAAGGTTGACAACTGACAACTCTAGAGTTGAGTCAAAAGCACAAAACCACTCACCTCGAACATTAACAACTCTAATTGAGTCATCTCCCTTCTTCCCCTCTCCATATCCTTCTTCTGTCTTGGTATCCTCATCCTCAACCAAACCAAGCTTCCTCTTTTTTGCCTGAAAATGCACTTAGAAAGTGAGAGCAGAACGCAAAAGACATGTATTTAATAATTGTAACAACACACAGAACACAAAGTGCATGTCTTTAACAATTGTAACAACACCCAGAACACAAAGGACATGTCTTTAACAATTGTAACAACACCCAGAACACAAAGGACATGTCTTTAACAATTTTAAATACACCCAGAAAACAAAGGAGAAGTCTTTAACAATTTCAACAACACTCAGAACACAAAGGACATGTCTCTAGCAATTCTAAAAACACCTAGAACACAAAGGACATGTCTTTGACAATTGTAACAACGCCCAGAACAAAATGGACATATGTCTTTAACAATTTGAACAGCACCCAGAACACAAAGGACATGTCTTTAACAATTGTAATCCCAAAAAGACTGAAGCTTTATCAATACATCAACCGAAACAGTGTAGAAAGGAGCTATAAAGTTTTAAGATTGATCATACCCTCTCTTTGCGGGCGGCTTTCTTCTGCTCAATCTCCTCGAGAGCACGGGCACGTCGAGCTTCTAGTGCCTTGAGCTCCTGTTCCTTGAAAGGCCAGTCATTGGGGATACCTGGGTCCTTCTCTGCTCTTGGCCTACGGTTATGGTTGAGCTTCTTAGCATCCTTTGCCTTCTTCTTGTGGTGCTCCTTGACCTTTCTAATGACCTTGTGCTTCTGCTTCAAGGTCACCCTCTTACTCTTGCTCTCTGCAAAATTTCAAAACGAATCAGTAAAAGACCTTTTAACATACTGAGATTCGATTGAGGAGGTTTAGCTTACTTTTACTACGTTTCGGCATCTTTTTTTGTCTGCCGCTGGGAGCGAAGCAAAGAGAAGAAGAAGAAGTGAGTAGGTTTGGGTTTATGAAGATAACGGCGGGACTTAGGGTTTTGCTTGGAGATGGGCATTCTGTTTATACCTTTTTGGGTTGGTTTATTCAGTTATACGGTTTAAAAACAAATTGCCCAATTGAACCGAACCATATTCTGGTTCGGTTCGATTAGGTTCCATTAGATTTATAATGTGGTTTATTCTGTATTTGATTTTGTTGTAAAAAACAAAAATATATAATGTTGAATTCGATACAAATCGGGCCTTTTCAAATTATTTGGTACAAAACCATTTATTTCAGTTTATTAGATTGCTATAAAGTATGAGCCAAAACCAATTGGTTCATACTTGAGCCAAAAACGATTAAATTTTAAAATGGAGTGATTTATTTATAGCTTCAACCGGATGTTAAACCTAAAACCAAAAAAATTAAGTTTGGTTTTGCTGGATTTGCGCGCTAGCCAACTGCGCCACCACCCCGATACTCAACCTCTCTATATCAAACTAATAAATAACCTAAGCTCAGTTTGGTTTTCCTCTCGTGGGAAGAACTCCTCTCCTGGATACGATTCTCCACAGCATCAGCCCCATCCACCATCAGGAAGCTAGCGACTCAGTCCATGATCTACAACATTTGGAGGCAGCGCAACTCGGCAGTTCATCTCACTGGATTCTCCCCGCAGCAGACAACATTCGCCACCATAGACAGGGATATCCGTAATGCCATCAGTGCGAGAAGACATAGGAGAAAATTCACTACTCTTATGCAACTTTGGATTAGATAGTTGCAACTTTCTGATCTAACAATCATGTGTATACCTTGTTTTTTATTTCTTTTTTGCCAAGGTATCACTTTTAGACTTTTGTAACCCTAAATTTTCATTTTATGATATTCACAGTTTAGCAAAAAAAAAAAATAACCTAAGCTCTGTTCCAAATCACATTCTTCTACGTACCGGTTGCCTGAAAGGTATCTAGTAATGTCACTTTTAATAGGAGAATGAAACAACGCTGATGCTTTGTCTGCATGCACGCACGGATCTATCGTCGTCAAAGACGTTGTTCTGAGCAGAACATTCGGTCAAGATAATAACGTCTCTTGAGTTATCAGCTTTTGGGTGATCCATCGTGTCAAACCTTATACTAGATAATGTACCTCACTAAACATTCATAATAATAATGTTACAAATTGTAACGTACAATAATTACCATTTTTATTTTTAAAATATATAGTTCGTGCAACCATCAACATTACATCCAATCATTTTATTGTATTCATTTCATAGTCTCCATGATATTAATAACTTCATCATTCGTTTATAATCTCCAAAACATTTTTTGTGTATTTTTAAATACAACTTGCACATGAAATGTGAGGCATACTGCACACAAACATGAGATGGACACCATTTTCATATTTATTACATTAATTAAACAATAGTTTAATCGTCTATATTAAGACAAATTCAGAAAACTAACACCTGAAGAATCTGTTTTCTCCTTCCAATTTTCTCGACGGTTTTGGCGTTGTTTTTGTTTTTCTTGATCTGGGTTTTGTTAGATCTTGAGGTTGAAAACATAATAAGGTCAAGATTAAAAAAAACCTAAGGGTTTTTTGGGAAAGAAGCAACCGTTGTTGTGTATGAAGGATTCTTCTAAGGTTTGCTTTGCTTTATCTCAATATACCCACGTTTATTTTCCAGATAAATGTTTCTTTTATCTGAAAATACCCTCTCTTTTTTCTTGTCAACGCAGACATTTGTTGATTCTTAATCACAAAAAGAAGAAGGAAAAAAAAAAAGAGAGATCGAAGTTTTCTAGAGAAAGAGTTCTTAGAGAAGAGATGAATTGCTTTTCATGTTTTCATTTCCATGAAAAGAAAAAAGCTCCCAGAGATTCTGAAAGCAGCCGCCGGAGAAATGGTGAGTTGACCGGTAGAGACAACAACAAAACACACCCTGGTAAGCTCATAAGCTCTATATAATATTTGAGACATTTTCGATATTTATGTATTAGGTTTTATAAGCCTTGATGTTGGTTCTTGCAGAGAATCCAGAGAAGGCTGAAAATGAGCAGAACAAGAACAATGATGCAAACAAAGAAGTGACCAGCAACATTGATGCACAAACATTCACCTTCAGGGAGCTAGCTACTGCCACCAAGAATTTCAGAAAAGAATGTTTAATCGGTGAAGGTGGCTTCGGTAGGGTTTACAAGGGAAAACTCGAAAAATGTGACAAGGTTATTACTAACTAGTTTCAAGATCTTTCTCAGGATTAGTTTGACTAGTTGGTCAGATGGAAAAAAAAAAGATATCAATAGTTTGATTATGGAATAGTTTCATGATGTCTGTTTCAACATTTCTATATACAAAAAAAAATTCTCAAGAAGATTATAATGGTTGCTTTTGGATTCAGGCTGTGGCAGTGAAGCAACTAGATAGAAACGGGCTGCAAGGGAACAGAGAGTTCATCGTAGAAGTGATGATGTTAAGTCTTTTGCATCACAAGCATCTTGTGAATCTCATTGGGTATTGTGCTGATGGAGATCAGAGACTTCTTGTCTATGAGTACATGTCTCGTGGCTCACTCGAAGATCATCTCCTCGGTACAAACTGCAAAACTAAGAATCAATCTTAACTGTTTTATTGGATTAGTTCCAATATTTGATTAATGATTTGAAATGCTTACAGAGCTAACACCAGACCAAGAACCGTTGGATTGGGACACAAGAATGAGAATTGCCCTAGGAGCAGCGATGGGTCTTGAATACTTGCATGACAAGGCAAATCCTCCGGTGATCTACAGAGATCTCAAGGCAGCAAATATCCTTTTGGACAGTGACTTCAACGCCAAGTTATCTGATTTTGGGCTAGCAAAGGTAGGTCCTACCGGGGACAAACAGCATGTGTCCTCCAGAGTTATGGGAACTTACGGGTACTGTGCTCCAGAGTATCAGAGAACCGGTCAGTTAACTATTAAATCTGATGTTTATAGCTTCGGAGTTGTGTTGTTGGAACTGATAACTGGAAGAAGAGTTATCGATACGACAAGAGCCAAAGATGAACATAATCTAGTGACTTGGGTGAGTTATATTTTGTCTCTTTAGACTATTAGAGGTTAAAAACATTTTAAGATGAATCTTAATGAATTTTTTTTACAGTTTAAGACTATACAGCATGTATAATCGTTTTTAAAAATTTGGAGGCCAAAACGAATGTTTCATTGGTGCTTTGCTCAGGACCGAACCTGATTATATGAATTTTTTTTTGCTTTTGCTTAATCTCAACATAACAAATCAAGATTGTTTTGTGTGTTTTAGGCACAACCAATGTTCAAAGAACCGGGCAGGTTCCATGAGTTAGCGGATCCAAGTCTGGAAGGAGTGTTCCCAGAGAAAGCACTTAACCAGGCCGTGGCCGTGGCTGCGATGTGTTTACAGGAAGAGGGAACGGTACGGCCACTCATAAGCGACGTCGTGACCGCTCTAGGTTTCTTGGGAACAGCTCCCGATGGATCTATCTCTGTTCCACGCTACGACGACATTCCTTCTCCTCCTCAGCCATCGGGTGAAACGTCCGGTGATGATTCTGCAGCGGCTGAGGAACGGGAAAGAGCCGTGGCAGAGGCAATGGAATGGGGAGTTGCTTCGAGAGCTCATTCACGGAACCCAAGTGCAGCCCAGTCATTAAACCCAAGTGCAGCACCTTCCTTAAACCCAAGTGCATCACACTCCAGGAACCCAAGTGCTTCTTGATTTTTATATTTACATCTCTTTGTCTCCTTGATATTTTTGATTCATATTAGAGAATAGTGATAGACGTTTTTTTTTTTTGTGTAAATGTATATAATGGTGTTACCTTCTTTGTGTTGTAATGTTCTGTTTTGTTTCATTGTGTATATTCTAGTTGTGTGTTCATAGCTCGAGAAATGCAAATTTTCATGGATTCTTATTCTTGGTTTTATGATTTGGACATTGATCTCTCCTTGTTTATAGTTAACATCTTGTTTTCTTGTCAAAATGATCCATTAGTATAGCTTTGGTGTCCACAGAAGCTTATAAAGATCAGTTAAATAGCAACACATATTAATGGTGAATTGGTGCTATAGTTCATAGACAAACATATTCAACAATTGATTTTGATAAAACCAGTTAAATAGCATCCCATATATTGGTGAATTCGTATGATAGTTTATAGATAAACATATTCAAATATATTAATTCTTGCAAAATTAACTCTTTAATTACTGCTTTTATTTTCCAAGTATTTAGTAACTTTTTAAAGATAAATCGACTGTATGACTAACACCTAACGCAATCTCAAAACATAAATTCTCTGATCTTAAAGTTAATATAAAAAATAAGATGATTATTGCCAGTCTGATAATTTTTGTTCCTTTTCAATCAAAGTCAACTCCTAATAAAAGCTGGAAAATTCAAAAAAAAATTACCAATAATATGACTTGGGTTGTTGTAGTTTGCTAAAAAAAGTTGCTAAAAATAACTTCTCAAAATGGTATAGATTCTAAAAGGTCTTTAACACAATTGGGCTAAAAGAAAGCTCATATTGGGCCTATAAGAAAGCCATTATTGGGCCTATAAAAAAGCCATATTCAAGCTCAAAGTATCCGCGAAAGTGTAGCCGATCTCAATATCCGTCTCTGCATTAGCTCCCTTGTCGTCTCCTTAAACGCTCGTTGCATCTCTGGAAAATTTTCCGCTAGAAGAGATCTTCGATTCAAGCTCTACAATGTACAATTGAGCTCAAAGTTTATTCCTTTTTTCATTTTTCTTTCCTAATTGGAATCCAAGGAGATAATGTCAAGCAAGGTATGGAGATGGGTATTGGGTCTGATCTATATACTCGCTGTTGCCATGATTTGGATTGCTGCCAGCTTCGTAGTCCAATCTGTGGTAGACGCCGGCGTTTCCCCGTTCTTGATCACTTTCATCTGCAACTCATTGTTCGTCGTTTACCTTCCTCTCTTCGAAATCGGTCGGTATTTAGAAGATGCGTATGGGAGTATACTGTTTTGGAGAAGCAAAAGGTCTCATTTGCTTGAGTTGGTTGAGTCAGAGAAGGATGTTTTGCTTGGAGGAGGTGGTGTGGTGGTGTCATCAGATGTGTCTGAAGGATCAGGTGTTGTTGTTAGAGAAGAGGAGGGAGATGGTAGTGGGATTGAATCTGGTGTGGAAAGTGTAGAGCTTGATGGTAGTGGTGAGATTTGTGCTAAAGGGTTAGATGAGAAGGGACGTTGGACAAGGATGCGTGTTGCTAAAGTAAGCCTTGTGATATGTCCGTTTTGGTTCTTGGCGCAGCTCACTTTCAATCTCTCTCTCAAGTACACAACTGTCACGGTAAGAACTTATTCTGAATCTTTTGTTACAAAGACTTGATCTGAGACTTTTTTTTTTCTTTTTTGTGAGTTGCAGTCAAATACAATCTTAAGCAGCTCGTCAAGCCTATTCACTTTTCTTGTGTCATTAATATTCTTGGGAGAGAAGTTCACGTGGGTGAAACTCTTCAGCGTTCTTCTTTGTATGTCTGGGACTATAATTGTGAGTTTGGGTGACTCAGAATCCAACTCAACTGCGACGGCTAAAAACCCTCTTCTGGGAGATGTTCTTTCGCTTCTCTCGGCGGCTTTTTACGCTGTTTACATCACTCTTATACGCAAAAAGCTTCCAGATGATGATGAAAAGAACGGCCGTTTCAGTATGGCTCAGCTTCTTGGGTTTCTAGGTCTCTTTAACTTCTTCATCTTCCTACCTGTTGCTCTGATACTCAACTTTACAAAGAGAGAACGCTTCAACTCACTCACCTTGAAACAGTTGGGTCTGGTGGTTGGTAAAGGTATGCTAACCACATCCCTTATATTCCACCACTTTCTCATATCTGGTCAGGATTTGATGTTGGAATGATGTGTGGTTTGAGTTTTCAGGTTTGTTAGATAATGTACTCAGTGACTATCTATGGGCAAAGGCAGTACTTTTGACGACAACCACAGTGGCAACGGCTGGGCTAACCATTCAGGTTCCATTGGCAGCCATTGTAGACACCTTAGCAGGGAACAAACCAAGCTTCACCGACTACATTGGTGCTGCAGCTGTAATGGTTGGCTTTGCAGGCATCAATATTCCTGCAGAGATGTTTTGTAGATCCAAAGAGACATCTATTGAGTTGGAACCTGGTACTTCGTTCACAGATCCTCCTCAGGTTGTGTCGGATAGCATACGAGTAGATTCTTCAGAGACCCTAGCGTCATAATTGTTTCATACTCTAATGTCCATGGTGCTTATATCGTTTTGCTCTCTTGTTTTCTGATAACTTTTTTCTTTTTTTGGTTGTGATTTAGTCTGTAAATCGTTGAACATTGATATACGAATGTAGCAGGAAATATAGTAATAAAATTGTCTGAGATCATGGACTTGGTTACAATACAATACCAAAATAAATAAGGTTCATCTGTTTTATTACACTAAAACCAGATGGAAGCATGGATAATAGTACATCTATCCTTTGCATAACTATGTTTAAAATGTAGTCGCTTTGATGGAATCAAAGATCTAATCACAAAATATACAATCAACAGAAGCCATCTTGTTAATATCCCTGATTAAGATAGATGAGACCACAAGATAAAAATGGAAAGAAAGAAAGAAAAAGAGGTAACAGAGGAAAAACAAAACGTCTAATCTTTAGAACAAAACACATTCTGGTTAGGCAAATAAAAGCCTGCACTTGAGAAAAGTTCTATATATAAAACAAATGAAGAAAAAATCAAGGGTATGTATTGATATGACATGGAACTGAAGGTTTCTTACCACTGTGAGCTATCACGCATTTTGTTGGACTTGGCGGTGAATTTGCAGAATCCAATCAACATAACTAGTAGAACCACCCATCTGGTCTTCAGTGAGATGACGGAGGAAAAGGAAGCCTTCTCGGGGTTGTTCTCCTTGCCTCACTAGGAAACACATGGGATGATATGACGGATCATTCTCCCTCACTTTCTTTATCAGCCTCATTAGCTTCTTCGACATCCCATTCTCTTGCTCTTGCACTGTAACCTAAGTCCAACCAAACATAAAAGACACATTATGTGATTTTACAGAAACTTAAAAAAAACAAGAAACCAGCATATGCCCATATGTAAGGATGCATGTAGATTAAAAGAGCATACCCTTGAGAGCTCTGCTGCAAAGTCGGCCCCAAGAAGATTTTTAGCAATATCAGGTGAAAGCATCCGGCCAAACCACAAAACCAATCGAAACCCATCATCATATATGTAAAGTCCTCTAGAATCCAAACTCTCTGCACCCAAAGGCAATCTCCTCAGTACGTCCTTAAGGTCATCAACGTCTGCTGATGGCTGCAACATGTGAATTCAAAAAAGGATTTTAAGAATTTTATGGAAAAAAAGATGTTTGATAATGCAAGTTGACATAGAGAAGCACACACCTTTAAGAGCCACTCGTCAACACGGAATAAACTGGGATATAACAGTTTCAATAGCTTTTTCACAGGAAGAGCCATCATGGTGAAGCCTGCCGCACAGCGCTCGTCAAGTGAAGCATCAGCAGGTCCACCTTGAAGAGGAGTGGACTTGCAAATTGCCAATCCGTACAATGGCAAGAACTTCAGAGACTCAGGGTATATTAATCTAGACCCCAACCGATGCTGCACCGAGTGAAGATTCCGATACTCTCTGAGAGCTTTAACAATCTTCTGCTGTATAACATTCCGTGCATCATCCAGTTTTCCGGACAAAGTTTTCTCAATTGCTGCATAATTAAAACGGCCATGAAATAGTATCTAAAGTAACACATGATCCTACTGAGAAAATTCAAATGTATCCTACCTAATCTAGTATATACAGAGACAATGGAACCGGTGTCTGCTTGTCTATACATCTCTCCAAGATCTGTAACCACTGGTGCAACAGCTGTGTGTACCCTTATACGCCTCTCTCCGCAAGAAGCAGTATATCTTGGGTCTGTTAAGGATTATTAAAACCACATGATGTGCTTTACCAGATGAAAATCAAATATCAAACGCAAGTTTGTTTTTAAGTATCAACTATTCAAGGATACAGTAGAGCGACTTGGAAATACACCGTCGGGGTTGTTAGCAATGTCTCTTCCAGAGTTAGCTGCATTGCATATGCTTTGTCACAGTCAACAGCAGGAAGAGCAATCAGGTCAGTAGACCTTAGCATGAAGTTCCCATGGTAGGAAGAGAAACGAATTCCTGCATGTCAAAATATATAAGATCACATGTAGCATATCAACGAATTTAGCAGAATCGAGTGACATAGCACAAATAAAGATTGTATCATGAACTCTTTAACCTTTTCCACATCTTATTCGCATAACGGATTCCCAAGCAGTTTCCCTTGTAAGGTCTCTAGCCAGTTCGTGTCTTAACTTATCTCCATGAATAGATGATTGGAAACCTGGATAATAGTACACCTGTCCTCCAGTGTATTTAGCCAGAGTCCCTACACAAAGCAATGCATTTTACTACATAAAACTAATAAAGCCTCCACATTTGAAACAGCAATAAGGGGAGAAGACACTACTACTTAGCCATCGAGTGCAAACCCCATCAGTAATAATCCATAACGGTAACGTACCTAAGGAGGCAATATCAGTGTACTTATCACTGAATGCATAAACATTAATTCCTATCTGGAACTTGGTACAATCGGCAGCCATTTGCTTATAGAAGTTGTCTTCCGCTACCCTTAAAGTATATTCTTTTTCAGTTCCATAGACACGAGGATCATCTCCGCGCAACTTTAACCGCCCAGCACCCAGAGAAGGTAACGAGTTCTGGAAAATTAGCAGCTTGCCACCAAGTTGGTTCTGAAATGAAGAGAAAACAGAATCAACTACAAACTGATACAAATTCCGGAGGAGGTTCCATATAGGACACTGAAATCAAATGAAATATGTGATGTTCATTTGACATGGCAGTATAGTAACTAACCATAACCATGTACGCCGCTTTGAGGGCTGGACCAAAAGCCGATTCCACATTGACATTATTTTGAAACATCAGAGGCAGACTGTCTAAAAAGGCTTCCACCACATTTCTAGATTCAGATAGATTGACAAGGAGATCATCCGGTAATGGGACAAATATATCATCTAGATCTGAAACCACCATCATTTGCGGTTGGCTCAAAGATGACTGCATTTCCAAGGTCCAAAAATTAATACCTGATAAAGGCTAAAAGTATTTCCGAACCAAACTTCCTGCGTAATTAGAATTCTCTTACCTTCATATTGTAAAAATGTAAAGTGCTGTCATAAGTAATAAATCCAATTTGAGTTCTGGGATAACCAGGCAGGTTATCCAAACAAGACTTGATCGTTTGAGCAGCAACCTGCCAAAAAAGGGGTCAGTGCAAGATCTAAATTTCAGGGCAGCTTGCCTCTAAAAGGGAGAGCGTGTCTAATCTGGTCTACATCCATTGGTACGTAGTGTATTCAGATAAATCATGCTTAGATTGGTTCTTACTTCTAACTAAGGAAGAATAATTTTAATGCACAGAAAAATTACAAGGAGGAATATTAACATTCAGCATTCTTACCTCAAGCATCCCACTTTTAGCAGCCGAAAATGAAACATCGATGAGGAAGAAGTAGATGGGTGGCATCGGAGGCCGAACCATGTATTCTGTTGGAGCAATGATTTCAACACTGCCCTTTGTCAGCTCAGGCCGTTGATCCAAGTCCATTCTTCGGCCAGTTGCATCCAAATGTGAAAAGTATTCACCAGGTACTGAACAAGAAATTTGACCCATAACTATGAATCTTCATGATATATACATATGCCTAAATGTACTAAGCAACGAGCCATCGATCAAATAATTTACGGAAAGTTAAAATGAGGACATTTAAATGACTGAACACAGATGACATTCCACCGCAAAAGGAAAAACATACACAAAGCCAAATACAGTTCCTTGTAGCTTTCCCCAGTTCCATATACGCTAATACTACAAGATCCCTGATGATAGCCACTTCCTCATAAAGGAAAACCAGAGAAACCCACAAAACTCAATTTAAACACAAATAGATTATACAAAGACAACTGGAAAAGACTGACTATTTCTAAAAATCAGAGAGAAGAATTTTTACGACCATTAGACAAGGCATATTCAACCAACAAGACCTTCTATAGCACTTTGGTTAACAAACCAATCCTGAAGATTTGGAAAAATTACTTACCATCATTGAGCATAGAACAAATATTACACCGCCACTTTCTTCCAGAATCTGTAAAGGTCACATAAGGATTCACATAGGTACGGCATCTTCTGCAGCGGATGATGCCACTTGATCCAAAATCAATAAGTGTTACTTCCTCCTGCATATAAACGACAATTTTCAAAATTACGGAAAGTTAAATGCGGCTCATATGTGGCACGTGAAGAGTTCAAGATTAGTAAAACATGAAAGTAAAAGACGAATACTAACCCCTTCAGGAGCCTCAGCAAGTGGACAAACCACAGCTCCTAGAGGCAAATGCCACCTCGACGCCAGAGACTGTGAACTTGGTATAGCACTAGTTGTCAGCCGTAGATATCTGGAATGGCAATTCATGGGGTACATTTCAGCAAACGTATTTGGCTCCACGTCACCATCCAATGGCCTTGGAAACGAGGCTGGATCAAGTCCTGGCTCAAGCGACCCCGGAATATTTGTAAGGGACAGCGAATTGAAATCTTCAGCCAAGCCTTGTACGTTGCTTGTCGGAGGTGCATAGCTCGGATGCAGGTTCTGCTGTCCTGGAGGCTGAGTAAAACCTCCCGTCTGAGGAGGATATGATGACGGAGGAAAAGAAGGCTGTGGACCACCAACACCAGGATACGACGGATTAACTGGAGGCATGGACTGTTGAAAACCAGTCCCAGGAGGAGAAGCATATCCTCCAGGTACCCCAGAAGTCAGACTTTGTGGCGGAGGCCCCATTGGTTGCCTTGGAGGCGAGAAGTGACCTGCAAGCGTTTGAGTTTGTGGTGGACCACTAGGAGGAGGAGGAGTTGGAAACCGCTGAAAAGAGCCGCCACCAGGAGGACCATAAGCTGTTGAAGGAAACGAATTCGACGAAGGCGGTGGAGGTGGAGGTCTAATCCCTTGACCTGGAATCTGAGAAACCAAAGGAGACTGGAAAGGCCTCATCACACCCACTGGTGGAGCCATTGGAGGACCAGAAGGTGTGAAAGGCCTTGTATGTGGTCTAAATCCAACACTCTCTGGTCCACCGGATTGAGGTGGAACACCTGGCGGCGGAGCAGATGCAAACGGAGAGGAGGAAGACGGAGGAGGCCTAGCTGGAAAATTTGGATAGCCTTGATTCTCTGTATTCATTATTGCTTACAACAACTTAACACCTGAATCTGTTATAGGCAAACTCAAAGCAAGGGACCAGATCAATTACAATCCTAGATTCTACCTAGACTCATCTACTTCCCGTTTCACAGTAACAAGCTATACAGATCCACCTCTGAGAATCGCTAATTTCACTTCAATATTCAAAAACTGGCAACTTCGATAATGATCTTCCGTCTCTTCTCAAAGAAGATCTTCTACTACGATTTAGATCGAGAAACTCACTATTCAGCTCACTTCTTCTAAAGCTCGGGAAGATCTGGATCAGTCACCGTTGAATATGAGCTACATAAGTTCTGAATTGAAATCAATTTGATATATGGTTAGACCGGGAGCACTACCTCGAGTGTGAGAGAGAAAGCTCGCGCAAGCAGGAAGCTGATTCTACAGCAACGATCGGCTTCAGATCGTGACCCTGAGAAGATTTGACACGTAGTTGGAGAGAAGAATCATGCGCGCTGAAGGAGACGATGTGATATATGGGCCGATAATTGGATCACTAATCGCTCCGTTTCTATGGGCTCCAGAACTCACATAACTGCATATTCTCATCTCTGTTCTACTTGCACACTTTCCCCTTCTAGTTTATACTATTTACTGAATCTACCTTTTCTTTTAAAAATAGTCTCTATAGTTTTGCTGATGAGGACTTCAGTCCAAAACTAATGAGATTTTTACTCAAATTTAATTCAGCAACTATTTCGAATTATGGTTAGTTGGTTACGTGGTAACGTTTTTATAAAATCCTTACTGGGCCAAGATTAACTGGTCTTTGGGTTGTGTAGTCCAAGTATTGAGGCTTGTCTTTCTTCATTGTCAAAAAAAAAGATCAATGGTAATGGGTAGTTCTGTAAATTACAGTTTTGATTTATATTGCAAAAAGTTTCGTCAACAGCAGGGTTCGAACCTACGCGGGCGAAGCCCAACAGATTTCAAGTCTGTCTCCTTAACCACTCGGACATATTGACACTTTTGTTTGTTTGGTCTCTATAAGATTTGTTGTATTGTTTATTCTCATGAAAACAGCATGTAACTATTCATTCACCTTAGACGATGCCAACTTCTAATTCTGTTTCCTACAAAAAAGCTGCTGGTCAGGGTTGCGTAATGTAATGAGAGATTGGGTTAACATCAAAGTCCATAGCTAAGACATTGTCAGAGTGTTGGTGATAGCATGGATATTTTCTTGCTCATTCATAAAACTCTTTTGAAATTTTTCGATATAGCATGGCCAAGAGTCCAAGACTCCGGTACAAGAAACTATATCAGTTAAAATTTCACGATGAAAGATTGGAGATATCATAAAAAAAACTTTTCAAAAAGTTATGTGCTTATATCCAGTGACGGCTCTAGGCATTTGCCTACAGATTTAGTTTAAATAAATTGTTAATATTTTTATTTAAAAATACACATAACTTGATAACTTGTTTGTAGATTGATAATTCACATTTATCATCAGCAAAAAAAAAGTAAATAACTTTCTTTAAAAAAAAACTATAGGAACATCCTTAATTTAGATCATTTTTCACCTTAGGACTCGTTCATCATTGATCCTTGTTCTCCATTTTAAAACACTTACACCACAAAAAAATCCGAGACAAGAACAAAAATTCTAAGTCTGAATGATGAAAAAGTTAATAAACATTCCAAAAAAAAAACAATAAAGAAATTACCCAAAAATTAGAATTTTCAATCTAAGCCAAAAAACGATGTTCAACACTCTTTAAACTATGCAAGAGGTAAAACACTTGCATTAATATATTTTTTTAAAGAGACATTTCCATTATATTTTGCATGGAAGAAATAAATCATTTTTAGTTACTTTAATCGTTGTTACAGATTGGCCTCCGACAATGGTCCTGGAGTTAAATGTCGGCGTTAAAGAGCCGTAGTAACTCGTTAGCCGGACTAACACTAGACGCTGTTCTTGGCGGCGAAATCGTTATACAACCATCATCTCCACCGCCTTTGCCGCAACAATCACTCGTACCAAACCGCACAACAACAACACCAACAAGCCAAACGCTATTCGATATCATACGAATACGAAAAGGAAGGACACAAGGACCGGACCACGTGGCAAATATTCCGCGAAAAACTCCGTCTCAAACGAACCGGTTCCGCTTGGACCTCGTCTTTTCATATCCCCGCTTCGGATATCCTTATCCCCAATCCCAAACAGATCCGATCACATACCAACGGTTTAGTCTACCCAATTCCGATGTCTGATCCACCTGGCTCCTCAGGACGCGGGATGTTCACTCGCGGATCCTCAATGCGGGTCGGGTCGGGTAAAACCCCGGAGAATAATTTCGCTGACGTAAGCATCCCTGGAGACGGACCTCCGTTTAAACCGCAGTTATCACGTCACGATTCCGTTAGAGATCACGGAGACGGGGACGACGATAAGATACGGCGTCATCCGGTGGTGAAGTTCGTCGACGAGAGGCAGATGTCGGCGAGAGAAGCTGTCGCGGCGCAGGAAGCGGCGGAAGCGGAGGCTGCAAGCGACGACGACGAGGAGGAGGAAGATGATGGTTCGGGAGAAGCGGAGGAGGAGGAAGCTTCTTCTGCGCCGAAGCAGACGATGTCACTGATGGATTTGCTGGAGGAGACGGATAGGCAAATGGGGTTGACGGGAGCAAGATACGCCATGGATGATGGAGAAGATGAGTACGAAGAAGACGAAGACGAGGAAGAAGAAGAAGAAGAAGAAGAAGATGGAGGAGAAGTGAGTTGCTGCGTTTGTCAGGTGAAGATCAAAGGCGCGACTTTTACGTCGTGTGGTCACACGTTTTGTAAGCTCTGTTCTAAAGAGCTTATGGCTCAGAAAGGTCATTGTCCTGTTTGTACCACCTTCGTCCTCGAGTTCCTCGAGATCTTTTGAGAAACACACTTTTGAGAAAGTTTGGAACTTTTGTTTTTCTTACATCAAAAAGATTCAAACTTTTATTGGATGAGACTGTAAGAGAAATCTTTTACTTTTAGACCATTTCTGTTTAACTTTAAGCTTTAGCTATGGTTAACAAGTTGGTCGTAATGGAGACACTGATCAGGTGAGGAGACATATCTTTCAACCCGAGCTTCCTGATGAATTAATTGACCTTCCCGGTTTTTAAAGATACATCCAAAAGCTACTGTGTTGGATTCCTTTCTCCAAGCTGCATCTGAAAAGCCAATTTGTAAAGCAACCAGGTCGGGTGTGCTTACTAACTGACTGCGATGATTGAGTGAGGGGCCTGGTGTTATCTGCGCCATATTCCATTCCCTTGCGTTTCCTATTGCTTTAGAGATCGTCAAGAAACTGGAACTACAAGGATCAGATTCATCATTGCGGCCTTTAGCACATCATAGTTTTGTGATATAATTAGTAAATTACTTTGCTGTCTTTTCACATATCTTGTTAAATATTTGGAACAACGACCACCACTAAAGCAGAGAGCAACAGTTAGATTAATGATCTCTGTTCATGATTCGTATTAATACAAATAGATATCGTCACTATATTGATTATGAAAAAGGATGACAAGGCTTGGTTAAAAAATGACTTGGTGAACATTGAATTATGACATATTAGTTTAAAATGATTTCATGGTACATGTTTTAAAATAAAATATAAATAAATCAGGTTGCGTACTATAATTTATATAAAAATACATATTATTATTAAAATAATGAAAAGTAATATGATTACAAGTATAAATAAATTTTTCATTTTAACTTATGATAAACTCTAGCAAATTTTGTATAAATACTAAATGTATACTAAATATATAATTATGATTAATGTATCTTCAAGAATCCAATATTCGGTTCATTTCCGATTTTCTAGATATCAAAATTTTGAATCCATTTAGATATTTTACTAGTTCGAGTTTGATATTATTTTTTCGATTGGGTTAGTTTATCGGATCCGGATATTTTCCTAATCCTAGTTTACAAGGTCTCAAAACTGAAAAGTCTATACACACAAGGGAAGGCAATATTATTATTATTATTAAGTAATATTATTAAAAATGATTCGTCTTGATAATAGTAGGTTTTATTATTTTTAGTTAGTAGAGTTTTTACTCCACTTTTTAAAATGTGTTTCTCTATCCATATGACATGCAAGTGATTATGACTATTATTTTTCTCGGTAAAAGTTGTGTTCCTTTTTTGGGCATTTTTTTTAGAAAAATTCAAAAAGTCCATGAAATATAAAATAATTGGTTTCTATCAAATTTATTTGTATTCCTTTACAATCTTACTATATGTAATATGGTTAAAGGGAAAGATTGTGGAGAATTTTGGGTTCTTAGAAAGAAGAAAGATGATTAAAAAAGTAGAAAGATTTATAGTTAAAAGACAATGATAAAAATAAGAAACACAGTGATACACATATAGTAAGTTAGAGTCAGTGAAAAAAAGCAAACTCCTACATTTCTCTTGAAATCAAACAAACCAGACTTCAAAACAAACGATACAAGGAGTGGAACATGTGGAACTATATTGGATCCAAATATCTTTGTGCTCAGATTCAAATGTATCACCGAACACATCTCATTTCTCCACTTTGCTCTTCCATGGGTTCACAAGAGCTGGAGAATTTCTATTCTCTGAAGTAGAGAGTGTATTCTCTGAAATAGAGAGGAGAGTCTTCTATCTTCAGCTACATTGTTGAATAGAAAATACCTCATCCAGCAGTCTTCAGCTTCTGCATACACGCTTAGAAGAAACTCTTTTTGTAATCACCTAAAGACTTTGATGTTCACCTGAGACAGCAACTATAGCTGAAACAAACTAAACAGTTTGTGACTGTACCTAGCTGAACAGATAGTGACTGCCTCTTTTTTTTTTTTTTGCCTTGATTGAATACAACGAACTTAGAGGACAACAACAATTTGCCTTCATCTTTTTGGGAAAAGAATAAAAAATACACTTTAAAGCTAACATATTTCTTTTTATAATGTTTTGGCTTTAGATTCAGTTTTTTGTTCTAAGATTTAGGCTCTAAGATTCATGCTCTACACTGCGAAGACTTTCAATGACTTCATGGATGGGGAGACTCCTGAGATACTTAGATCAAACCTTGTTAAAACAGTTTTGACTTTGAAAAGGCTGGGTGTGGACGACTTGACATTTTTTGAATATATAGGTCCTCCTTGCACTCGAATGCTCCTTCGGGCCTTGACCGAATTGTTTCATATGGGAGCTGTGGATGACCAAGGTAACCTGACAAATATAGACCATATGATGGAGAGTTTGGATTTGGAAGAGCCACTTTGAATTCTTTTTATAAAGTTCTTAATTTTTTTCTTGTGTTGCAGAGAGAAACTAATAGATATGGAAATTTATTATAAGCGCCTAGCGTCACTTTTTTTTTTATAAATAAAATTATTTAATTTATTTGTAGATTTCTTAAACTTTGAATTTTTACAAGTTATTTTCATAATGAAGATATAGCTTCTTAAATGGAAATAATCACGATTGGTGTTGTGATACGGTCTGTTTTGTTTTCTCCACTACAAGCTCTAGCTAGTGTTCGCCTTAACAAAAGGCAAAGCTATTAACGATCTCAAACTCAAAGGTCTGAATTAGGATGGTTTCCTGCGACGATGAGAGAGATCTCCAGACCACGACTAAGAGGCTATAAGATATTTGGAAAGCTCTCATACTTCAGTCTTATTTGGAAAGAAAAGCTGGCAGAGGTAAGAGGCTATAAGATATTTCTTTAGATATATCAGTTTTGGTGAAGCTTTTTCTTATGGCTATCTCACTTATTACAGACGGTGGGGAGTCCACTCTTTTTGGTAATGACATGACGGATGCTGAAGGATGTGGAAGTCAATCCGCTCACTAGCAAGGCTCTATGATGCAGGAATGGGAATGCTCATATTCCTTCCCGTTGCGTTCTGCTCGTGGTTCCCATTTCTCTCGACCTTTCAAACACGTATGATGTTTAACCAAGCGTTTAGTCGTGGTCTGGAGATCTCTCTTGGAAACAATCCTAATTTAGGACTTTAAATCATCCTTCCACAGCTTTACCTTTTGTTGAGTGCTATCTATCTATTTCCCATTCTTTATTATTTGTGTATTAAGGAAATGCCCAAGTATGAAACAGAAGGCGAACACTTGAACTTGTCGTAGAAAAACAAAACACCAATTGTAATTGTTTCCATTTAAGAAGCTATCTTCATTATGAAAAAAACAATTTATATAAACTCAAAGTTAACAAATCGACAAATAAATTTAATAATATTTATTTGTCCCAAAAAAAAATTAATAATATTTATAAAATAAAAATTGACGCTACGCGCTTATAATAATTTTCATATATTTTAGTATCTCTCAGCAACAAAAAAAATATATTATGAAAAGAACTTTATAAAAAAATTCAAAGTGGCTCTTCCAAACTCTCCATCATGTGGCCTATATTTGTCAAGTTACCTTGGTCATCCATTGCTCCTAGATGAAACAAATCCTCCATGCCCCGAAAGAGCATTCGAGTGGAAGGAGGATCTATATATTCAAAATATGTCAAGTCCTCCACCCCTAGCCTTTTTAAAGTCAAAACTGTTTTAACAAGGTTTGATCTAAGTATCTCAGGAATCTCCTTATCCATGAAGTCATTGAAAGTCTTCTCAGTGTAGAGCCTAAAACATTTTCTACCGGCACGTCCTGCTCTCTGGTAAGCACTTGCTTGTGATATTCGGGACACAAACCAGAGCTCGTCAGTAGTGAGATAACTATAGTTCTTTTGCTTGGAGAAACCAGGATCAACCACATAAACAATCCCGTCCATGGACAAAGAAGTCTCAGCAACGTTGGTGGAGACGATGATCTTTCTCACTGAATGTGGTGGTGGTGTAGGATCGAAGATCTTGTGTTGCAAAGCTGGTGGAAGAGAGGAATACAAGGGCACAACTGTGACTTGATCTCCAAGACTACGGACAATTCTGCTGCAAGCTTGTTCAATCTCTTCTTCCCCGGTCAAGAAAACAAGAACGTCACCAGGTGGCTCACACGTGTGAATCTGGATAACTTTGCTTATGGCAGACTCGAGATAGTCCATCACAGGTTCTTGAGTGTACAAGATCTCCACTGGATGGAGGAGCCTACCAGAAGGGACTTTGATGAGAGGCGCACCTGTAAAATACCTTTTGTTAAAAACCTGTAGGGTTGCACTCATAACAACAAGCTTAAGATCAGGTCGGCTAATCAAGGTGCGGTTAAGAATACTAATAAGTAAATCTGTGGCTAAACTTCTATCATGAACTTCGTCAACGATAATCACTTTGTATCTCAAAAAGAGTGGATCCACCATAGCTTCCCTCAGAAGCATTACATCAGTCAGGTACTTGAGCACCGTTCGGGGGCTACTGAGATCCTCGAAACGGACTGTGTAACCGACTTCTTCCCCGAGCTTTACATCCATCTCTTCAGCGACACGACGTGCCGCAGTCATGGCTGCAACTCGATGAGGCTGCGTGCACCCAATCAACCACTGATCATCAGAGCGAGGGATTTCATCCATCATTGCTTCTAAAACAAACTGTGGGATCTGCGTTGTTTTACCACTTCCGGTCTCACCCGTCACCATCACCATCTGATTCTCCTTCAATGTTCGGACAAACTCTTCTTTTTGCCCCCATACTGGTAGATTCCTACGTTCTGACTTCTTCTTCATCATCATATCCACTACTCTCTTCAACAAACAAACAAACCAAACAAAAAACACCGCACCAGCTTCTCGTACTTGTATGCTTTTTAGTTGTTTGCTTCCCTTACTTTAGATTGAATGAAGTCGTAACCACTTGCTGTATTTATAGTCACCAAACCCTATTTTCCTTTTTATAGTGTATTTTGGAAAAGGAAATTTTGATTAAAAAAAAAAATAATTTAGAAAATTTCCTTTCAACAAAACTTTAGTTTCCTTCTCTACAGTGGACCTCAAGTTTATTTTAGGCCGTGTGGTCACACGTTTTGTATGATCAAGTTTAATTTACTTTTCTCTTCAGTGGACCTCAAGTTTATTTTAGGCCGTGTGGTCACACGTTTTGTATGGCTCAGAAAGGTCATTGTCCTGTCTGCAGCACCTTCGTCCTAGAAACGAAACATATGTCCCAAACCTGTTAACCTAACCCTAACATTCAACTTCCAAGATACAAAATACAATCAAAAGATCTGAAAGAGAGATAACCAAGTGGAGAGTAAAAGAAGGAGATAAGTTTTGTTGATGGCGATTGTGAAGATATAGGATCAATACGAAGGATACCTGATCGCTTGAGGGAACCGAGAGAACGAAGCCTTACAACGTTCCTCTCCTTCCATATGTATTACTATTTTTAATCCTAACCAATCAATCCGCGCAACCGAGCGGGGTGTTTATTTACAGTCTTATATACGTAAATATTTATTTTAGATCATTAGTTGTATATATTTTTTAAAAGTTAATCATATATTTAAATGTTTATATAAATATTTTGGATACAATAATTTAATAATTTTATAGTTTATATGTTGTAGTTAATCAATTGTTTAAAACAGTCACATGTATATGTTGTTGTTTATTATATATTTGTCTTATTATATTTGCAATTAATTATTGAAAAATTAATATATGGATCAAACAACAAATTTGAACATTTTTATTTAATTTATACTAAGTTCTGACCTGCTTTTCAAGGCTTGATTTTATTTTATCAATATTTTTTTACTTTTATTCATTTTAAATAATATATTATCGTATAAAAAAATCTTAATTTTATACATATATTATACCGTTTGCTAATGTTAAGTCGTTATTATTGTATTATATTTTTTTAAATGAATATTTTAACATGATTGATTATGATTATAAAATAGATAGAAATAAGATAGAATTTTTTATTTTATTAACGATAATTGAATATATATTAATGCATAATAATAGTTCATTGCTAATTAAAAAATAATGGAAATATTTACATAAACATTTGAAAATTAAAATATTGTTAAATATTTATCAACAGATTTTTTTAGAATAAACTTTAAATATATGTATCTTATATATTAAAATTTAAATTACCATACATATATTAAATAAAATTAGTTTGTTATCATTTTAAATATACAAATCCATAAAACTTAGTAACAAAAATATTCTCTAGTTAGGATATTTGTTTTGGATGCCGGAATTTCAAATTTAAAGAATATTATAGTTAGTTAATTAATATACACTATCTTTCCAACCTACTAAGATATATCTGAACTTTTCTCATTGGAGTGAGAGAAAATAATCTCCAATTTTAAACCACATACATACCTAATGTCCAGCTTCCTTCTTCATTTTGTTCTGCAACCTGTACGTATAACTTGCTTAAGATAATCACACCAGCAAATGAGAGTATTAACACAAATAATCTGAAAATCTATGAGACTTTATTTCTTTCTCGGCTAAATCAACCATCAGTAAAAACATAACATTGATCATTTGAGAAAACAAAGAGTGGTGGTAGATTCTCAGCAATAATTTTTGAGACTGGATATGATAAAAATTCTTTGAAAATCAAAACAATCATTTCTTCGTAGGAAAGAATCACATTTGTATATCAGGAGCGTATGGAGTTCTTCTATAGCAGCATGTGCTACTCTCTTTCTTTTCATCTTCACTAATATGATCAATGACTGTAACAGATTTCTAGAATATAACTCAATCCCAAAGCTGGAGTTTAATCCCAACATCTTCTTACTGTATGACGACCATAAGGTCAAGTTTAGTGAGATCAAGAATATTACGCAATCAGCAATTTCACTGCTCATGGCCTTTTTGGTTCAAATAACAATGACGACGAGCTTTGAGGAAAGATCAAATAAAGATCATTGATCATATTATGTTTGGACCTCGTCTTTTCATATCCCCGCGGATATTCTTATCCCCAATCCCAAACACATCCCAGCAGCGTTCCGATCACAGTCCAACGATTTAGGGTCTGACTGGTGTAACCGCAGCGGTTGCGGTTGCGGGTGGTTGCGATTTTAAACGGTTTAAAAAGATTTGTACGACTGGTACTGCGGTTAGAAATTGATGCGTTTTCCGGATACTTATGACTGGTTAACCACCAAAAAAATAACGGCTAAATAATAAATTAATAATATTTACATTTTATATAATTATTAAAGTATCAAACATCATAATATTATGATAAATATAAAAATTATATTTTTAATTTTCCAAAAAAAATTTAGTATTTCTACTTGTATATAATATAATAATATAATATATATATTTTAGTATTTCTATTATTTCAGTTTAAAAAAATTATTTTTATTTTTATTTTTGTATTTATATTGTTTTTAGAAGTGGGTTACAGAGTCCAGAGTCCGTTTGGAGGACTGCAGTAGCTCCCGAACAGTGCTCTTTTTAAGATACAAAGTGATTATCCTTGACGAAGTTCATGATAGAAGTTTAGCCACAGATTTACTTGTTGGTATTCTTAACCGCACCTTGATTAGCCGACCTGATCTTAAGCTTGTTGTGATGAGTGCTACCCTACAGGCTTTTAACAGAGAGTATTTTAGAGGTGCGCCTCTCATCAAAGTCCCTTCTGGTAGGCTCCTCCATCCAGTGGAGATCTTGTACACTCGACAACCTGTGATGGACTATCTCGAGTCTTCCATAAGCAAAGTTATCGAGATTCACATGTGTGAACCAACAGGTGACGTTCTTGTTTTCTTGACCGGGGAAGAAGAGATTGAACATGCTTGCAGCAGAATTGTCCGTAGTCTTGGAGATCAAGTCACAGTTGTGCCCTTGTATTCCTCTCTTCCACCAGCTCTGCAACACAAGATCTTCGATCCTACACCACCACCACATGCAGTGAGAAAGATCATCGTCTCCACCAACGTTGCTGAGACTTCTTTGTCCATGGACGGGATTGTTTACGTGGTTGATCCTGGTTTCTCCAAGCAAAAGAACTATAGTTTTCTCACTACTGACGAGCTCTGGTTTGTGTCCCGAATATCACAAGCAAGCGCTTACCAGAGAGCAGGACGTGCCGGTAAAATATGTTTCAGGCTCTACACTGAGAATACTTTCAATGACTTCATGGATGGGGAGACTCCTGAGATACTTAGATCACACCTTGTTATAACAGTTTTGATTTTGAAAAGGCTGGGTGTGGACGACTTGACATTTTTTGAATATATAGATCCTCCTTGCACTCGAATGCTCCTTCGGGCCTTGACCGATTTGTTTCATCGGGGAGCTGTGGATGACCAAGGTAACCTGACAAATATAGGCCATATGATGGAGAGTTTGGAAGAGCCACTTTGAATTCTTTTTATAAAGTTCTTAATTTTTTTCTTGTGTTGCAGAGAGAAACTAATAGATATGGAAATTTATTATAAGCGCCTAGCGTCACTTGTTTTTTATAAATAAAATTATTTAATTTATTTGTAGATTTCCTAAACTTTGAATTTTTACAAGTTATTTTCATAATGAAGAAATAGCTTCTTTAATGGAAATAATCACGATTGGTGTTGTGATATGGTCTGTTTTGTTTTCTCTACTACAAGCTATAGCTAGTGTTCGCCTTAACAAAAGGCAAAGCTATTAACGATCTCAAACTCAAAGGTCTGAATTAGGATGGTTTCCTGCGAGGATGAGAGAGATCTCTAGACCACGGCTAAACGCTTGGTTAAACATCATACGAGTTTGGAACGTCGAGAGAAATGGGAACCACGAGCAGAACGCAACGGGAAGGAATATGAGCATTCCCATTCCTGCATCATACAGCCTTGCTAGTGAACGGATCGACTTCCACATCCCAATTCGCTTTATGATTGGCTTCCAAGCGCACGCAATCTAACAACAAAGAGAGGATTACATATCTTAAAAACTTAGACCTCATGCAAGTGATTAGCTACTACAGGTAGTGAAACTTACAGAGAGGATTCCCCATCCAGTTGGTATAAGGGCTAATACAGTAGCGAATATGTCTGTCACTGACAAGTCTGTGAGTACAACCCCTACGGTTACGACAGCTAAAGCCACCAAGAAGGTAATGCCTTGTGCAAGTCTCAGCACAAGCTGGAAACTAACAGAAATCTTCCGACTGAAGGTAAAGACCTATTCCAATGGAGAGATATACATCAGAGTCATGTGATGCAATATATTCAGCATGAAATGTACGTGGAATAAACCGACCTTGAAAAGAAAAAAAAAGATTGCTAATGCAGCCCATGACCAACCATAGATCTGCACATGTATAGGTACTATATTATCCATATGAACAAAAACTAGCAAACTGTGGTAAGGTTGAAGTGTAGACAAAGAGAAACGCTGTACCGAAAATGATGTATCTGATCCTTGTAGTTTCAGTTTGTAGACAATACCATACTGGAAGACAAAGAAGCGTAGACTTAATATAGTCTCCATTATCCTCCCGCTCAAGGTCCGAATGTGAGACTGTTGATGTACAAAGATGATATTATTATTTAGCAAAACAAAGTAGAAAAATTAATGTTAATGTGACAGCATGAAGAGCACTATTTAATAAGGATCCAACAAAAATGAAAAAAAAAACTATAAGCAGATGAATATTTGATTTTCTTTTCCTTCAAGTTTTGTTTCAAGAACTAAGGACACAACAGCGTTTGCTGGGAAATAGAGTTCTTACCAGTTCTTCTTCCCACCAAGCTTCCCAGCTTTCAGATCCTTTCACACCGATTCCACCTCTGTAAAAGAGCCAATTTGTCCATTCTGTGAAGTCCACCACCACTCTGAAAGGAGAAACAATCATCTTGCTCAGTGAAAGAACGCGTTGCTCCTTGCAATGGGGCATAAACAAGACATCACTACTTACTTTTGCCACTCAAATCCAGCAGGGTTGAACAGGAAAGGAGCAAAAAGCCAAGAACCAGCCAAAAACCAGCTGCTAACAGTCAGAAGAATGTAGGAAACAGCACCAGCCTTATCATTTCCATACGCAAGGTAGACAACCAGTAAGAGAATAACTTCCAGCCTGTAGAAGAAAGAAAAGCATACCAAATGAATAAACCATCTTTTACTATGGCTAAATAGGTATACATAAAGAAATGTATGCAAAGGATAATACAGATACCCTTTGACAAAATGACTTCTGGAGTAAAGACGGTAGTTCTCAGAAAATGTGATATGCTTGACGACAAACCCTCTTCCAGTGGCTTGGTACTGTTGAAAAACACTGTCTTGTCACATTCCAGAAAAAGTATTGAGAGAATAAAGAACAGAGGATAAGAATAATACCCTTGCACCACCATGAAGAATTGTCCGTCCAAAATAATGGGTTCTTGTGCCAAGTGAAAATGTGAAGAAGACAGTACATAGCTGAAACTGCATCGTTGTGAAACTGACAATGGCCTATACAGTGAAAGATGGTTAAATTGTGAATCTGTTATCATAAGGTAACTTATAATCCAATATAAATACAGTAGGTAAGTAAATGAACGAGCTAACTCAGAACACATGTCAGTACAATGAAGTTTTAAACACATGCTTCACTATCAATAATATCATAAATACGTCATAACAATAATGATATGACTTAAAAAAAGGTGAAAACCAGTACCTTGAGAAAACCCTGTTCCAAAATAAAGCCCAAAATCATTGGCACAGCAGTGAAGACACCAATCTGAAACAGAAACTGAGCATTGAGGGCGGCGCTAAGTGCAGTGTCGTCCAGACTAATAGCTCTTTCGCGAAGAGTATCTCCAACTCCAGAAAGTGCCTATTAAAATTCATACACAAGTAGGTGTTAGAGACCTTCACCCAGCATTCATGGGTAATGCGCTCCATTAAGATAGAACATATGAGCCATAACCAACATTAAGAAACCATGCTTACCAGGTATGCCCTCCCATATAAGAATATATACAAAGTAAGAACCGTCAACTGCAAGAGGCCATGTAAATGTCAATTCATCAGCATTAAGTTCATGGAAACCACACTTGGAGAAACTTGGAACTAATTAGTAACAGCTCCATATACAAGTTACAAAAATAAAATGAAATTTAATGATGCAGGACTTCTTTAATAGAGTTGGCAGCTAAATTTGTGATGGAGGTAAAAATGAGATACCATGACGCTAAGACTGCTCTTACTAAAAGGCAAACAAAATCACTATACCATTGTAGAGAAATAGAAGCCAACAGTTGTGAAGTAGAATGACAACATTCTGAAGAAATCAAGTAGCTGGCCAAGTCTGTATACATCCCGACTAAGAACTTGTTCACCATTTCCACCAGCAACCTTCCCTTCAAACAGAGCTATTTGATTGAGCCCCACATCTCTCCCTTTGCCCACCTGTAAATAAAATTAACGTATTATATATTCTTTATCTATTTATTTGTAAATAGTTAAAAAATACAGACCTGAATATACTCATGGTGAGTAATATTTCCTTGACGTAGAGTTGAGTTAAAACCTGAAAATCATAGCATCAAGTGTGGAAAAAAAAATTAGATTAATTGGCTCAATAAAAAGGTAACTTTCAATTAACAAATAGGCTTTACCAGCAAAAATATCTTCACTAATGTTGATGACCCGAGAGGCCTTGCTGATACCACCACGAGTAATATGGAAAACTCTGTCAAAGACATCTGGATGACCATAATGCATGCGGATCCTAGAATAAGGATTACATATGAGTTTAAGTTGTTCAAGGAAGATATATAAACTTATTGGTAGTAGCTTTACTTGAGGGGTTTCGCCAATACTCTTTGACCAAGAGTTACAAAGCTAGTTTCTTGATTGGACATGAAAGAGGCCAAGGAGGAGACACTGCATATTGTCACAAACCAATTATTTAAGATGAAATAGTATATGAAATTAACAAAATAGATATACGAATGAGTGGATCATACCTTCCAGTAAATACATGTTCTCTGACTCCAAGAATGGTGGGTGGTCGAATTCCATGGTCCCGGTTAAATTCCTCCAAAAGATTTCTCATCTTCAAAGCTTCTTCAAAGTAATTATCCTAACAAATATAACATGATGCCACATGTTGGAGTTGTATTAAGCTCTCACGTAAAGAATGTAATCATGATAGAAAATTCAGGTACACTGACATATTCTGAGATGTCCAATTCCAAACTGTTATTTACTCTTTACAAAGCTTACATGTCTAATTTACTAAAGTGAACTTCAAGTGAACCTTAACTATAATAAACACACAGAAGAGCTCGAAAGAAGGCCTTATAATAAGATGCATACTAACCTGATTCATATCAATGGTTTGAAGTGCATTTCCACGAGTAAACACAATGGCATGGTTTTGATTCTCAGGTTTGCCTTCTCCAAGTTTCGGGTCCCCAGGCAACCTTATGGAATAAATTTCCTGCATAACCAGAAAAAAACTCAAGTGACAACAAATTCCAAAAAGGAAAAATGTTCTAAATCATGTTTTAAGCATTAAGGAAACGAGAATACTACACCCGTGACTTGTTTCACAGATGGTCACAGTTTACCTTATCCTTTCCATTGATGTCGGCCTTCACAAGCTTTGAATAATATTCCGTATGAGATATACCATCTTTGGGGGTATCAACAACATCGATATAAGCGATTCGAAGGGCTTCATTTCTGACAATAGAATGAAAGAGATTAGCAGAAGCTCTTGACCTGAGATAGAGAAATCCATAGAAAGTGTCTTCTTACCTTTGCATTAGCAATGCAATGTCAACAGCTTCAGGTTTTTTATCTTCCTTCTGTCTTCCATATATTTGGCATGTGACAACATATGTAAACTTAAGATCTGCTTGGGCCCTTGCTTTAGGAGATAACTCAAATCCTTCAGCATCCGTCATGTTATTACCAAAAAGAGTGGACTCCCCACCGTCTGTAATAAGTGAGATAGCCATAAGAAAAAGCTTCACCAAAACTGATATATCTAAAGAAATATCTTATAGCCTCTTACCTCTGCCAGCTTTTCTTTCCAAATAAGACTGAAGCATGAGAGCTTTCCTATAATACATCATCCCCCGAACTGCAAATATAATGACAGATAACATGTAAACAAAAAAAAACACAGAAAATATACATGGGAAAAATGTGTAATTAATGATTTTTTACATACCTGTTCTAGCTAACGTTTGTCCACGGTAGGAAGCCCAAAATCGAAGTTCAAGTATGTCTCTCTCATTACGTAGATCGCCTTCTAACGCATTTTCATCTTGTCCTATTCGTGCAAGAAAATTTTTCCACTCATCTGCAACATATCAAAATATCAATAAGAAAATATTATTCACCTATTCATTACAGAAGTAACTTATTAGTAAGAAACATCTTTAAAAAAAAAGCTAGGCAAATGTCACACCTGGATATATTTTCTGAAGGTAAAACAATATTGATATCCCGTCCTCATTTCTCTTAGTGAGTTCAGCCATGCTGTATAGCACAACCTCAGAATAATATGGAGTGAAGACACTGAAAACAAAAGTTCAAAGGAAGATAGTAAGCTTGTGAAGAGCTTGTAATTAACGATAAAAAGTTGAAAGTAAGGAGAAAAAAATGCCTGAAGGATAACATCTTGTCAACAGACTTTGGTGGTGGCACATCCATGAAAAGGGAATTGGTGAAGAATTGCAGTCTACGTCTGGCCTCAAGGTTTCTAGGAACATGCGCTGCAGAATCTTTGACAGTAAACAGAGAGTACAATCTTCTGACAAGAGCTTTCTGCAAACCAAAGATAATTATCAGCCTAACAGAATATAAACGAGTGTAATTATAACCTTGACAACAAATATCATTCATAATACCAGCTCTGGATCTTTAGGCCATTTCAATTCTGTAAAAAGCCGACCTTCGTTCCAGGCTTGAGTTAAGTTGTTCCACATTTCATACTGACCCCTACACAGCAACATATTTTTGGAAAATTATTAAAGAAAGTCACATTCATGAGTTTTTTGCACAAAACGCAGCTTGTAATGTACCTCATATTAACATTTAATACGTCAAGCCGTATAACATCGTATAGATCCTGAAGTGCCTTTATAGCCCCTTTCGCATGCTCAGGTGTTTCATTTTCTTTCTGTTCAAGAAAGTAGAAAATAAAATAAAACTCCATCTAATATAACTTTCAGCACACTGAAGATTACTAGTTACTATTAGAATAAAACTAAAAACCGGTTCAATAAAGACATAGTTAGCACTAGCAGTGTGAATACCAGGATTCCCAAGAGTGCAGCCACTCTCGTGATAACAAGGGAGAGTTTGTTCAGCTGA
This sequence comes from Brassica rapa, assembly GCF_000309985.2. NCBI lineage: Eukaryota > Viridiplantae > Streptophyta > Magnoliopsida > Brassicales > Brassicaceae > Brassica > Brassica rapa. The sequence continues at coordinate 16,430,455 of NC_024797.2, forward strand.
AAATCATTATGTATCTTTCTATTCTTTATGCTGGCATCGATGTCTTCGTAGATTCTTTCCACCCTACAAAATTCACGAGAAATATCATTCTTTTATCCATCAAAACTCTGTGCAAGTTTAAGAGTGTCGTTTTAGAACTTAAAAACCCAATTACCACATCCTCCCTTCAGCTTCCAGAGTTTCTGTTAGGACAAGTTTTAAAGCGTGATAGACTTCCTCAACAGCATACTTCATGTAGCCATCCCTTGTGATCCTCTCCACAATCTCCTCTTGCGAATTACTCTCAGCGGCAATCTCTTTGGCCAACAATATCTGCATTAAATTATAGGAAAATAATTTTCACTAAGAAAATAATCTCATATTAGATTTTTACGGAAATCAATGAGGCTAGCTTTGAATCTTAACACACAAGCAGGTAAAGTAACAGACTTACCTTGCTGGAAAGAAGAAAAAGTGGCCATTGAACCAATTGAAGCCTACCAGATTTCTTGGGCATCAGGAGCAATTCCATCTCACTAGAAAATTGTTCCATATGAGAAAAATGAGTAAAAACAAAACCACAAAAATTTAAAACTAATGCCAGAATCTCTCACCAATTAAATTAATATTTAATTGAAGAGTTGAAATACTCATGCCAGACGTTCATATGAATCTCTCAGTTTTTTCGAAAAACTTTTCAATTAAATATTAATATAACTAGTGAGAGATTTTTGAGAGACTCACCAATGCGGATGGTTTAATAACACTAAGCAAATAAGTTATCGGAAAAGGATAGAGCACTTACAGATCAGTGATGTAGTCTTCCTCTCGTAGACATTTTATTATTTGGTTCCAAAATGGAGCAAAGTGTGTTGCATCTACTATATTCTTATCCACAGCCTTCGAATTGATAATCACATGCAGATATGAGCAACAAACGTGAGAAGAAAACTAACATGACAAACCATACGTTCATTAGTGATTCATAAATGTAAAACAGGCCAAGAGGTACCTGATGAGAAGGATCAAACGTCCTGCACATGATTTTGAATCATATGAAAAAGGCAATGAAGAAGAGAAAACTGTTAATATTTAACAAAGAGAAAGTGAGATGACAGATGGACAGGAACCTAACCGGTTGGTAACAGGAACATGAAGAGCCTTCATAAAAGCCCCTGGAAACTCCTCAAATTGTTTGTGAATTGCTTCCAAAGATCTTATCTATGAAAAATGCAAGGAAAGTAACATATATGTATATCTTAATTTTGACATCTGTAAGACAGAGAAGTGTAACCACACTTACCTCTCCCAAACGATCTCTCGCACCGAGCAAGAAACCGAAAAAAGCAGAGGCAATGGTGTAGAATATATGGATGTCTAACAGGTAAATCTGCATTATTATCAAATAGAGAAATATATAATACAATGAATGAAACTCTACTGTAAACCCCCCAGTGGAAACATCCATCCTAATCAGAACGAATTTCACCAGTGATTGGTTTGATCCCAATAAAACCTAGAACAACAAAAGTGCCTACCCTCGTGTAAAAATCATTTAACTTACAGCGACCACAGGAGCCCATAAACTGGCAACAGTCAGAGCATTATAGTTTTCTGCATCCAGATAAGAAATATTAGAGTATGAGAATCTTACAGAATAATGATTTAATTATCAGCATGAAAACCAAATAGTGGAGCTAGTAACATCCCTAGAGGAGCCAACATTTAGAGTTCAACTTTGATATCATATACTGCAAAGAAGCACAGGTGCATGATTCCAAAGAGAACTAACATAATACATTACAATCTTTCAAGCAACTAAGGTTACAAAATTAAGCATAAAAGCCATGTCTATGGTCCACTCAACTCCCTAAACAAAATCTACAAAACCCATACTTACTTATTGACACAAACTCATGCCAGGAGTATTGGATATTATCCTGTTTCATTATCATCCTTGTTGGATCAACAAGCGGCGCAATCTGCAAATTCATCAGCAAGAGAGATATAAGTTGGAGTCACTCTTTAACTGTCAAATGATTACTTCAGCATCTGACTACAAGAGATCGCAATAAACAAAAACATTCTGCATTTTGTGAATGTAACATGTATATTTCACGTGTAACCACAATCTTCAGTACAAGTATAAACAATCAACACATAAAAAAATTAATGATGCTTGCCAAAAAACCCAACCTGAAGAAAGTACGCAAAGGAGAACTTTGCAGACAGAACGACAAGCCAAAACAGAAAATACCTGCGTCATACAGGAATAGGTTAGTACAACCTTTACCAATTAAAAAGACAAAGGACCATACATGCTGAAGTTCGTTGGCATTGATCAAACAAGTATATCTCTGCTTCTCCCAAGCTAGTCAGAGACGCAGTTTAAATCATTAAAATTTATTTGAAGTAAGCAGCCCATGTACTTTCAGTAAAGCATATACCTAGAACAACTTTGAAGTCCCAAGAATATAAGATAACTAAAATAGGTAGCTACAAATTTAACAAAAATAAGGTGAAGGCACCTACTTTATAAAATCAGACATCCTTTCATACATGTCACGGCCAACATAGTGTCTTTCCTGAAAAATACAATCAAAGTAAGCAACAGAGATTATTATTAATGATCCAAATATCAAGCATAAAGAATGAAATAGAAAAACTGAGGATCAGAACCTGTCGCATCCCCTCAACGAATCGAATCACAGCCCACCGATCACATTTACTAGCAATGTTGCGACAAATTTGGATATGCATCAAGATGGTAAAAAGGAACTGAATACCGCCATAGATGGCTATGACAAGCCCATAAACCTTGAACATGACTGAATTATAAATTGGTTTGGTATCTTCTTGAAGCATTTTCCTGTAAACACAAAAAAAATATTAAACAAGGAAAAATGCAAAAGCAATATGAAAAAGAATGGTAGAATAAAAGAAGTTCCACATACACATAGAGGAAGCATATGAACACGCAAGCAAGGCTAAACCAAATGAGACGGAGGAAAATGCGTAAAACAGCTAGCCGTCTTGTAGTAGAAAAAGCACCATACATCATGATGACATCCAGAAGACCTTTAACATTAAGCATATGCTTTTTCTTCAGCAAGTCATAATATTGGTAAAATAATAAAGTAAAGAGATAAATGAGGTTTAAGACTGACTCTCAGAAAATTTCATCACAACGTAAGTCGGACCCAGGCTGAGAATTTGACGCAAAGTCTTCGTGGAGATAATGCTATTTTTATTGAACGCAATTATGGCTAGTGCCTGTAAAGAAGTCTGTTAGAGTGTGGTAGCAGGAGAACCATTTATCGACACTAAAAAATTCACACCAACGATGATAGTGAAAACAAGTCACAACCAAATATTCTAAACGTCAAACCTGAAACATTATAGCGAGGAATATCCATAGCCGATGGAAGCTGTGGTAAAGACGCAAAAATGTTCGATGCTCAACGAAGGAAGTCTTTCCTCGATGTTTATCCCTACCGGCTTCAAACTCGTACTGCAAGAATAAGACCAGTATTTTAATATCAAATACGCCTAGATTGTCTAGGAGCTGAAATATAGATGTTTGCAAATTGCCATCAAGGGGGGCATGCAGACCTTTCGTCTCCGTATAGGTTTCTGAAAAAAAGATGAACTCGTTCTCCAAGGCCAACCAAGCTCGAATGAGCGAAGCGACCTCGAAATTTTTTTAAAAAAAAGTCAGGCAACCGAGAGAAGGAAATTAACCCAACAGACAAAGATTTAATAATTTACCAAAAATACTCATTAAAGTCGTCATAGTTTCTCCACTCTGAATGAGGTGCTCGGCCATTCTCATTGTGAAAAGCTTCCTGCACAGAGCAACAATTCTTAGCATGACTACCAAGTCCAGGGGTGAACGAACACTTTAGATAGCATACCGCTGATACAACTTCATACAGTGGAGCAATGACATGATCAAGAAATGATACACCAACGTCAGAACCGCCATGACTATCGACTGGCATACAACTCACAGCAGGGCGAGAAACTTGCTGGCGTAAGATCTCGTTCATTTCTACTATCATCTACAGGAAAATATTCAGCATTAGCAAATAAAATCAAAGGACCAAAATATTATAATAAAATATTCAGCATGAGACACTAGAGAATCCTGGTAAAAATAAGCCTTCAGGATAAAACTTACGTGGTGGAATATGTAGCACAAACATTCTGGAAGAAACCGTATGTTAGCAGCTTCACCCCAAATCAGGAAATACAAAGAGACGAATAGTAGTTTCTTTTCTCCACTGATTCTCTCTAAGCTGCAACTTACAAAACCAAAATGAGCATGCAAGAGTGGTAGCTGGAAAAGACAAGGAAGAGGGGATAATTTTACTTGCTCCATGCAGGTTTAATGCCTAGGTAATCACACCACTTAATGTAGTTGTCTAGGGACTTCAGAAACACCTTATGCACTGCAGCGTCATCCAGTTTCTGATAGAGCATAAAATAAAAGGTTATTCATGAGAAATTAACATAAAAATACATCAATTTTAAGCTTTGTCAACTAGAAGTCCAAACAAAGAATAACCACTATAATAAAATGAACAAAGCCAAAATCATGAATAGTCTACTTCTAATCAAGAAAATTCTGCGAAATTCATCGTATGAGATTCAAATAAGCTTTGGCACTTACAGGTTCCATTTCTTCAGGAATATTAAGGCGGGATTGCTCATTAGCAAGAAGAAGAACTATATGTTCACGCTGATTGGAAACACTGTCTTTCTGCGGCCATAAGAATTGATATATTAGAAAAATGAAACACAACAAAAACAAAGCTTGGCTGTCCAATGTGAATCTGGATATTAACAGTAGCAATCCACAGGAAAATTAATATATGAACATGAAAAGGATATATCAGAAGTAAAATATGGAAGGGAAGCTAATAAAAGAGATCCTAAAACATCATGCAAAAGCTTTGCTTGGAAACCAATAGTGTCTTTAGCCAAAAACAGATCATAGACTCATTAAAATTTTCAACATTATAAATTTTCAAATTGTTTAAGACTTCACATACGATCCATACTCTTTCAACTTGGAATTAAAAAAAAATTAGAAATCATATACGATGCATGAAAGTTCATTTAGTAATACAAAAGATGCTTCTCGGATAGACAAACCTGAAACCCAAATATATAGTGGAGAAAATCAAGCATATCAGCATTCCTTGTCGCAGGAATGGGAAAATTAGCCGGCAAATTTGGCAGGCCTCGAAAATACTTCAACGCTGCAACTGCCGCTTTCACCTGCTCACATTTTATTGTCATAAATCAAGACGAGCCACATAGCATAGACGCATGTGTGGAAAATATCTGACCTCAGGGAAAGCCGTAATGGCATTTGTGGTGACATGAGCCTCAAGAGGAATAATGTTGTAAGCAATTGTGTCCTCGCTAATTGCAGCATCAGAATCAATAACATGCTTCAGCTGTTGAAGTACAAAATAGTTGATTATTAGCTGCATTCTAAAGGCCTACTTTGACCCCAAAAAAACGGATTTTGAGTAATAGAAGCTTGATTGCATAGAGGAAATATACACAACCTCATCAGGGATCTCTTTTGCAACCTTCTCCAACACATTTCCAAGAATTTTAAGGGTGGCAAACAATCTTTTCCTTTTTACTGTTTTCCGCTCCAGCCTGGAAGCCAATATCAAAGCGTTTTGGCTTCAAAAATTACATTTTTACAGATTATGTGTTCTGTAGTTGATATACGTACTCGCCAGTGAGAACCCCTGACTCACGGAGCTGCATCTCCTCCTTCTTTAAAGTGTCAACGTTGTTCTTTTCTCTGTACAGCCTGTAGAAATCTTGCAGTCGTTTACTATCTTGAGTTCTGTCTATGGTCCCAACCTCTCTTTTTGCTAACTTTTGCTGAAGTGAACCAAGACATAATAATGTATTAATATGCAAAACCATGGGAAAAAGTTTCAAATGAAAAACTAAACGCAGACTCTAGTTTCCAAATTATCTGTCACACATGGATCATCATCATCTACTACAATCTTAACAAATAATGGCATCACATGAGAGAAACATACCTTAACAACAGACATCAATCCGGTTTTAAATTGCAAAACACCTCTGCCTTCACTCTTAGGGTCAAGATTTTGTGCTAGCGAGTAAGCATGCTCACATACTGCAACAAAAATGTTCAATAAAATTCACAAACAGTATAAAAACTAAAACTGCCCATAAAAAAACAAGAAACAGCTTACAGATCCTAGCAATGCTGGGGTCTTCATTTTGGAGTTCATCAGCAGCTCTCAAAATAGCATCTATGTCCCTGTTGTTCGGTAGAGATGAAGGAACATAATCCATAAGGCTGCCCTGACCAGTACCACCACCAGCTCCTCCTCCTGCTCTATCCCTTTGTAACGCAGCGTTTACGAGCCGCTTCCATGACGACTCCGCTCGAGACATTCTCTACCTATAAAAAAAACTCAACAGCTTAAAACCATGAAAAGACAAAACAGCAAGCACGCAAACATATTAGGACAAGTGACCTAGCCGTAACGGAAAATGTAAATTTACCGATTAAAAGAGACCACGTTCTTGTCCTGGGACTAGTTGTAATCAACGAAAAGAGATAGTAAATATGGTATCATGAATCTGAGCTTCGTCGAGGATCAAAACAAGTGAAACCAAAAAAAATGTACCAAAACAACTCAAAAAAAATATCAGACGAGGGAGTTACCGTATGAGAAACGTAAGAGACCCTAGATATGGAGATTAAGCAGAACTGGATCACTCATGTAAGAATCAGCAGTAGAAGCTAGAAAGCTAAGCTAAGCTATGCTCTGAGTTTCAAAAGTTTTTGTATTTTAAAACTTTAACACAAAACCATCACAACTATAAGGAATCGATGTTTTTTTAGAAAGGAATTTGACAGAAAAGAAACAAAATGTAAAAAAAGGACAGCAATCGTACCGAATTGGCAAGTAAAAAAACGAATCTTGGACTAAACCGGATAAAGGAGAAATGTATTTGTTTCTTTATACTCTTACATTAACCGGTTAGTTTTGGATATAAATGCCATCATAATAACGAAAATAATTATTAATTTTTTTATATTAATAAAATTTTGTGAAAAAGTAATATCATCATGATAATATTTTACATTTTTTTGATGTACAAAAATCGAATTCCAAACAATTTAGATATGTTGATCTAAATTTCTTCGAATGTATATTATAACTTTTAACAAGGATAAAATTGACGTTCTGACTTATTTTATAAATTTTGTAATTTATATTATAAAGTCTTATCTATGATCTATCCAGATATAGAATATGTGTATTCAGGTTTAACCAAAGATATTTGTTATTTATAAAATATAATATATTGTAGGCTTTTTACTTTATTGTAGAAAATTTTAGAAAACGTTAAAGATTACTCTATTATATATATCGTAGATAAAACATTGAGTTTTTATTTGTATGCTACATTCTAAATATGGTAGAATTTATATTTTAACTTTTTGGCTCTAACTGGTGAGCGTTAAAATAGAAATATAAATAAGTAGAAAAATAATAAATAAGAGTAAAATAAAAGGAATGAAAAAGAATTATTTATTACTTTGTTCCATATCAATTTTGATAAGGAATGTTTTTGTTCTATAATTCTTTAAAATTTAAGGAATGACAAAGAACCATACGCATCGAATATTCTTCATAAATGGTGTACTTTTCAAAAAATGAGTAGAAACTGATTATTCTGCTTAGTTTCCTATGTCACAATTTAGACCATTTGTCTATGTTATATCTTTCTTAGAGTATGTATTCTTATTTTTTGTCTATATTTTATCATTTTTAGAATATGTATTCTAAATTTTTGTATTCTATGTTTTTAAATCTAAAAACAATATAGGAAACAATCCTAACTAATTTTATTCAAACTTATCTTGTTCTTGAGATTGATTACATTGAATCATGTTAAATTCATTTTTTTATTCAGCACTCTTCTTCCTTTTATTTTCTTTGTTTTTCTCAAATGGTTCATGTCCATGTAACATGTGGTGTTTGGAGACGCGATGTGAATACAGAGCGAAAATTTATTGTTGTTAAAATAATACCAGGCAAATTATTCACTTTGGAATCGAGTAAACGAGGGACGAAGATTCTTAGATTTTGAGGTTCCTAATGAAAAATTAAAAACACAAATATTATTAGTAATCAAGGTTAATAAAATTATGTTATTTCTTAATTATAGGCTTAATTTTGTATTTATAAATGCAAAGATATAATGGGACAAAAACAATGTAAGGGCTGTTCGTTTGGTTGCCGCAGGTTCCGGCGGCAGCAGCAACGTCAACATTCTGCGTCAACTCTTGTTCGTTTCGCCGCGTCCTGCGGTTGATGCTGATAAAACCTGCGGTCGCAATATAATATGCGGCAGCGTCTGCAAAACGAACAACAACTGTCCTCAACGCTGCCACCGCCGCTGACACCGAAACCTGCGACAACCAAACGAACAGCACTGTGCTCAAACCTATAATGAGACGAATCATTTCGCAGTATAGCCCAATTAGCCAATTTTTGCTTTAATTTTCTATCAGTCAAACCGGTTTAATCGTGATTCTTAACCCCACTAGACCCGACCTGATGGAGCCAAGCTGACGCGGTGCTTGATTGGATAAAAAGAATCGAATTCTCTCATCGGATTAAACCGGTTTCAATCATTTTTTCTCAGTCAAACCGGCTTAACCGTTTCTTTATTTGTGTCCGGTAAGGTATAATCGTAATTCTTAACCACACTAGACCGGACCCGAGCCAAGCTGACCGGGTAATTGATTGGATCTCTCTCCTCTTAACGCAGATCCTCTTTCAAAGAGCTCTCCTTCTTCCTTCCTCTGTGATTTCTCGAGAGATTCTAGGGTTTCTATTTAGAACGTTTTCGCCTTCTGGGTTTTCTTGATTTAGGGCTTAGGATAGAAAAGTCTGAATCTTTCGTCGAATAAAAGATGTATGCTGATAGATTGGAGTCTGAGTCTGGAACCAGGAAACTCTTAAAGGATCGAATCAATGGCGGTTCTAGCGACAACTCTACTCCCTCGCGACGAGTGACTGGGAAAAGGTTCTAACTTGTTTTGAATAATTCAATCTCGATTTAGGATTGTGCATTTGTTGGTGTAGGATGTTACCTCTTGTGTATAGACTATAGATTGATAGCTACATTATGAGCTTCCTTGCAGCACAAGCTTATCCTTGCTTAGGTAATTAGGTTTAGGAGGACTAATTAGATGTGGAGATGCTCTTGGAGACTTGATGTTTGCCCTTTTGTTTAAAGTTTTTGCCTTTAACTGAATCTGTGTTTGTTTATGTGTTGGAGATTGGGTTTATATTCATTATTCCACCTTCCTTCTTATGCTTCTAGGCAAAGACAGGATGACAAATGGGAGCATGATCTTTTCGGTAGTGACAAGCCTCAACTCTCAAGTATGTCTTTTTCTTATCTCTGGCCAATTCTCTTTACCAGAAACTAAGGTGTTTATGTTTGGTTGTTGATTGCTTTGTTTGATGACTTGCTTAGATCGCAGAGTTGATTCTGGAGACCTTCGAATGAAGCTCCAGAAGAGACATCATGGGTCTCAAAGTGGTTCAGGCGTGAGGGATTTAAGGGAAAAGCTCTCTGGGACAATGAATGTGCAACCAATATCTAAAGTGGAGACTGCTAGACCGAGCTTGAAGAGTTTAGTGACTGGAACTGCAACAGAGACTACTAGAAAAACTTCAAGTCAAGCTACCAGGAAGAAGTCACAGCAGGCAAATATGATTCACTTTTCTCCAACTATAAAACCATTCTTCTGACTGTTGGGAGCTTATGGATACTGTTCACTTCTGTTTCTTAGCTTGTCATCCTTTTGGTTTTCAGGCTGGTGCATCGGTTGATAGCTTTCTGGAATCATTGGGTCTCGAGAAATACTCAACTGCTTTTCAAGTGGAAGAAGTATGTAATATTTGATGCATATACGTATGCTTGCTGTCATCTTGTCATAAGCTCATGTTCTCTTCTTTTTGGATCTTTCTCAGGTTGATATGGATGCTCTCATGCATATGACTGATGATGACCTCAAGGCTATGCTTATACCAATGGTAAGCTACTTATAAGTCTACACTAATAACACTTTGTTCAACATCTTTATGATCTTTTACCTGTGTTTTTTGTTTCAGGGCCCCAGGAAGAAGATACTTCTTGCATTGGGATCAAAACGCTAATAGTTTAGTGTCTTTTTGTATGATGGCTTCAAGATCAGCTGAATTATCTCCGGAAGTCGTTACATTATGATATGGCTATACTATGATTTGGCTTTCTTTATTCTCTTTTTTTTTAATGTATCTTCCCGTTTCAGAAGCTTAGAATTTTTGGCGGTAGACTTATGTAATTTTTAAATATAGTGAGACAAACACTACCTGTTTTCACCTCATCACCACTCTCTTCATTCACACCAACAACGCTGTACATTTTTCCCACTATGCCTATAACCGCCATTGAACACACATCATCCAGTGACTCGTCCACTCTATCATCAAACCCAGAACCAAAAGCATCTCTTTTGATCGGTCCATAGCGATAGGAGGACGTTGAAGGAAGGGTTTAGTAGCAGTGCTCATCGTATCAATGTTCAATAGCCGTCTTAGCTCAGTGGTAGAGCGCGTGACTTTTAATCCCGTGGCCGTGGGTTCGATCCCCACAGACGGCGTTACTTAACATTTTTTCCTACTAATGCTCAAATTACATTTTTTTTTGGTAGAAATTTCATTGTTCAGATGACTTTTTGCTGATGCTAAAAACTGTATCCTTTCATAATTTTACCATTTTAGAGACACCATCAGTGGGTAAAGAACCAAGATAAGAGCAGGACTCAGGTCCATATATTAGAGTCCTAATTTTCAAAAGGACAAGTTTAGCCAAGAAAACTACTCAGCACTAGGTCCATAATATATGTAAGCGAAGCTTGGATGAGAATCAACTAATATTTTTATACTTTGTAACAGTATAATTAACCAGACTTTGATATTAAAAATGTTAAACAAGAGTTCTGCTACTATGTACCTCTCCACTGTTTCAATATACAAAAACACAAGTGAACTGAATGTGATGGACCGATTGATAAAGTCAAAAATATTTAATTTGGTGCTATATACAAGTTGGACAAATAGACAGTCGTTGAAGTCTTCGTCTCCTAGAGAGACAACTTCTCTTATTATACACCCACGATTGAGTATATAATATGTCTTGTGGTAATTAGTATAACCAAATAATGCAGCTGTAACCATGTTGCCTGTTCAACTAGGTACGTTCAACAGCTAATTAACCAAGAGACGCCAAGGCTAACTAATAAGATACAAATTGTTTTTAATCTTCTACATGCTAACCACAATATTTAATTTTATACTTGATGACGACGGCGGTAGTTTAATTAACAACAAATATTTAGCGACAAATTGATTAAACAAAGATGCCACTTACAAACAAGATAATGGTGAGTTGCACTTGCACGACCCTCCTTCACATAATCTGGCTTTTTTTTGCTCATCCATCATATAATTTGCTTTATCCGAGTTAATTAATCGAATGTTTGAAACACGATTAAATGTTTCCAAAATTAAGTACTTCAACGGATAAGATACATTTCGATATTCACAACTGTTATTAAGTACGTAATCATAGTCTATAGACTGGCCATGGTTGTTCAAAAAAAGACTGGCCATGAAACATTTTCTTAAAATACAAAAAGAGTTTGATATATTACAAGACAAGAAAAACCTGAGGGAGAAAAGACCAAATGTGGATGACACTCTGGCAAAAGAAACTGTGAAAAGCGTGTGTAGCGTTTAGAGAAGACTCGGTTAATGCCAAGTCGTGTCGTAAAGTTTTGAACAAGTCGCTATTGACCGTGAGAGACGCAACGGCGACATTCAAACTTTACAGAGTAACAAGACATTATTTATACGAATAGTCAACGTCTTCATATATATATACATATATACGTATCTCTAATCTCTCTCTCAACACGTTTCTATGTTTCTTTCCTGGTTTCAGACATAGCCATTGTTGAACTTGAAGCCTTTCTTCATTTATAGCGGTAGATCAAGAAACATGACAGTAAGTTTGAAAAAACTCTTTTGTATCAACACTCTTTATATGTTTTTATTCTTTCCCTGTATTCCCATCTCAAATCTGCTTATCAAACCATGTTTAACAAAACCTTAAAGTTTGTCGGAATCTTCAACTCGTAAACTGTTGTTTTCCAATGACTCTTTAAATTCATTGTCTGAACGTTAAAACAGAGATCTTAGTTTGTTTTTTACAAAAAAAAAAAAAAAGAAAGATCTTAGTTTGTTTCAATCAGTTGACTTTCGTATTCTGAAAATTCTATCTGTTCTCTAGTGTGTAACGGGAAGCTAGCTCTCGTAGTTCTGATTAGGGCTCACGAAGCATATTGGTTTCTTGCACATCAAGTTAGATCTTTTTAAGTCAGTATTTTTTTTTTTCGTTTTTTGTTTGGACAAGTCTTTTTACGTCGGACTAAAACTCAAAACCTTTCGACCTAACTCTCAGAAATAACTTCATCCTTGAATCCTTGACTGCAGAACCGTCCGCATGTTCCAAAGTTTGGGGACTGGAGCAACCAAGACCAGCCATTCACGGTCGTGTTCGACAACGCGAGGACAAACAAACGAGCAGACTTATACGAATCTCTAGAGAACTCAGATATCAAAACTCCTCCTCAGCCTGCTCCTAGAATTCCACGACCTGAACCACCAAAACCAGCTAGGGAGGGCACGCCAAGAGCACCTCCACCAACCGAGAGAAACAAAGTCAGAGCTCCTCCTGCTGACCAGCTCTACGGCGGAGGCAGAGATGGAGGCGGATTATACGGAGGTTATGTAGGTGGAGGTGGATCAGGAAACCGGCAGCAGCAAGCTCCTCCTCGTCCCGCACAGACACAGCCTAGACCCAATCATAGAGGAGGCAGCAACGGAAGGGTATGACATACATTTACATGTTTTTATTTATTTATTTAGTCACTGGCGTTTGAGGAGTCATATTGTATTAGTTTAATTAAGGGATATTATGAAGTAGTTAGCTTATTACAATTGTATGTTAGGGAGGGACGACGATTCCACCATTTCCAGGGTCAGTAGGTTCAGGGGAGAACATGAGTTACACACACATTTTCGACCAAGTCAAAGAAGAGAGGCGTGAAGGTGCCAGACCCTACGGTGGAACAGCCGGAAACACTCCATCTCGCCCCATCAACAGTCAACATGAATCTCCCTCCCCAAACTCCTCCAAGGTATTACACATAACCATCTAGCTAATATATATGATATCCATAACAGTACATATCATGTGTAGTAATGTGAAAGGTATGCGCACAGGTCTGCTGCTTCCCATGGGGGCGAAAGGGAAGTAAATACTGAAGACAATGTACATATTCTTTGACATATCTCTTTATGTCTTTTGGTTATTTTTTCTTTCTTTTTTTGTAACAAAAGGAGTGGTTTTTGTTGTGAACAACGTTGGAGAAATCACTACTAAATATAGTAGTGTGTTTTGGTTGTGTAGTTTATCATTGTTCATCCATTTCTCAAGAAAAAACTTGCATATGAATGTAAATGTGCAGACTGTATGTTTTCTATTCGTTGCGTTCTCTTCAATATGTCTGCACAAGAGTTGAAATCACATTAGTGTTGTACTGTTGTACAAGAATATCTCCCTTTCTATGAAGGTCTTCGGCTCTATATGTTGTACAGTTGCGGTAAACCGACTTCTCCATGACATGAATCATATACCAAGCTTATGTTTTCACTAGAGATTATAGTTTTGTGTTGAAAAATGGTTGCCAGAAAATATATCACCAATAAAGAATCCCCTGAACTCAAAAAGACCATCAGCTAAACATATACACAAACCTTAAGGTAACAACAAGAAGAGAAAAATAAAAGTTTTAGAACGTTGACGGAACAACAGTTATATGTCTTAACGGATTCGGGACATGGGTCCCACCGGCGTGGAGAATGAACTCAGCTGGCGAGAATGACGTTCCGTGGCAGACACAGATTATACTGATCTCTGATTTTGAGTACCGATACAGAAACCCATTTACAGTTTTGCCATCGGGTCCGTTACCGGTGCTAGTCACGCACGGCATCTTAGCAAACGGAAGCAAACTGCCGTTAACTCCGTTGCTATTTGGACGTGGTTTTGGAGGCTTTCCAGTTTCTTTTGCTATAGAGTTGGAACATTCTTGCGTCTCCTCTACCACCGCATCGTTTGGACCGTCCGTGATCCGCACGGTTCCCTCTGTACCGGTTAGAGTGTTGTTAACCGGAAATCTAACCGGTTTTGTTTGATCTGGATTTTCCCCAAGTTCGCTAGTTCCACCTGAACATGAAGGACACAACGTATACGTAACTACGAATTATATTCATGCAACTACCATGAATTTCGTGATTGTTCAATATATCTAACCTATACTATAAAAAACAGATTTTGTGAAAACAGAAAAAAAGTTTTCTTTTTTCTTTGCTAAATAAAGGAAAAAAGTTTGTAAACATCAGTTAATCAAATTCAACTTCATCGGTTATATTATTTTTACAAAGAGTCGAGTATATTAGTTTTCATAATCTTTCTTGTTTCTATTGCAATTTTTGGAAATTAAAAAAAAAACTTAAATTGCAAAAAAAAAAAGACGAAATAAAGAAAATATTAATTCCTCTAGAACTTTTTTTTTTGAACAACACCTCTAGAACTTTTCTTATGTAATTGCCATTTGCTCGAGTATTTATCTCATTATCTGTTACCAGAAGACGTTTGTATTTTTACACCAAGACATTTGATAAAGAATAAAAATTATAATAATACTCTTTATCGATCAAAGATAAAAAAATATTATGATGATCATTACATACCTTCTTGGCATGGAGAGCTGCTGGGATCGGAAACGTCGGACGTGCTGCTAATGGGTGACCCAATTGTAACGTCTTTGCTATTCTCCTTATATCGACCCGACCCGTACCCGTTACCCATATCACCGAAGCTCAAACCCAAATCCACGCCGTTAGTAGCTTTTTTACATTCTGTTTTGATCCTCTTGCACTCTCCTCCTTCTCCTCTGCTTCTCTGTTGCTGCTTCGCTTCTCGCTTCTTCCCTGTCTCTTTTACCTCATACGTTGTAGTCCCGTCATTAAGATCAACCCCAATATCATTGGCGCATCTCATGATGATGGCTTTGTCTGATTTCTTGAAAGGACCTCCTAGAGAAAGACATAGCTCAAGCTCGACTTCAACATCCTCTTCTTTACCAATCTTTGTTGCCATTGATGAAGATTCAACAACCATGTAACGTCAAAGGAAAGAAAATATATGGTTTCTTTATCGATATTTATGCCCTGGGATATTTGTTTTTAAGATTTAAGAAACCATGTAACGTATAGCTTGACACGTGTTTAACGAGGATAGTGGACATGGGCGGTTTTCAATTACACGTATGACTAATTAAGGTAGCCTGTAAACGTTATTACCGCTATAATCTCGTATTATCGATGAACACTTCATTTTGTTTCTATTTATCTATTGGTTAAAAACCAGCAGGAAGCACCGAGTCCAACACGTGTAACACGTGAAACATGCATCAGACACGTGTTTACTAGATATCTGCTGGCGTTGACGAGGACACGTTCGTTTTTCAGTTTCTTGCGTCTCCGCGAATCTCGAACACTAACTCGACTCCCAGGCTGACACGTGTAGAGCATCTGTTAAAGACGGTCCCACAATCTTAAACTGAAAGATAAGGACAGTGTAATAGGTTAGACCGTCCAGATCAGCGGAGGCGCCGTTGCTTTGCGGCTATTCTCATTGAAGGCATGTTCTCTTTACATACCTGTGTGACACATGTCTTTCTTCAAGTCGTGGTACAGTTTTAAAGAAGTTTCTTTATATGGAAGAAAGTACACGCACACACACGCCTTTCTCCTGCATGAGTTGCACCTGGAAAGTGCAAAAGGAAGATTCTTTGATTGATCAATGAAAAGTAGTAACAACTTGTGCAAAAATATATATTTTCTTGAGAATTTGCACTGCACACACAAGACTTATGAGGTAATTAGGTCTATACCGTTTTGACATATTCGAGGCATCTAGAACGTGTGTAATTGACGTTACTAACCCTTTTCTCTTCCTTAGTAAAGTAACCGGTTACCTCTTGTATTTCTAATATATATTTTTTAATTCATTACCCAAACGGACACGCATCTAATGTGTCAGGCAAGTTGATGTTTTGCATTTTTCGAAACTTCCCTATTTGGTAGTTGGTATCGAATACCGTGATTCTCTCCGTCTTTTTTTACTATATTATCCACCGTCGATACTCTGTTCTTGTCATTCCAAACAGTTTCTAAACAGATCTAGATTCCACTTCGGTCGTAGTAATCCTTCTATGGATCACAGCGATGAATCTCTTCCTCCACTACCACTTCCTCCCCGAATGTTTGCGTTAGGGGAAGAACCCGAGGGAGTTAGGGTTACACCTTACCACAAACCCACATCCATTCGAAAAATCCTCAACGCACTCGGCCCTGATGAAGTCCGGAGGATTAAGGAGACCCCGTTTGGAAAGCTTGTCAAAATCGCAGATAAACCCCCATACTCCGGTCGGTTTGGCCGTTTTCTTATATCAAGACAGTTGAAAGTGGGCAAGAAGAACGAAGTCTGGTTTATATTTTCTGGCAAACCCGTAAGATTCTCAATTAGAGAATTTGCTCTAGTCACAGGGCTCAATTGTCGAAACTTCCCGCCGCGTACAAAGAAAAAGAGCTCGAAGAACCTAATAGAGAAGCCTTATTGGGGAGAGCTATTTGGCTCTATGAGGGAAGTCCCTGTCAGTTATGTCATTAGCATGCTAAAGAAGAAGACGGTTGCTGATACAGAAACGAGGATCAAGTATGCCCTGCTTGCTTTGTTGTCAGCCGTCATTCTACCGACATCGCATAATCCTAAAATTTTGGAACAACACGCGGAGAAGATAAAAGATATCGATCAGTTTCTTGCTTACCCGTGGGGCCGTGTTTCATTTGAAATGCTCATTAGTAGTATAAAAGAGAGGGATGAAGTCTCACTCTCACAGAAAACAATTGCACTTAAAGGGTTTGTTCTATCGATACAACTTGTTCTAATAGAAGCAACTCCTTCACTTACACGAGTCGTGCAAAGTGGGAGTTCCTCCGGTTCCGAACGTGATTGTGAAGACGACGATGACTTTGTGGACGATGATACCGAGAGAAAGAAATGTATCAATCCGGTGCGTGTACGTGATATTGATTCAGCTTCGAAGGTATTTGTCATTAACAGCAACATTATATCATGTTTTTGTTATCAGTCCTTTTTAGTGATTTTTTCTCTGTTACGCAGACGCATGTTGTTTCCATTATTTCTGATGGCGTGGAACTCGACAATGTCGAGGAAGAAACCCACATTCCTGGAGATGAGGAGGATATACTTGTGGCAAACTTGGAGAAGTGTATTCACGATGGTTTCTCATTCCGGAAGTCCCATTTTCTCGGTGGTGCGACCCTTGCTGATGTCATCCAAATGGGCGAAGAAGCCGCAAAAGAAAACAACACCCGTAAAAAGAACAAGCGGAGTGTGAATGCTAATAGTGCCGACGCTGCTGACCCTGATTATGTTGTCTCCATATTGAAAAGTAGTCTATCTGCGGACCTGTGTCGTATGGAGGAAGAAATTAAAAACCTTGGTCAGATGTTTACGAAATCGCAAAGTCAAATGCGGTCTTACATACAAGACATGTTTGACACATTTCAGAGGAACATTAGTAATATGATTCTTACCCCGTCCTCTGGGAGACACGCTGATCCTCCGCATGCCCATCAAGCAGAGACCACTTTCAGCAGAGAGAAGACAACCACGGAGCCCAACCCCGGCGCACCACCTAATGTTCCCGTAGCAACTGCGTCGCACAAAAGGAACAAGTCAACGGGACGGCCCGGTCATTTTGATCCATGTGGCAGCATACAGGACGCTATTCATTTTGCAGACCACGTGGCCCCACTGTCCAGAGATGTAAGCCTGGAAGAAAAAGTCATTATCAACATCATTGCCCTTATCGTTGTTCCACTTGGCTTACGCATACATATTTGTTTTCAGGTTAATATGGGCGATGCCTCTCTAAATGAGGAAGGTAGCCCCGAAAAATGCAATGATGGTAATAACGATCTTAATCCTAGAGAGGAGCAGGTTTGGTCTTTTAGCAACGCTCCTTTCTCATTTCAGTATGTACTATCTCGCTAACACGTCTCACCGATGTAGGTCCATCCCGCTTATTCATCTGCTGACGGAGAAGCTCGGGAGGTTGAGGAAGAGGATCCTGAAGATGCGGTGGACATGATCAACAGTCCACCCTTGACACAACCTGCACCATTGGATTTGACGGTGAGCCATCATTCTCTTCACCGATAATCAATGTACTGATGTATATTACTAGATGGTCGTGGAGGAGTTGCAATGCTAACATGGTCATGTAGTAGCGTAATTTTTTTCTTAGCGGTATATAAAGAGTTTTTAGCTTGATAAAATCCTGGTTACTTCGTCCAGGAACATGCTAACATTACCACAGCGGGGACGGGTGGAAGTCATGCAGAAAGTGCCAAAGTAACGTCATCTACTTCTTCCGACAGCAACCCACCAACTCCCAATGTCATCCCTCAACCGAGTTCCTGTTTGGTTAGCATACCATTGATGTTTTTGTTCAACGTTTTTTTATTTTGTTTCATAATACATCAACGTGGTCACTCATTCGTTGTTTGTTTATTGAAAGGATAATGCACAGTCTAATTTGGCCTTCCCAAAGCCTACATTCTCGCTAGGACTAACGCAAGAAGAACGTTACCTTAGTAAAACAGATCTGGTGGACGCTGATGAATCATTGGAAGAGGGTGCATCCATTTCTCTCAATGACGACCAAGAACCGTTTCCAGCAAACAGGAAAAGCAAGAGACAGAAAGTTGTGCCCCGTAGCCTCGTCGGAGACTATCAGTGCGATAAACGATTCCTCACCCGAGCTTGGGAGGCCCATGTTAACGCTATACATCGTGGCCCGGTAATTGACTATGCGGCTAAAGCTGGTGCTCTGGCCGAAAAGCTCCAAAAAGAATTGTCTGTTCCTCACCTCTAACTTACAACTATCTTATTCCAATAATCACTGGACCTTTTTATCCGGCTAACACTTAAGTTTTAACTCCAACTTATTCTTTGCAGTGTCATCGACGTTAGTGGACAAAGTTTAGACAGCAGTGACCTGTCTGCAATTCTTGCGAGATCTTCTCACTTAACTGCCAAGGTATTTTTACAGTCTCTGTCGTTTTTAAGTGACCACTGGGTTTCATGTCACCTCTTTGTGCACTGGACCTTTTATTTTCAGGTGATGGATGTTCTCATCCATCATACTCGATCCTTGATAGAAGCACTATCCGAAGAGCGTCAACCCAGCAGCGTTGTTTTACTGGACACGAGGTTTGTTTCCCTACTGTCAGAGACTTTCGTCAAGTTCTCCATTTCTAAATAAATGTCACTTTGATATTTTTTATACATACTAAAAAAATAGCAGAAATATATGTAAATTATTATTAATTATATTTTTCTGACTAATAATATTTAAAATAAATAAAATTATGTATAAAACAAATACAGTTTGTAATTAATTTTCAGATGAAAATAAATATAATTTACATTGGAATTGTAAAGTGACACTTTTTGTAAAACAAGAAAAAACACTAGAATGACTTATTATGAAACAGATGGAGTATGCACTTGGGCTAAGCTCCTTCAATGCTTGTTTAGGCTTAATGGTATTAGGCTATTAGCTGTTGAGCTTAGTAAAACAATAAAGTCTAAGAAGCTCATGCTTATTTCTTATCCAGCTAATATCAATAGAAAAGTTAAGGAAAAAACGTTGGTTAGTTTATAGATTTATTGAAAATTATAATTTTTAATAATTTACTAAAAGATCGAACCAGAAAATTTGATTAATTTATCTAAACTATGCTGGATTTTGAAGTGTTGGGTTATGGAGATAAGGGTGTACTGAGGCGGCTCAATTTAATGGCAGATATTTTATGTTCAGGCCCACATAAACCCTTTCTTATATTAGCCATGGAGACAAGATCTAGTGCCGTTTGATGATCTGCTTTATTACAAAGTATGGGTGTGGGAAGCACATGCCTATGCTCAAGTGTCTTACTCGAAAAAAAAATAAAAGGAACCAATCAGTAAACAACGAAGATGAAATTTTGTTTGCATTCCAAGAATGACTTTGATTCTCCCAGAAGAGGGGAGACAAAGTGTAAAAATGTAATGTATTAGTGGGTAAAATTATAACATCTCTCCCCCCAATTTCTATATCCTCTCTAATATACAACTTAATGCTAATCCCATCAACTGATATGATGAAACAACAGAACCAAAACTGAATCAAAAGTCTGAAATCTCCTTTCCAACAATCACTCTCGAAAGAAAAGACTTTACTCTAAAACCTACATAGACTTGACGTGTTCTTGCAAGGAAGTTTCTCTTCTCATGAAGCCAAACCAGACATACCTCAACAACTCCCATTCCGAGTATTGGAATATGATGGAGGATCTTTCTCCTCGGCTGAAGTGAATGAACATCAGAGCGTCATCAAACTAGAAGCGAACCACATATGGAAGAGCTACAATATCAGCAGATTCTAATCTAAGAGCCTGGTTCCAGACTCGCAGGCCCTCATCCAATGAAGTAGTAGCATCCGTCTTTGGCTTCTTTAATAATTTCACGCCGGACAGACCAAACAGCCACTCTTGTTCCTCATTCTCATCAACCTCACGCAGTTCCTCCCTCTGCGGTACATTCAGTATCTGATCCAAATACTTCAAGTCCGGATGAGACCGCTTCTTCGCTGACGCTTCACCGTTTTCTTTCACTTTCTTTGGACGATCTTTGGGTTCTTGAGAATCAACGAAACCGTTAACTCTATGCTCCTCCTTGACCAGTGGATTACTACAC
The DNA here is from genome assembly GCF_000309985.2 of Brassica rapa. Lineage (NCBI taxonomy): Eukaryota > Viridiplantae > Streptophyta > Magnoliopsida > Brassicales > Brassicaceae > Brassica > Brassica rapa. Next base: position 16,451,533 of record NC_024797.2, read on the forward strand.
ACTGGTCCTTGCAACTCAGTAACAGGTTTAGGAAGAGTTTGGCATCCTCCCAACTTCCTCCCGTTTTCCACTGATGTTATTGGAGAAGCAACTGGCCTCTGTATCTTGTTTGGCCTAGATCCATTCTCTGCATAACAATTTTTAAAAAGTCATGCTAAGAGACAAACAATAGTAGCATAACAAATAAATATAGAAGGTTAATACACATCAATATAAATATATTATCCCTTCAATTAAACAAAAGAGTTGGATCAATCACATTATACGAAAACAAAAACCAGAAGAAAAATAAAAATCAGTCTTCCAATAAGAACTATACAAAGTGTGAAATGAATATATACTAACATATATAGAAATCAAACAAGTTACCAAAACTAAAAAAACATATCATGACTGAAGAAAAATAAAAGTTGGATCAAGGAAGGACTCACCATACAAGAAACCATTTGTCTCATGATCTTTCCGTTTGCCAAGTACTCCACCTGCGGTGAGATTTTTAACGCTTGCCTTTGAAAGGTCATGCGCTCTAAAGTCTAAGTCTCTCTCTTTTAGCCTCGGCCCTCCCTCTACATACTTTGGTTTGTCATGACCAATCTGTTTTTTCTCCTCTTGGCTACTTCTATGTGTTGTGTGCTTTGGTTCATTTTTCTTTATCCCTTCGCTATCCAGAGGCAAATCACTCTTACTGACACTTTCTCTGCGGTGATTCTTCTCTTGTAGTTCTGTTTTCTTAGCATGATCTTTTTTCTCCGATGGTTTAACCATAATCTCAGCTCCTTTCTGATCAGTTTCAGATCTTTTTTCCATGGCGTAGCTTCTCTTTTCATCAACTTTCCTAAGGTTGTTCTCTGTGACTCCATTGGGAAGACTAATCTTTCCCACACTTTGACTGTCTGTAGCTTCTTCATCTCTGATCCTTCTTGCCAGATCTTGTATATACTTAGACTCTCCATTGCCATTATTCAGCACGGTATTTGTTACAAGCTGTTCTCTGTCCTTTGTGTTTGGTAGAACACCAAAAACAGCTTTTTTGTCCTCCGAAGTTGAGCTCTTTTCTTTATGACGATCTTTGTCTTTCTTATCTTTATGTTTCTCCTTTTTATCCTTCCGTTCCTTATGTTTGTCTTTGCTTGTTTCTTTGTCTTTTTTCTCTTTCCCTTCTTTCTTTTCCTTATCCCTTTTGTGCTTTTTTTCCTTCTTTTGTTTTTCCTGCTGCAGTTTCAATCCCAGGAGAAAAAGAACTCACAGATATAAGTCATAGTTTAAAAGATAAAGCATACATAGTATTAGTTAGTTCCAGTACCTACCTAGGCTGATTCATTATTAGTCTTATAATAATGCTTAAGCTTCTTCCTATATCTTTATTACATTTTCAGCAGTTTCTCAAGATGCTACACTAGCAACTATTCCTAAGAAATTATTCTCATATTCTTTCTCAAAAAAAAAAAGCTCCATCATTCCTAGTAAGTGACATTGCTAAGTCTAGAGTTGACAGTAAACTTTTGACCAATTATCTAACATCCAAAACAATCAAATACATGAACAAATATTCACTTCAAATATTTTAGCACCTCAGCATTTTAAACTAGTCAATGATTCTGCAAAGCCTAATATGTACTAGAAACTCTCAAACAATGTACAGGCAAATGTTCTAAAATAAACAAAACAAAAGATCCCACAAACTCCTCCATTCACCATTCTCCTCCATTAGCTAAAACTAGTATTCATAAGAGTCTAGTCTCATGATGTTCTAAGGATTCTTCATCGGTTTCTAAGAGCCTAGAAGGCAAAGCATTTGGTTACATAAGTGCTCTAATCACTGTCCAACATAATCATGTGGGATACGTGCTTAACAAACACCAGAAAGAGTGAACATATGGTAACCTTAATCAAAGAGTGAGCTTCATCGGTGCTAATCTTCTTCTCATATCCTGGAGGTGGAAACGGGAAGCAACGAGACATGGCACTTTTACCCCCTCCCCTCCCCTCCCCTCCCTCAAGCCCCCGTTAAAGTGGTCTACTCTCAACCACTCTTGTTACTTTCTCGACCTTTTAGCTCATCATATTCAATACAAAAATCACTTAGAAGCTCCAAAACTTGGTTCACCAACAAACCAAAAGGCCACTTCAAATCCTCCTTTATCTTTTGACAGATCCTTAAATGCACTATAAAATTAGCAACTAACTCGGCGAGATTTGTAGCTAACCTGCCAAAGCGAGCAGCAGAAATGGATATCATATCCAAGATAAAGCTCAAATTAGTTTAGTTTACGAGTTATGAAAGCACCTTAAAAGGTAGCTTCCTCTTTCCGATTGATACACACACTTATTCTCGATCACAAAGACTCTTTGCCACAAGTGTTTAATCTCCGAGGGACAATCCCTAATAGTATCAAAAACCGCAAATTAGGGTGCGATCCAATCAAACCCTAAAAAAAAATCAAAAACCAATCGGACCAAAAAATTTAGCAGCCAACGACGATTGGTAATTGCAATTGGGTTAGGTTCAAGTAAGAAAGACGAGATTTTGAGAAAACCCAGATTAGCAAACAACGTCAATTAGCTCAGATTATTCAGCGGATCAGAATTTCAAAAAAAAACACGAAAACTTTTCACTTTAAAATTAAAAAGGTTTTTCAGCTCAATAGAGAAATTAGAAAATCAAAGGGTGGTTCTTTGAAAACATTTTTCTTTTTGGTTTTATTTGAAAATCATATACAGATAGAGAGGGATTGGAAGATCTCAGAGGGGAGGGAGAGAGAAGATGAACAATGATGAAAGTGAGAAATATCTCTCTCTCCTCCCTCTCTCTCTCTCTCTCTAAATCTCCATGTGGTGGCATATTTATATACCTTTTCTTTCTGTATATATCTGTAATGCTCTCTCTCTCTCTCTCTTTTTTTTTTAATTACGGGGTATTATTTTGTATATGGGTTTCTTCTTGAAGACAGAGAAGACTCCTCTCTCTCTCTCTCTCTTTCTCTCTCTAAAAACCCCGACCAAAGAAAGAAACTTTGGTCTGAACATCGACAAATGGTATTTATAACGAGAAATAGAACAAGAAAGGGCTTTTCGGGTTTTGAAGTAATATTTGGGCCAAGCCCATTATCTATTGGCGCAACTTTGACTTTGACAAGTCTTCAAAACTGTTTTTCACCTTTTATCTCAATCCATGACAAGTCAACGTAAGGCAATACTTTAGTTTCTGTACAACTCCATTTCAGCTCAGCTAACATTCTCTTTATGACTTTATCCCCTTCCTCCTTGGAATCTTAAATCACCAAGACTTGCACGGTTTCCGGACATGACTTAAAAGAGTACTTTACAAACTTTAATAACACCCAACTTTGAATTATAAGATTTCAACCCTCGGTAGTAAACTCTTGTAAATTGACAAGAAAAGTTCATCAAGTAATAATCAACTCCCTAAACACGGCAAAAAAACAAACTTGCCCCTGACCAGTTTTCACAAACGCAAAAGATGTTTCTCTTTCTCATGACATTCGCAACCCTTGAGCAACTGTTTTGTGCAATGTACATATATATGAATGGCCGACCAAGTGAGTGTTGTGTGGCCAAGAGACCCAAAAACTAGTCCTTTATATATTGCTACACCAGCAGACTATTAATGAGCGATAAGACGGTACATGTAATGTGGGTTGTGTCCTCCCCTCTAACCAAAACAGAAACTACTATCATCAGCTTCTTAACCAAAACAAAATAACGCCATGAAGAATATACTAACTACAAGAAAGAAAGGATATAAAAAATGAGACTTACATATCCGTTATAAAGAGGTTAAATAAGTTTTTTTTTTTTGAATTAATTTAACATTCTTTCAAAAAATATATATATAAAAAACTACAACAACGTATTGGTGCACACAAAAAATAAAGAAGAAGAAACTAACATGGTTTGGTGGGACCGACAGAGTCGAATGTTGGGTTGACAACTTGAAGAAGAGGAGACCCGGAACCCAATCCAAAATCAAGGCAATCAGAGAATTCACCAAAATCTAAAAGTTCAGATGGAGATCTCAGCTCGTTTAGTAATACCTCCGGATTGGGAGGATAGAGTGGACATAGCTGTTTGACATATATAAAAGCAATAAGTCAAGTTTTCAGGTTCACTGCTTTGAACAAAATAAACAACTTGGAACCAGACCTTATGACTACCAGCTAGAACCACAAATGGGACTGCATGCTTTTTTTGCTGCCATGTTGACTCCAACAGGTCCTATAACCCCATCATTAGCCATCACTGCGTGAGCTCCAATTATAACCTGTGAATTATCACATCATCTGAGATCTATTTTATAAGCCAGAGACGAGAAAAGAAAAACACAGATTTGAAGAGGTTTAAACATGTACCATATTCACTCGAGATATCATAGCAAACACTGCAGAGGCTGTATTTTACCTTCAAGTTTTCATTTAGTCTGGGTTTTTTTTGTCTCGTTTTGTATATGAAGAAGTGAATTTATATGTAGTAAAAAAAAGGCTGTGAATTTATAAGCTACTTAGTACTTACAAATACAATACTTCCATCTTTTTGCAAAAGTTAAAGCAAAGACGCAAAGTTCACGGGTTGACTTTTTGTTGCAAAGTGAAAAGTGTTATGGAATCATATTCCCTAGATAAACCATATTCCCTAGAGAATCATAATGGCATCCGATTCTCTGTGATTACAATTTACATTTTAGAAAAGGTATATTCTCATCAACATTCAACACTACTTTGTACTATTAACTTCATCCGATTCTCTGTGATTACAATTTACATTTTACAAAAGGTATATTCTCATCAATATTCAACACTACTTTGTACTATTAACTTCTAATCTTATTAAGACAAATACGAGTATTAATTAGACGTAAGGAATCGGTCACGTAACCAGAAGAAACGAATTTATTACTACTAACTCATGAGTTTTTATTATTCGCGGGGGGAACAAATCAAATAAACAACACATTAAAAACATCCGACCGTCGATCAAAAAAAAAAAACATCCGACCGTAATCACGTGCCGTTTCTAGTAATCAAGCCGTAACATCGAGCGGTTTCACGTGACGAATCTACTAATCAAGCAGTAACATCGTGCGCGGTCTTTCCTCCTAGTCCTATGTCTTCTCGACACTGTCGTAACTCGTTAGTCGTCACAGTGTCACGCTCGGAAACTCGCAACGTCCAAAGCCTGATCAAACAACAACAGAGTAGATAATTTCAGCAAACCACATCCGGTTTAAACATCGAGAAATTACTAAACCGGAGTACATGACTTACTTGGATCTTTAATGGTTTGAGTGGCAAGGCCGTTAAACGAGCAAGTCCCACCGGTCTTACGAAAGCTAGCCCAATAAGAGCTAAACGCGTAGCTAGCATGCAACACGGTTAAATCCGGTTTATGACACGGACCTCCGGATTTAATCGGGTCGCAAGTATTATTCCCCTGTGAGCAAGCGTACGATAGAGCTTCACCAAGCTGAGTCCAGTTCGCTCCTTTAGCCACCACGCACCATATCTTCCCTTTGTACACCTCATTGTTCTCCGGCGCCGGCAGCTTCTCTTTAAACTCCGTCGTCTCCCCCGACAACTCAATCTCGTAGACCCGAGACCCGTTCGGGTGCAAGAGTCCGAAATGCCGCTCCGTACCCGGACCCGTTTTCTGATTCTCGTTGAACAAAGCGAAGATGAACGACGGGAGGACCTTCCCGGGCCGCGCCGGAGTTCCCACCGGAGGCACGGCGGAGAGTTTTTTGACGACGTTGCGGTTGTAAGTGGCGGCGTTGTAGACGTTGGCTCCGATCTGGTCGTAGTCTCCGTTGTTGGGCCAGCCCGTTTCCGCGACCCAGATCCGAAGATCCGGGTACCCGAGGCGTGACGTGGCGAAGACGAAAGCGTCGATCATTTGGTCGAAGAGGTTGTGGTAGGTGAGATTCGTGGCGGGATCCGTTACGGTGACGTTGGTGGATTCGAAAAGCGCGTAAGCGAGATCTACATGGGCCGGATCTTGGGCCCATGGGAAGTACGGGTATACGTCTACGAATAAAAACGATTTGGTCCGGTTTAGGAACTGTAGCATCGGTTTCATAACCGAACCGGAGATATCCGAACGGAACTCGCCGCTCGAAGGAGGAAACGAGGTCTCGAGAACGTCGACGGCGAGCGTGGTCCCCACTTTGACTTTCTTGACGCCGAGTTTCTTCAAAGACCGTTGGATCTTGCGCATTGCGGGAACGAGAGCTGATTTGAGCTCGGAGTCCGTGGAGGAGAGGATCTCGTTGCCGACGAGGAGGTAACGGATCTTGGTGGTGGGGTGAAACGGGAGGATGTTGGATCGGATCCACTCGTCGGAGAGGGATGAGGATTTTGAGATGTTGACGAGGAGCTCGTTAGGGACCATGACGGAGACGGTGATGTCGGTGGCGTTTAATGCGGCGAGGATGGCTGGGTTGGCGTCGTAGAGCTTGACGCGTTTCGCGTTTAGGGATTGGATGAGTTTGACTGAGTCTGACGGAGACGGGAGGTTGTCTCCTAGCTGGCCGTAGTTGACTCCTGGTCGGCCTGAGAACTTTGCTCCTGTGGACAAGACAGAGGTAAAGATATCAGTAAAGGAGATGTTAAACCGACATTAATGGAGGTTTCTAGATATCGTTTTACCTGAAACAGCTACGAGCAGAAAGAGAGTAAGAAGATGTAGAACACTCATGATGTTATTGTTAACTGATAACTCTTCTTCTTCTTGTCTGAAGAGAGCAAGTAGATGTAAGACCAAAAAAAAGTAGATGTAAGACGTACGAGAGAAGAGTGAATAATGGAGATATTTAACGGGTAGGGTTTACATACCTGTTCCCCACACCAAAGAAAAATAATCTAATTTGAGGATTAAATTTAAACGATAATACAATGTACTGTATTAGTTAAGTTTGTATACAGATGTATTAATACAATGTACCGTATCTCTAATGTATTTACATGATGCATGAGTAGATTTATTTATTCAGTAGTGCCCTATGAATACTTACTTTTTTATAATAAATTTGTTTCGTCAGGATGTTACATGATGCATGAGCACAGATTAGTCTTAACGGTTGATATTAAGTGTAACTGAGGGGGTTTTAACGTTGATTAAAAAGACTGTTACTCTGTTAGAATCATGTTTTAATTCCTATTTTCAGTCTAGCTGATATAGTAATCGTATGGGCACCTAATGCTACTTGGGTTATTAGCAAGATGAGTAAATGATGAACTGTTATCAAATGCTTTTAATTTAACTCTCAAATGTTACTGAAAGAGGAAAAAAATCTTCTCCTACTAATTATCACTTAATGTTCATTGAAAAATGTATTAATGTTGATTCAGATAATGAGATTGATGTGTGATGAAAAGGCTGTATATAAATACTCAATACTCATACAAGACACTGTTGATTCGTGTCTTAATTCTAGACAAATCTCAACGGTCGTCTTGTAATAAAGAAGTAAATGTTCAATGAGAGTTGAGGAAGAAAAAGAGAGTAACGTTCTGATGCTTTAACGATGTGACGTGACATTATGCTCTTTAGATCTCATCCATAGGAAGTAGTTTAAAAAAATCTACCTATGAAAAGTTGTTGGACCCTTTCACTAGACTTAACTTATTTTTTGGTCTCACTTTATATTTCTCTAACTATGCAATAATCAATTACCTTATATTTCTCTAACTATGCAATAATCAATTACCTTATATTTCTCTAATTTAGTTTAACAATATATTCTAAATATATTGTTATGATGATTTTTGATAAGAATATATTATAGATGCGATTGAAAATTTATATTATTAAAAGAAAATATTTTTAAAAATATTTATAAAAAAATTTATAACATCTATATAAAACTCTTTATTTTTTATCATACCATTAACTACAATAACTATAAATAATTTAAATAATTTAATAAATCCTATTATTACTTCTCATTTTGTATGATACACTTCTCTAATTATTTTTCTTATTATCATCCAATGTTATTGTTGTTATTCAATAACGTTATATACATCATATATTATGCTCAAATATGGATATATAATATTTAGATATCAATTATTAAAATGAAAGCATATATCATACATCATATTATATCATATCAACTAACATTATATAATTCTAAATATTTACAAAATCAAATTTAATAAAAAAACACTTTAGCAAATCATTTGTTAAAACAAAATTATATATATTTACGTTAAATTATTTTTTATTACATTAATATATTAGAAGTTTCATTCATCTCTTAAAATATTATTGAAGATTATTTTTTTTCCTACCATGTAAACCAAATGCCGGGTCACACTTGATTGCATGTTTTTCGAAGTTTGCATGCTTTAAATTAACGAGTTTTCATTAAATCTAAACCAGCTTATGCACAAGTCATCGTATTTACTGGTTCGACGACGGGTCCAAACTTGATATAAAAGTATTGTTCTCATCTAATTAAAAATAATTTATTTTAAAATAATAGACGCACTGAGTCTGATCAATCCATATAATTTTTTTTGAAAAAAGTAATCAAACGATTAAAAATATAATTACATAATAACAATTTTTGTTGACATAATAAAATTTTGTAACATAATAATGTATAACAAAACTAAAATACTAATTCATATCATATATTTTTATCAGCAGAAAAATAATCCGCGCTTTTAAGCGCGGGTCAAAATCTAGTGTTTTATTACAATAATACCTTTTTTTTTCTTTTTTGGACAAACATTACAATAATACCTATAAATCAATAAAGTCGTAAATAAAGCCAGTAGGCCCCCAGTACTAAAGCCAATTTTATATTTTACTTCAAAATAAAAAAGAACTATATTATAGAAATGGTTTTATCTTAATGTATGCCCTTATAATAAAATTTATTTATAGGAACTAATAACAGAAAAAAATATTGATTTGGCCTCATACTTAAGAAATTATCACAAAATTGATTTTAAAAGAACATGGAAAACTCCCCAAATTGGCAAAAAAAAAAACAAGAATAATAATTGAGTTCAAAAGTATAGATGAATCCTGAAGAAAGAAACAACAACAAATTACTCAAAAGAATTGAGTGTGGCATTACAACAAATTTCTAAATCGGTAGTCAAGTCTTTTTGGCTTAAGACCACAACAAAGAGAGGTCATCATCATCAAAGCCTTTCTTTTCTGCCACTTCCCCCTAATACTATCCGTAAAACAAAACGAAAGAAGAATCTAAACCATCACAGGTAAAGAGTATCATAAGACAAAAAAAAAACTTTTTAAAAATGAATTGTTTTTCTTTTTTTTTTTATGTAGAAAGGACCAGCAATAATCCATATCTGAGTTGGTTTCATCCTCCTGACTTTGCTCTTGAGCTTCTCTCTCTTCTTTTCTGTTCTTCAACTTGTATGGGTGCAAATGTAGTTTCAAAACGAGGAAAGGGGTGTTTTTATATAAAACTAACTGACCTGTTCTCCAATCAAATCCAGACCAACAATCACGAAAGTGAGTCCTTGGAACAAGAGGAAGTAGAAGTGTATCCCTTGCGCAGACAACAAGCTTCTCACCGAGGCAGCCAAGAGGATGAAAGCCAAAGCAATCTCTGTTCTGTACAGACGGTTTCTTTTAGTCTTCCCAGCTTTCTTAGCCGCTCCTAGCTTGCTAAGCTCGGTTAAACCCGAATCAGACGACGATCTTTGAATATTCGTTGACTCAACCAAGGACCCTGACTCTGCGTAGGCAATCAGATCAGCCTCGGAGGATCTCCCTAGCTTCTTGGTGACCACCCACTCGTAAGAGCTTCCAAACTTGAACAAACCAGAGATCATGGCTCCAAACTTGGTGACAGACATTGTGTTTTCAAATAGGAGGTAAGGGACGATGAAAGGGAACGATCTTGGGGCTGGGATGATGTTTAAGATGGACATGATCCCGGGGATGTAGCAAACGACCCATGATGGTAAGTTAGCTTCTGGGAAGAACATTGTCAATGGGAGAATGACGCAGAAGAGAGTGAATGAGTAGAATGGTAAGATAAGCTTCCTTAGCAAGAAGAAGAGAAATATCATATTAGCTTTCTTGCCTACACTCACCTGCAAGTAGAAAAAGATCAGAGACCAAACTCTACAACAATCTCAGTATAATCAATCATCAGCCTCACCTTTGAGCGAAGAATGTCCATGAAACACAAACGGAACAGTTGCATTGGACCTGAATGCCAACGGTACTGCTGCTTCTTGTACGCCTCATAAGACTCCGGAAGCTCGCAGAGACACTGTGTGTCAATGGTATGAGATTAGAGAGCTGGAGAATGAAAAGGAAAGTTCTAAGCAAACACAAAGTACCTTGACGTCATTGAGATATATGAACTTCCATCCACAGAGATGAGCACGGACGGCTATATCCATGTCTTCAACAGTTGTTCGCTCCAACCAACCACCACAATCCTCAAGAGCTTTGATTCTCCAAACACCAGCAGTTCCATTAAAGCCAAAGAAGTTGATAAAGACACCGTTAACCTGCTGTTCGACTTCGAAGTGGAAAGACAAGTTTATGTTCTGTAGCCTTGTAAGCAAATTTTCGTCTTTGTTCACAAAGGCCCACCGTGTTTGAACCAAGGCTAAATCGTCTCTCCCCTGGAATAAACATATACATGTCAGAAAGGCTAGTGGTATCATTGTCCAAGTGTAAACCTTCAACTAAAATGTAAGAAAAATCTGTAATCTCAAAGATAAACGAAGCTATTTTTCTAGAATGATTTTTTTTTTAATTTAAAATCAGTCTAGATGTTCAAAAAAAAATCGGTCTAGGCACCCGCCTGAAGCGCATAATCACTATCTAGAGATTTCTTTGTTTGACACTATGTAAAAGATCAACTGTAACGAACTGATGATGTGAAGCAAAACTTATATGAGCCAAACATTTTAAAAAAAGTGAATGATAACCTTAAAATGAGGGACCGTTTTCTTCAAAAACTCTGCCGGCGGCTGGAAATCTGCATCGAAAATGGCGACAAACTCGTAATCTTTGACGTATTCGCAGTTCATTGCAGCTTTGAGGTTTCCAGCCTTGTAACCAGTGCGAATGAGACGGTGTCTATACACAATCCGAACACCCCTTTGTTGCCATTTCTGTACTTCAGCCTTTATAAGCACCTGAACGTCTAACTCACTTGAGTCATCAAGAATCTGGATTAGCATTCTCTCTTTCGGCCAGTCAAGCATACACACCGCTCCGATAGATTGTTGGTAAACCTGCAAAAGTCACACCAACTAGATTAGGTAACAAAACAAGAACTGCAATAACTAAAAAAAAACAGAAATCTTGTGAGCCGGTCCTGAGATTTTGGAGGCTATAGACGATTTAGTAAAAATTTATGTAATAAACTTTTTTTTTTACAAATTTAAGAGCTTATATATTTATGTAAAATTTTGGGGGCTATATGGCGATGCTTCATTAGCCTATGCTTAGATCAACAGTTTTAGAAATGAAACCACAGAAGAAACACTTAGATTACTACCACCAACGAGGTGTTGGCCTAGTGGTAAAGGAAGATTCTAGTAGGCACTCCACCACTGGGGTTCAACTCTCCTTAGGAAATGACTATTTACAATGTTTGGGTTCCGGCAAAGAGGTGAGACCAAAACATTTAGATTACTAGTAAGTATAGCAACAAATCCCAACTTCAAAATGCTTGATTCCTTGATTCAGCTATAAGTTAAGATTCAAATGCTCACCTCTTTCTCATTGCACATAGGAATCTGAACAAGAACCATAGGATAATCCTCCAATCTAATCCCCTCACCAACCGGTTTAGCCGGGTACTCCATAGCCGCGACAGGCTTAATCCTACGGAGCTTGATCCAGAAGCATCCAAGCACAAGCACCAGACGGTCCACAGACTGAATCAAGAAGAGAACAATGCAGACATTAGTCAAGCTCTGAAGCGGCGGCGCCAAGTAAGACGCCCTGATCTCGAGCCACCAAGCGTAAGCCACCTCCACGGCGGCCTCGGCGGAGGCAACCGAGGGAGGCGTGAAGTGCCATCCTTTGAAGTAGGCGGCGAGCTCGAAGCAGAGGAGGAGGACGACGACGACCAAGAAGGCCTTGATCAGACGGTACAGCCTCGCGGAGGAGGTCGAAGAGGGGGGATTGTCGTTGGCGATGCGGCGGTTGGCGGTGCGGAGGAGGTGGAGGAAGGAGGAGGCGATCCAGACGGAGGAGGAGGCGAGCTGCTTGAGCCTGAGGAGGTAGAGGCGGGAGAGCTGGCGGAGGGTCCGTGTCCGGATCCGATCTTTGTCCGTCGGGTCAACGGCCGGAGTTCGGATTTCGACGGTGAGGAATGCTTCGTCGTCGCCTCCGCCGCCGCCGCCGTCGTGGTCTCTGTTCCGCTGCTTATTCCACCATTGCTGAAACTCCTCGTTCTGGGAGCGAGACATCGAACAACAACGCAATGGATGGATCCAATCCTGGGCCTTAGATCAATTAAGAACAAACTTAGTAACATCTTTTATTATACAATATGGTAATTAAAATGTTATGAGATCTCATTCATTAAATGAAACAATCATTTGCATCTAAGGAGGGAGGGGAGAGAGATCGAGAGAGAGAGAGAGGGTTAAAGCATTTTACAGATCTGTAGAGAGGGAAATAGAGATTACCGGTAGAAGTCGACGAGTCTCTGTAGTCGACGGAGACACTGAGGTTTGTGGATCGATCTACAATGGCTTTTTTTTTAAACGAAAGGAGGAAGAAGATGATGAAGGTGGAGGAGGAGGAGGGGGGGAGGCTAAAAAAAAAGAGTGTGGAGAGATTGATGTTTGTAATTGAGAAGACTGGTTTACCCTCGCGTTTAGACATAAACTACACTCCTGTCGGATTGTAGTTAAACAGCGGTTTGGTAAGGTTGGTTAAAAACTAAAAAGCAAAGAGGAAAAAAAGAGTTTACGGCCTCTTTTTTGGGTAGTTAGGCTTTTTAATGGGCTTTGTTGCTTTCTTTACCTAGATTAATATTGTAGCCTTTGGTAATATACAATACCATAATCATGAAATTTATCCCTTATATATTAATTGAGAAACATTTGAAAAGATGTAACCTCAATTTTGTATTAATTAAAAGAGGCCCCAATGCATAGGTGTCACTCAATTAGGTAGTCAATTACATTCAATTGAAAAATAAGTAGGTCCACATTCGATTTTTATATGTTGTTAGATATATAAGTTGGCCAAACTATATGATATAATGATATGATATGATATTTTCTTTCCTTAAATAAAACCTACGGAATTACCATAGATGACTAATATATATATGACAATTAATGAGTTTAATAATAAAGATTTGATAACAATGTATATCTCCTCCATCATTTTTTGTTTAATTTTATATTATTAAAATAAATTAAACAATCAAATTAGCTATAAAAAGAAAATTTAGATTTTTTCGTATATGTTATATTTTGAATTTTTAAAAACGATAATAAATGACTAAAACTATTAAAATTATTATGTTAAAAATTAATGATCAATGGTTTAACATTTTTATTATAAGAAGATACACATGATTTTAAAACCATATGAGTAAAAAATATCATTTAATAATAAAATATATATATATATATATATAGATATTAAACACTATATACCATAAGATTACATAAATATTTTAATATTAAAACTTTCAATGAATTTTTAAGAACATTTATAAATTATAAACTTATTAAAGATTTCAGATTAAAAATTTTGTTATCGATGATTTAAATATTTTGTTATAAAACGATATGAACGATCATAGAACCGTATGATTATAAATTCTTATTTAATAAATAACTATACAAAATATACCATTCCTAGAAAAATAGGTTGGTCTATCTTAACTTATATTACACTTTTTATTAAACTAACCATCGAATTGATAAATAACGTACCAAAAAATGTTTTGCACTTTCCTTAAATAAAAGCTACGAAATTACCTAATATGATTAACGTATATGTGAAAATTAATTATAATGAATAATAAATATTTGATAACAATTTTTGTATCTTAGTTCTTTTTTTTAATTTTATATTATTAAAATATATTTAAAAATCACATTAAATATATAATAAAAACATTTATAATTTTTCTTATATGTTATATTTTGAATTTTTCAAAACGTCTATAAATTATTAGAAATTTGAAGATCCCCACTCTGAAAATTTTGTGATCAATAGATTTTTTTTTTGTCATAATAAGTTACAAATGATCATAAAATTGTATTAATATGAACTTTTATTTAATATTATAAGAAGATACACATTATTTTAAAACCATATGAGTAAAAAATATCATTTAATAATAAAACATATATATTTATATATATATATATAGATTATACTATATACCATAAGATTACATAAATATTTTAATATTAAAACTTTCAATGAATTTTCAAAAACATTTATAAATTATAAACTTATTAAAGATTTCATATTGAAAATTTTGTTATCGATGATTTAAATATTCAGTTATAAAATGATATGAATGATCATAGAACTGTATGATTATAAATTCTCATTTAATAAATGACTATATAAAATATACTATTCTTAGAAAAATAGGTTTGTCCATCTTGACTTACATTATATTTTTTATTAAACTAACTATCGAATTGATAAATAATCTACCAAAATTTTTTTTGCACTTTCCTTAATTAGAATCTACGAAATTACCTAATATGATTAACGTATATATGAAAATTAATTATTATAAATAATAAATATTTGATAACAATTTTGGTATCTTAGTTCTTTTTTTTAATTTTATATTATTGAAAGATATTAAAAAATCACATTAAATATATAATAAAAACATTTATATTTTTTCTTATATGTTATATTTGAATTTTTCAAAACGTCTATATATTATTAGAAATTTGAATATTCCCACTCTGAAAATTTTGTGATCAATAAATTATTTTTTTGTTATAATAAGTTACAAATGATCATAAAATATAACGCATATGAATTTTTATTTAATAAATATTCAAACTAAATAATATATATATATATATAAACACTAATGATTTAAAGCAACAAGATTGGCTGATCAATTTAGTCGTCCAGTTGAAATCTTTCAAAAGTATGTGAAAGACTAAAATCAAAGCACATATGGATTTAGAATAGTAGTTATATTTTACTAACCAAATACCGAAAAAACCGAACCGAACCGAAACCAATCCGATATCCGGATTGAACACCCGTAATCCAAATGAAGCCAAACTATTGTTTCATTCTCTAAAATATAATAAAAATAATAACTTAATCCCGCGCAAGGCGCGGGTCTTATCCTAGTAATCTTGCTAATTTTGAAACAGTAAAGTTACTAAGTAAACAGATAAATATCAAACTAAAATTTATAAAATTAAAGTATTCTATGTCAAAAGAAAAAGAAAGACAGAGCTAGATGAAAGCAAGCTAAAATTGTTTTTTTTTTCTTGAAACTTTCTTTGCATCTCCAAAATGTACACTTTTATTGCTTCTTTTTATTTGAGTTCTTAAATTTAGAATTACTATAAGTCAAATCTATGAGTTTCTGATTAGAATAATGGTTTGGAATCCTACTTATTATTCTCAGAATCCCAAATTATTCTTAAACGTTCAGAGATTTATTTTATAGTTATTGTAAACCCAAAAAAACACTGCTAACAGCAAAAAAAAATGAACTAGGGAAGTAAAGGATTTGGCTAAAAGTCCAGTGCGAGAGAAAATTTACTAAATTTAGTCTAATCTTGTTGAGTGAAAAAAAAAATCTAATAATTAATAACTACTATTTGGCAAAAACATCTATACTATACTAAAAGCAATATATCCTCAAAGGAGAGGGTGTCCACGTCCCCAAATAAAATCGACCAATAAAAATAAGTTCTGATGCCGCGTCATTTCGTTTCTGCTGGGCCTAAAATTCACAATCCAAATTAAGAGAAAAAACCCATCCGAATAAGAGAAAAAAAAAAAGAAACCCTGCTTCTTCGTCGACTGTCGATCTCTTCCCCCTCTTTCATCTTCTCCTGTAATTCTCTATTCATATTCCCACTTCGGTTTCTCCTCTTCGTTTCATCCATAATCAATCATGGATTTATGATTTTGCTTCTTATTTATACTAAAATCCCCTTTCATTTTCGCAACCCTAATCAAAAATCCCTTTTCCTTATCAAAGAACCATGTCGATGAAGCCAAACGGCAAATCAATCATCTCCTCCTCCGATGACAACAGTGATAAGAAAAACGGATCTAATCCACTTCTCTCCGCCGCGGTGAAAGCAAAGGGCAAGGCGCATGTTTCCTCCGACGACAACCGCAAAGTTATGTTTTTCAACGAAATATCCCTGGGCCCTCAAGGAGCCGATCATGTTCTTCGTTGAATGTTCTTCGTATCATGTTCTTCATATTATATTTAGCTCATCGTTGAATGTTCTTTGTATCATGTTACTAATCATTTTTTTTTTTAATTTAATTGTCGCTTATGCTCGAACTTCAATTGTTTGCAGGGAACTGTAATTCAAGGTTTTGTCCCACCGGGAAGGATCAAAAAATTCCTCCCGCATATGAGGCAAGGCTCTCTATACACTCTCGCCAGCTTCTACGGATCTAGAAACAAAGATGGAGAAGGTCATGCATCCTGATGTGTATGTACCTCCTTCATTGGTTAGAATCTAAAAACACTATATTGGTTTGTGGGTTTCAGTAGAGTTGAGAACTTGGCTTTAAATTTGTATGCAGGAGATCAAGTTTGAGTTGGAGGCTAAGGGAAGAAATATTTACAGGAGAAGAGATAATTTAGAGGTATTTACATAATGTTAATGCTTGTGGCTTTTAGTTGGGAAATGCATACGCTGATTGTTTCTTCTTTTTTTTTTGGACAAATGTTGATTGTTTCTTCATGTTCTGTAGTAATTGAAAGATAAGAAACTAAAGACTCAGCCTGCTTCACGAGAAAAGTTCTATGGCAAATTTCTACTCTCTAACTTATCAACATCAAAGTTTCAACTAGGTGAGTATTTGAAATCTTGCGTAAGTCAATCTTGAGGTTAACAAGGAAAATCCAAGTACTATCACCATTTGTATCCATTCCAGTCCTGAGTTGGTATCTGATAGTATATATTTATATATTACAATATCCCTTGCTTCACGATGCCAGTCGTGAGCTTATGTTGTTGACTCCTTTAATGTTGGTTCTGAGCATGTTTCTCTGTCTCCCAGAATTCAAGCATCGGCATGAAAAAGTCAAAGTTGATTTAGCAGAAGCATGCATGATCCCATGTTTCTCTCAGTCAAACTCATTCCCAGTGAGCAACTTGCACTAATCTGAGTTTAATTGGTTAAAATGTATGGTTTCATGATGATCTTGCTCATGTTTCTTGCTCTTTCTTTGCTAATGATGCAGAGTGTGGAGTTTCTGTTCCTGATGACAAGTATGTGATGAATTCTTTTTTTGGTTAGCCTGAGATATACTCTTTTTGGATTATGAACGCTCTTAATTCTTTTTGGTTTGCAGGAGACTTTTCAAGTTAGTAAGCATGTCTGGTGCTCTTGAGGAACTGTACTATCGTGGAAAGACATCCTTTCCAAAAAAATAATTATTCAGGTGACTGGATCAAGCACCTGAAAGTTCTTATTTGAAAGTTACGATTTTTGCAAAACTAATATTTTATTGATCTGTCTCTTCTACTTCTTTTGTGTAGGCTGGTTCTGAACAAGAAGATATTAGACATACAATTGCACGAGCTGGTATCTCGACATGGCGCTGTAACTATTTATTACCTTTACTTATGTCAGTTTTAATTTCTTTTTTAATTGGGAAAAGTTGGATTTTTATCTCATCCTGAACCAACCTGACTAGCAGGGGAAGAATGTCAATCAACAGAACCCAAATATTCTATGATTACCGGATGATGCTGAAAAGTTTTCATTGTGTGGCTGACTATTAGTTAAATTTTTTTACAAGTTTGGAACTAATATATATTCTGATTGGAACATTTGTTTAGAGAAGCTAGACAAAGGGTTCTTAGTCAAATATTGTTTTCCCACTCTCTCGAGAGAAGTAAGTCCCATCTAAAATGCTTTGAAGTCTATCTCTTTTTTTCCTTTGTTCTTTAGTGAGTGTAATCTTCCAGATTGTGGTAATGTATTTTTTACTATAGTTGCTCATGTTTCCCTGTTGAAACCTTTAAAGAGATATATGCCTAGAGGATGTTATTCTGAGGGCTGCTCAAATGGAACAGATAGTTGAGAAGGTAAGAATCCAGTCACCTTTTCAAGTCATAGTTCACCATTCTTTACATATCATCAAGTTTCTACCCAGTTTCTATGGTGCTCCACACATCTGAGAGACATTGCAATACTCTGTTTGTTTTCACAGGTTTGTGAGGAGCGGCTTAATACTGGAGTTTCAAATATTTCCGTTTATTTTTACGAGCAGTTTCATTTTTTCAAAGGTTGGAAGTTGACAAATACTGTTTGTTTTACTTCAAGAAGTTAAACCACAAAATGTCACGCTTAAATTATAAACAGAGATTCTGACCCAAAAGAAAAACTATAAGCACGGGTAACTGTTCTGAAAAATATATGATAACTTCATAAGAAACAAAATAAAGTTTTAAGTGGGTCCTAAGTGGTCGCTTCTCCTGCTTCCGCGATAGGCCGGCCCTGGGTACAGTAGCAGAGAGAATGTTAAAGATGATATATCATATATCATTCATCTGTCATTGTGCTAACTAAGCACATGTGGGAGGATTAGTCTTCATGGGATCATCAAAGAATTTTTTGTTTTATTTTTCGCTTTTACAATGAAGTTCCGAAGGAGAGATATTGGATATTATCATTGTATTAAGATTTTATAAACATGTGTTACATATATATTTCTTTGTATTTAAAAGGAAAAAAACTAGGTGCTCACATGAATAAACTAACCTGTCGTAGCAGTTATAAGCTGATGAACTATCACCTTTCTGTGGTCAATTAAGAAAAGAATAAAAAAGGGCATGCAAAAGAAAAGATATTCAGAAAATTGAAGTTGCGACCTGTAGTACCTAAAATGAGTTCTACATCACACCAAATAAGTAAAGAATGAATGTGAGGGAAATAATTAAAAAGAAAAAAAAAACAAAGCAAAGATTAAACAGAAATTGAACCTAATAACTAAAAAAACCAAAATTCACAAACTAACAAAATTCCATTCTATATCCTCTTTCCGCATCCCATCTCTTTCTACTGTCTCTCTAAAATCCAATTTTGTTTTTGGTTATTTAATAAATAACCCCAAGTTTAACCTATATTTCCCGTATTTAGAGTTTTAGTCATATTAGTTATTTTTGGATTAAAAAGTGAATAAATTTTATAGTAACACAAACTGTTAAATGAGACAAATATAGATTTCATATTTTAACTACAAATATATTTTAAAATAATAGACCTGAAAAACTAAATGTCTAAAGTTAGGCTCAACATATATTTTTTTATATAATTTTCAGTTTTAAATATATAAGATATGTACATGTGTTTATGAAATTAGATTTGGTTTTAGTTCAACTATTTATAAATTAATTTCTGGTTTTGAGATTTTTTTAGATAAATTATGATAGTTATACAAGATTATTTGAGTTTTCAGATAACATACCATGTAATTCAAGGTTTTCATACAGAAATGTGGGTAAACTACATTCCCCATATTTAGTGTGGTAGTCGTATTAATGTATGGATTCAAAATTGAAAATCTGTTTTATAATAACACAAAATGTGTGTAAATGGAAAATATTAAAATTTATATTTCAATTTAAATCAAACAAAAACACAAAAGACAGTAAAATGAGACACAACAGGTTAAAATAGATATGTGGAACATTTTAAAATTTTAATACGAATTCCAAATAAAACAATTAACATATTGGGACAAAAAAATGAAAATTTTAAAACACTAAAAGCATATAATCCGCGCGTAGCGCGGACACGGACCTAGTATCTATAAATATACTAATTTAAAATGTTTCTGGTATGGTACCTATAATTTCTTTTGTTTTCACAACATGTCATGCGACTCATGCTACAAAATACGAGCATACGACCACTAACTCACGATGAGATCTATCGCTACTATTTAATTAATTATTTTTGTCGGCTATTAATTATTTAAACTAATTTGTAAGAATTATTGGTTTTAATTATTTAATTGTATGATACAAGAATTTAGGTATATGATATCTAAAAAACCTTTGAGATATTAAAAAATGTCGTGTGGCATGGATGTGTTTGTTTGGGCTGAAAGATGTAGCACCTCGAAAAAAAACCCATTAAAATCCACTTCCTGATAAGTTTTAATACTTGCCCAGGTTTCAGAGATTGGCCTTCTCATGATTAATTGTGGCCCATTCTGTTGAATATTGCTATCGGCCCTGGAATGAGCCGAACATTCGGTTTGCGTGTAGTCACCAAATTTCGGAGACTCAGGTTGTTAATTAGACATTTTTCTCTTGAATAAGTAACTTTGTCGTTCAGGGTCAGATTTTGGATCGTAGACATTCAATTGTATATAGAATAAGAATATCATTTGCTAACGAATGTAGGTTTATCCAAACCTGTGAACCAAGTTAAAGTTATTTAGGTCATTCATAAGAAACCTAGATTTTATTTGAAGATATTGTAACGAATGAAGTGATAACGTAGAGGTCAGGTTATATAGGTTGTTTGTAGAAAGAATAAGAAACAAAGAAAACACAGTGAAAAAAAAAAAACAGTGGGTTGTTGACAGCACCTACAAAAGAAGGGTTTTCGATAGAAAGAAACATGTGTCAAATGGGCCTCCTTTATGTATGTTCCACATAACATAATAATACGATAACTTCTTTTTTTTTATCAACAATAATACGATAACTATAGTATTTCTTTTCCTCTCAATTATTGGTCTCGTCTTTTATCTTACAACACTTTAATTGATTTTCATGTACGTCCAATTCCCATTAATGATCTTCTATCTTGATGTATGCTTTCTTCTTCTTTTTCTGATGTAAGAAATAAAACAGACAAATGCGAATCTGACACTCAGGAAAAACAGTCGAAAAGATTTTCAGCTTTTGAAGTATACCATTAAAAATAAACATTGTTACAATATTTTAATCGTGAATGCTTAATGTTAAAACCTTCTAATGAACATGTGAATATTAGATAACCCATCAATTTTTCGACGTGGGATTCCCATATTTAACATCTAATCAAATTTTAAATCTTGCTTTTAAGTACACAACTTCGACACGGACTTTTCCAATAAATCCTTCGATCATTATGAACTCTTTTATTTAATTTTTTTGTAATTCTGAATCAAAGCACACAAAGATTCATAAACTTCTTGTTTTGATTGGTTTACAAAAAGATTCCATTGCTTTGTTATCAAACATTTGGAAATTATTCGAGATAAGACTTTATAACGTTGTTATCACACAAATAAAAACAAAGATAATAATGTCAGAAAGCAAAGGTGTCTCGTCTACCAAGCATGAAAAAAATAGTACGAAGATGATGAGTGGGGAGGATTGGATATGGACACGTGGGCTAACTGCTGATTTAAGACCAAAGCAGTCCAACTAGGCACTTGTAAGATTCTCTGTGTTTGCAGATGAGTGGTCCCTACTTGTCTGAACTATGCAGAACTAACTTCAGTTTTGAACCTAAGAGCATCAGCATTAGTGAACCCCTTGGAAGGGGTTCACAAAGCATTTTTTTTTTTTTTTCTGTTTGATTTTTGTTTTAAAAAAAAAAAAAAAAAAAAAAATTATAACCGGACCAATCGCGGGCCGCCACGTGTCGTGGGGCCCGCGCTACAGTGATGATCCGGGTTCAGTGCAGTGAACTTCTAAGAGGGAGGTTCATTACTTTTGTTTATTTTAATATTTTTTTTTTCGAAAACTGTGTGAACTCTCCATGGAGTTCACTAATGCAGATGCTCTAAGAGCACCCCATTAGTAAACTTATGGGAGGGGGTTAACACAGATTCCAAAAAAAAAAAATTAAAATATTGAATAGTGATGAACTTATATCTCTCCACTTCTTTCCAGTGAACCTGGTTCATCACTGTAGCGCGGGTCCCACGGCACGTGGCGGTCCGCGATTGGTCCGAAAAAATATATATTTTTTTTTTAAAAAAAAAACAAAAATCAAACAAAAAAAATAATAATAAAAAAGTACTTTGTGAACCCTTTTTATGGGGTTCACTAATGGAGTGCTCTAATACTACTATTCTAACCCGGATTCTTTGCATGGACGTCAATCACGACCTTCCAGTGGTTATCGATAGGTTAGCTAAACCGATTGTTAAGTGAATATAATAATGTTTCCTAATTCGACTGTAAAGATTTTACAAATAAAATTGTAGACAAATATACTAACATATAGATCTTGACTTTGGTGTCACCTTGTTACGTAAAAGAATGTTAGAAGGTGAAAAATGAATCTTGAGAAAGAAGTTAATTTCAGGACCTAACCTTTCGTAGTCAATGCTCTTAATTCATATAATCACGTGATAAAGCTACAACTACAATCAAGCTTATTTCTTTTCAATTTTCATATTGTTCAACCAAGCAAAAAAAATGTTGAGAACCAAAAAAAAGTAACGTTGATAGAAAAAAAGTGTTGAAAGACCGCAGGGGTACGAATGTCAAAGAAGTAATAGAGTGTCGGAGAGAGTGAAGAGATATGAAAGAGTACAATACAGAATCCACGCGGAAACACAGCTGTTCCCTCTTGTTGCCATGTTGGATGGGTCTCACTACTTGACTCTGCGTACTCCCAAACGCTAAACTCTTCGTCTCATCAACATCTTCCAAAACGTCTTATTTTTTATTCTATTTTGTTAAATGGTAAATATCACAAAGATGAAGGTTCAGATTTACAAAACAAAGTAGATCTAATTTATGTTACACCTTGCCAAAAAAAAACTAAAAACAAGGGAATAACAAAAGAGCAGATGAAGAGATCCTAGAACCAGTACATCCACTTGGCCATGAAGTTGAGGAAGAGCTTCCTATTTCTCCGAGCAGTGATGGTGTTGCGCATCTCCCTGTCAATGAGCTTAACAATAGATAGTGGTAGGAGGACAAGTTGATTGTGCAAAACATTGTTCCTTTGCTTCCAGAGTTGATACAGGATACATTGAGCTGTTAATTCCAAAACGTCTTAATGCTTAGGCGCTTTTACCGTCTGTCCGCTCTATTTCTCACTTTCTCAGTACATTAATTCTACGTTGTTGACACAGTTTACACTCCCATCTTTGTATGTTCTAAAATATTGCGAGTTAAAACCAATTCACGATGATTACTAGTTACTAGATAATGAGAGACTAAAGTTAACTTGAACATTCTTACAAGATTAAGCTTCTCCACAAAAGAGACGATATGGAAATCTTTTCAATTGCTTATTCTCTTTGTTGATTACTATTTACTTGATCCGCTTCTGACTAAGATATATTTAACCTACTTTCAATTCCTTCTTGTGATTAACTTATCTTAAACTTTTATATAAAATTAACATTTGGCTAAATTTAGGATAATTCATGTATAAAATTAACTTATCTTAAACTTTTATATATATATAGTTATTATCTTAAATGAATAAACATAAAAAAAATACTGATAAAGGAAATCTAGCGCTTTGAATTACGGATCAGGATCATAATAATTGAATAAAAATAATTTTTAAATATATATAATAAAAAATACCAAATATATGTGATGATTTGAAATAATCAATTAACTTACAGCATGAAAACTATCAAATTGTTATATTTAAGATAGTTATATATAAACATTTAAATATATAAGTAACTTTAAAAATATATTCTAATTATGTAATATATATATATAAACATGAAAATTAATACCCGCACAGTTGTGCGGGTCCAAATCTAGTTTAGTTTTAAACTGGATATAATAATTATTAATAATTACAACTGAATAATGACGTGGCGATTTCGGTGGCCACAGCGGCACTACACTTCCTTCTTCCCCCTCTCTCCTCATATTTATTATTATTACTCTCTTTGTCACAGAGAAGAGAAGAAACCAAAAAAAAAAAAGATTTAATGAGAGATATTAATTCAAAAGATTCGGCAACATAATCCTCGAGAAGGGTTTGGTGAGAACCGGCGGTGGATCCGACGGAGATGGCAAAGACCGGATTTTTCGATTCGGATCCGACGGCGATTGCTAAAGCTAAGGAGCTAAAGCGTGAGATGAAGAAACTTCTGAGTAACATCGAGGAAGAGGATGGTTTAAGCGTTCAGACAATCGATCAGTTGCAGGAAACTCTGTCCGCGTTTAGACAAGCGACGACGATGAGGAAGATGGCGAAGTCTTCTTCTTTAGAGATGCTCGAGACGGCGGTGTCTTGTCCTGACGAGTTTCGTTGTCCTCTCTCCAACGAGCTCATGCGTGATCCTGTCGTCTTGGCTTCTGGTCAGGTCAGTGATGTCACATTCTGGATTTTGATTGGCTTGAAAACTGTTTATCTGATCCGACGTCGTTTTGGGTTTCATGAATCTCAAAGTCACTAATTTGTTTGACAATAATGTTAAAAAAAAATCGCTAGGAACTAGTTAGTTGCTTTATATAGTTGTCTTATATCGAAAACTACAGAAAAATCGTTTCATTATTCATTTAGGTCCGGTTTACCTTTATATAGTTGTTTTATATCGATTTTTTTTTTTAAAAAAAATCTCTAGAGAAAAATCGTTTCATTATATTCATTTAGGTCCAATTTACCTAGGCGTAGACAATTTTTAGGATATTTATATTATGTATAGAAATTGAATATGAATGATTATTTGAATTGGAAGTTTAACATTTTTGTAGACATACGACAAGTTATTCATCCAGAGATGGTTGAGTTCAGGCAACAGAACATGTCCCAAGACAGAACAAGTTCTGCCTCACACAGCTTTAACTCCCAATGTCTTAATCCGTGATATGATCTCTAAATGGTGCAAGACGGTTGGGTTAGAGACTAAGAATCTACATGAGTCCAAGAAAGCTGTCACTAGATCAGATCGTGAGATTTTCAATTCCTTGCTCTGTAAACTCTCGTCTTCTTCAAACATTCAAGATCAAAGATCAGCTGCAAAGGAGTTAAGACTTTTGACCAAGAAAGGAACCGAGTTTCGAGCTCTGTTCGGTGAATCTTCTGAAGGAATCACACGCTTGGTGAGTCCGTTGCTGTTGAACCGAGATGAGCAACTTCAAGAAGATGTGATCACAACGTTGCTGAACATATCTATACACGATGACAGCAACAAGAAGCTCGTCTGCGAAAACCCTAACGTGATTCCTCTCCTGATCGATGCATTAACGCGAGGAACCGTAGCCACGAGAAGCAATGCAGCTGCAGCGATCTTCACTCTCTCTGCTCTCGATTCGAACAAAGCGCTCATAGGGAAATCTGGAGTCTTGAAACCGCTTATCGATCTTTTAGAAGAAGGGAATCCATTAGCTATCAAAGACGCAGCCGCAGCGATCTTCACTCTCTGTATTGCACATGAGAACAGGAGCAGAGCTGTGAAGGAGGGAGCTGTTAGGGTTTTAGGTAAGAAAATCTCTGAAGGGTTGTATGTGGATGAGCTTTTAGCGTTATTAGCAATGCTTGTTACTCACTGGAAGGCTGTGGAGGAGCTGGGTGAGCTTGGTGGGGTGTCTTGGTTGCTAAAGATAACTAGGGAGAGTGAATGCAAGAGAAACAAAGAGAACGCGATTGTGATACTGCATACTATATGTTTTAGTGACAGGACAAAGTGGAAGGAGATCAGAGAAGAGGAGAGTGGTCATGGAACGATAACAAGGCTTGCGCGTGAAGGAACGTCTAGGGCGCAGAGGAAAGCCAATGGGATCTTGGATAGGCTGAGGAAAGCTATGAATCTTACTCACACTGCCTGAGATAATGCCCCCTAAATTCAGCAATGTAAATTATCTATACCTATATATGCTCTTCTTTTTTTTTATTTGGTTTTCATAATTTTTGTAAATTATTTCATATATTTAGGATCTGAATAATAATATATATATGGTTTTCGTATATGATGAGGTTGTAAGTAGAAACCTGTGTAAATAGTTCTTTGTTTGATGTTCCAGTAAAATAAATGTTGGCTTTATTAAGCAGTTAATGCCTTGGTCTGCAAGTAACTGTGTAACTAAATAAAAGAATTAAAATATACTAGTATTAGAAAGGCTGTCATGTCGTCTTCTTCACATCACAGGGAACTACGAAACAAATCAATCTTATTCCACTCTCTTGTGGAAAAAGAGCTTATTAGAGAGTCACAAGGTTGCATTATTTTATGATGTAATGTTATAGGTAATTTTGGGAGTTA
Organism: Brassica rapa; assembly: GCF_000309985.2. NCBI lineage: Eukaryota > Viridiplantae > Streptophyta > Magnoliopsida > Brassicales > Brassicaceae > Brassica > Brassica rapa. Next base: position 16,477,916 of record NC_024797.2, read on the forward strand.
TATGTAGTTTAATAAGAATTTTTATAATTTTTTTTACCAATATAGGACTTATATCAATGTAAATTATTTATCTTTTCTATGCTAGTACCGTCTTTGATGTTATATTATTAATTGTTATGTGATCCCGTCTTGCCGTATGTCATTTCAGTATTAGAACATTTTCAAAACTATTTATAAATAAGTACATTTCACTATAGTTTACGCAAGAAATGTAATTTATATAAGGAATAAGCTTGTAATATTATTCTGAGTTCTATGAGAAATACTTGTGAACGTAATGTACATAAAAAAAAAAGGTTTAATATGTTTGCCATAACACGGCAAGATATGTAAAGTAATGATAAAAATCACATGTACTACTTCGTTTGTTAGATTGCTTGGAAGTTAGGATTAAATCACGGAGTTGACACTACTCGTGATTGGTAATAATTACGGGTTGATAGATCGGGAAAGATGGAGAAAAATGGGAATATTTATAGACAGAAGATAGAATATGGAATCGTCCTAAAAACCACACTCTTCGGTATTTGTTTCTTCACCCAACTTTCACAAGAAAAGCAAAGTAAAGAAAGAATTTGATTCTTCCAACTTCTTATCCACAAGAAGTAATGTTTACAATAAAAATAGATTGTTATTCTACGGACAAAAGCCGACGAAGCATAATAGTCCACAATGGTCGGTTTACACTTTTGCGTGCCCCCAATGGAATCATATATACAAGGAAAAGAGTTTTCTTTGTATTAAAGTTCCCCCCAAGATATCCGCCTTGTTATTAGGCAAAATTTAGAGGTCCCATTCACTACTTTGAAATCCAATGTTCCTATCCTTCATTAAATTAAGTTGCCTGAGAACAAGCAATTGTGGAAATTCTTTTAGTCTAATGGTTTAACTATCGAGTCCGTATAAAAAATTATACTCCTTCTGTTTTATATTAAGTGTTGTTATAGACAAATTTTTTCGTTACAAAATAAGTGTCATTTTAGCATTTCAATGCATAATTTATTGACTTTATTTTCCAGTTTATTTTTCTATTGGTTGAAATATGGTTAAGTATACGGGTAATGATTATTTTATATAAAAAATATGAAAAATAAATATTTTTTTTAATCTGTATGCACAAATCTAAAATAACAATTAATATGAAACATAAAGAGTAAAAAGTACAACACACTCAAAAAATTCTAGAGTACATTTTTCGGGAGCTATTCTAACATTTAATTGTCATAAACTATCCATTTTAAATTTAATCACGAATTTTTTGTGTATCTAAAATAATGAAGTTAACCACAATTAAATATATAAAGTATAAATTATAAATTTAAATGGCTTAAGTGAAAGTTTATGGCCTTTGGACATTTGTAGCATAAATTCAAAGCTTTTTTTTAAAGTTGTACCTTATTTGTAACCATAATTTGTGGAACTAAATCCATACTTGTTGGCTGGGAAAGAAATAAGATTACAATTTACAACTAGTCGAATTATTGATTTCTTTGAATTAATTAATAAACTTAATCACCCTTTTCTCCCACGAGTATGAGACTGAAGTCTTTGTGTGTGTTAGAACTAAACAGAATTGCGAATGTGTGCAAAAACAAATATATATACCAATGAATCTTACACTGAATACAGTGGCAAGTAGAACCAAACACACACGAAACTAAATAAATGCACTGGTCTGCCTTGTTCATTCACAGAGTAGTTAAACTCAATCTCTTTTCCGCTTCATTGTGTGTATGTTAAGCCTCATTTGAATCAGGAACCCACTTTGTAAGCCCAGACGTGTCTCTCTAGATACGCAGCCACTGCCTCTTTGATAGCCAGATTTGGAACCAGTTTTGATGGGTCCAGTTTCTCACGCGTTATAGGATCGAACTTCCCCACCTAGCAAGAAGAATTTAAATGACCAAACCTTAAGAAAAAGAAATTTAAAAGAAAAATAGAGTGATCAATGCAACAGCAAAGAGAGATGATGCCTAGCATGTAATGTGCCTGCCACAGAACACACGTGCAAGCCCCCATATGAAGGAAGGAGGAGAAAGGATCTCATACAATGCCAATAATAGAAAAATAATCGAGCCTTGACGGAGTTGTGGTCAAGCTGAACAGCTTTGCGAAAATCCTCTTCAACCCTAGTCCGATCCCTGGATTTTGATGCAAGTCACCATCAAGCAAACATAAACAAGAAAATGAACAATAAACTATCTAAGCATGTATTAATTAACCATACATACTTTCGCTTCATGAAGCAAAGAGCTCGATTTGTCCAGTAAACAGGAACCTTTGGTGACAGACGGCGCGTGGGTAGAAGAATCTCTCGGAGTGTTTCAGACGAGAAAGTGTCTTTGAATTTTTGAAATAATCGAAGAAAGTTCAGGAGTCTTAACCGGGTCAGCCCGACAATTCTTGGGCAAAACCCGATTGGGCCGAGCTGATTATAGCACGTAATATTGGCCTAAAAATAAGTTTTAAAAATGCGAATGAGCTACTGGCCCAAATAGAATCGGCTTGACGTTATGTAGATTAATCAATGCGAATCCACAAAGTACAAATGTTGACGTATCCTCATAATGATAGAATGTCTTTTTAAAACCTTCATAATGATAGAATGTCTTTTTTAAACCTTCATAAATCAATAATGATATGTTGAAATCAGTTTGGTGTATGTATCTTTAACATCAGTCCTTGTAGAATCTGGAATATCTGAAACATACAATCACAAACATACTGGAATATCACAAACATACAATGATCATTGACAAATGACGTCCATCAATATGAATTTAAGGACTAAAACGTGTGCAATTTTTTTTTTTTTTTTTTGATAAGTATGTGAATTTTCATTAACTTGTTAATGACACAAGGAGATTACAGGTTTTGAAGAACTCAAATCCTAGAAATCTAATAGGCTAATTAAAGCACAAATGCTAAAGAAAGCCACAAAAAAGGTAAAAAAGACTCTCTAGAGCAACAAAAGGTTTAATCTTGATCTCTAGAGAACAGACTAAAGCTTGGCAATTGAACTTTTCAGAACAACCATTCGGTTTCAGTAGATCACTTCTTGGCCTTGATACCGGAACCTGTAACAAGAGAGGAGATCAATAGAGTTCGCAACCGGAGAACAGTCGGAGGCACCGCAGACCGTCCCAAAGGCGACTGCGACAGGAGAACAGGCGAAGCATGGTTGACCAAGCCGTGGTCCGGCCATCACATCCATTACAGTCCACTCCAGACGAAGCTCACTCAGGAAAGGTGACTAATCGAGCCCTGAGAATCCAAACCGACACAAAGAGGCCAGTAGCTGAAGCACCGGTGAAATACTGGCAGACGGAAGCGGAGGAATAAATGGCTGAACTCCGGTCCCGTCGAGCGAGCAGAGCACAAACGAATCTGGCGGCTGAGCATCGAAGAGGGCAGGACACGACAGTCAGCTTTCTTCTGAAACTAAGTAAACAGAGGAGAATGACTCCCATCAACAGGCAGAGAATGAGAGAGGCTCGACGCAAGGCAGTGACAAAACAGAGAACGGCAAACCCTGAGCTATCTCGACCACCAGACAAGCCGAACCCTTCAAAAATGCCATGGTGGCTGTTGCGAAATAAGAACACAGGAGAAGTCCCCAGCGATGCCCTCAACATCGCCTTTCGTCTCAGACCCGAAGGTCAAAACGGGGAAGTTCTAGCTAAGCAACCAAAGACGGAGACAAAGGGAGACAGAGGAGACGGATCTAACCGGAAAGGCAGAGGCAACGACACCCTGCAGCACCGGCGAGCCTCCAAGAAAGATCTGACCCAGATCTAATCGAAGTCCAAACCCTAGATCTACCTTCAAATCGGAGCCTCCTGCTGCGCTACTAACATCCACCACCTCGCCATCACTCCGGGGAGGACGAGTACGCACCCATCGACCTTTTTGGTTTGTCAGATCCGGCCGCAATCCAAACGAAGAACTAGAGGTGAAAAGCAAGGAGGAGGTGGGTGGATCGGGGCACAACAGGGATGAGGATGGACGAATGGAGCGATCTGGGGTGGCGACCGACGGTTCTAGACCACCGACGGTCACCGGAGACAAGATCAGAGAAGCGGCGCCGAGAAAAAGAAAGGGTTGGGGTGGAGAGGGGCTTGAGAGCGTTTTCTCTCACCTCTCTCTCTTGAATTATATGTTAATTCTTTTTATTTTTTGTTTGCGTTCTTTAACCAACGTGTGCAATTTCTTCAAACCCTTTTCCAACTAATCTTTCTTCCCGTTTCTTAGGATGCTTCCTTTTTCTTACGTCCTGTACTTTTTTTTCTCGTCTGCATGGGATTCGTAATACTTTTGGTATAATTAGGTATTGACTTTTTTTTTTTATATTAACTATAGATAGTTATGATGATCTTCTATGATTATTTCCATTCTTTTATCTTGAATAATGCTTTAACGTATATAAAAAGTTAAGGAAATTCTATTTTATATAAGTGAAATGCAGACACAAATAAAATGAAAATGATTTTTTTTTGAACTTGAAATGAAAAATGTTTACACTCTATAATTTTGCTGTCTGATATAAACTAGACTTTATCTGTCAATTAATAACAAAACAGAAACAAATGTAAAAGAAAAATGAGACACAAATATTTGTTACTTGCCCCAAATTTCTTCCCAAAACTAGGATGCACAAAAATAAATCGTATCGTATGAATAAAAAATACTGTTATCTATTATATGTTTCGCGGTGAAGGCGATGCTCCCGTCAAAACATCTGGAGCGTTGAACTAAATGAATCCCCGATAGAGAATTATGATATTTATCTGATATTCGTATAAAATACATCAATATTTAAGCAAAACTATAAAGTTCTGTCGCCCAATGAAAGATACAATAAATAATTAAATAAAAATAAAATACTATAAATAGCATGACAATACCCACTATATTTTCTAATAAAACCATGTGGACTAGAAAACACATTGGGGCTCCGTATAAACGTCAGGTATGCAATAATGCTTATGTAAGCAGCCTTGCTTTTGTTGTATGTTTTCTTCATCTATCGTCTACATCATCTCATGACAATTCGGAAAAATGAGGACCATTTCCATTTTTTGTACAAGCAAAAAAACACCGACTTTTCACATATAGATATTCAATTAAAGAAAATTCCATGAACATAATGCAAACATTTGGTACTGTGATTATCTATCGTCTATATACCTAACTTTGTTTTTACTATTAACTAATGATTTCTAGCCCCAAAATAAATGATTCTAGAAAGGAGAAGAAAAAAAAGCAAACTGAGGGACACGGGTATTGGTATATATTCAAAGTTGCCCAACAACTAGGAAAAAGCTAATAGGGAAAAAGCGAAAACAAATAAATAATAGTTAAATGAATTCTGGCTTATTTCCAATTCACATCAAATGATTTCATTGTTCAACATTATTGACATTGTCAATAAGAAAATATCAAACATTTCGTCCATACACATTGTCTTTTCAACTCGGAACTGAGCTATAAGAAATTATTACCACTGAAGAATCTATATGATTTTTATAAAATAAAATTAAATCAACTAGAATATGATACAGAATTTAATAGTTTATAATATTTTTTTGAGAATCTTTCAAAAAGAGTAAGATATCTTGTTTTTCTCTTCTTCTTTTTTTCTATTTTATAATAAGATAAATTTGGAGAAAACATCAAGAAAATGTTACAAAGTTCAATTTATCTCACAGTGGAGAATATGCATACAATAAATTCATGAACGCGTTTTAGATATATATATATATATATATTTTAATAAAATATATGAAAAGATTTTCCAGCTAATAGTTATGTATATAAACAAACAATGCATTTCAACTCATTTGACTGATGACAATAAACACAAAATCATAAGTTGACAAAAATAATATAACAAAATATCAAAGACGCCACTTGCAGTCAACTTCCCAAAAGAACACGCACTCTCCACATGCTCCTTACCCAAATTCATCTACCGTATTAAACCATCTGAGACTTTTTTTTCACCATCGTCGACGTGACTTTTCTCATCTTGCAGTCAACTCAACACGTGGCATCATCCTAACGGTTTTACTTGATTCCTCCATCGTAGACGCGGTGCACTGAACCAAACTCCGTCTATAAAAACAACGTTACATGTCTATCAAAAACACAACATCACATTCACACCAGCACTCAACTCAGCCATGGCTTCTATTAACTCTTCTCTTCTTCTTGTCCTAGCCGTCGCTTGTTTCATCTCACCGGCGATTTCACAGACGTGCTCTACGCAGAACGTCTCCACCAGCTTCGACAGTTGCATGGACCTCCCCGTACTCGATTCCTACCTCCACTACACTTACGACGCAGCCAACTCATCCCTCTCCGTCGCATTCGTCGCTACTCCGCCTCGTTCCGGCGACTGGGTCGCTTGGGGTATCAACCCCACAGGGACTAGAATGATCGGTTCTCAGGCCTTCCTCGCTTACAGTCCTCGAGCCGGCGCGCGTCCCATGGTGGACACGTACAACATCAGCAGCTACAACCTCACCCCAGGGAGACTTACCTTCGACTTCTGGAACGTACGCGCCGAATCCATGCCCGGTAATCTGATCGTGATTTACGCCTCGGTTAAGGTTCCGATGGGAGCCAACAGCGTGAACCAAGTGTGGCAGATCGGCGGGAATGTGACTAACGGTCGTCCGGGAGTGCATCCTATGACTCCGGCGAACATGGCCTCTACACGGGTGTTGAGATTGACCGGTTCTGATGCTCCGAGCTCTGCTCCGGGCTCTGCTCCGGGCTCTGCTCCAGGCTCTGTTCCAGGGTCTGCTCAAGGGCCGACCACTCCTGGTGCCTCGACCACTCCAGGACAGGCGGGAGGTCCAGAGAACGCGGGTTCGATGTCGACCAGCGTAAATTTCGGGGTTAATTTTGGAATTTTGGTTATGTTGGCTACTATTTTCATCTTTTGAGTATGATTTCATCATCTTTACATTACTTTTTTTTTTGCTCAATAATGGAGACATATACTGTTGTTTATCTTTTTAGTCTTTAGAGTCATTTACTCTTTTTTGTTTTCCACCTATCTCCCCTCTCACCCACATTATTATTCTGAGTTATTATTGGATTTGTATGGACCATTACTATATTATCATCTTGTCTGCTTAAAATAACTGCGTTTGCATCCCCCTTCAGTAGTGGACTATTGCCATTAGATTCACATAGATATTTATTTTGTCCTTCAGCTTTTATTTTCAAAATGGAATTTAAAAAAGCTTTAGGATAAACAAAGCAATATTCACATAGATATTTGTTTTGTCCAACATTGTTTTTTTGTGTGTTCTCCATTTCATTTGAAAAGTTATCAATTGTTTTGTTTTGTTGTTGTCAATCTGGTGCTTAAATAATGATTTAAAGAATAAACCAATAAACCGTCTTACCAACGTTTGATCCCTTATTCCCATTTGTGTGGCTGTTTGACGGAACTGTGTGTTCTCTAGTTTCATCAAACCATTATCGAATGTTTTTATAATAAGTAGTTATCAAATTTAGTTTAACAATCATTCATGGTGTTGAGTGCTAGTAAAATTCTTTGGATTCACAAATGCTTTAAAACAATCTGGTACAAAGCAGAGAGCATAGATGATCTAAGGAATCTATCAAAGCTTTTACAATTTATGTGTGGTTCCAACGTTAGACATTATTTTCATGTAGGTTTCGATATCTTATTGCATATTTACAATCCAAAATATACAATCCCAAATAATCATTATGAACACTTTGGGATACAATTCCCTTTTTCACCAAGTATGGTTACACAGATAAATTGAATAACAATAAGACTGAGCTTGTTTGTGCACACAACTTTGAGTCTGCTTTCAATTGTTTGCTTTGCCCCAACTTCTTGGGAAAGGAACTGCGTCTTTGATATCAGGAAGCCCAGTAGCAAACAAAAGCATATGTTCCATCCTTAGGCTTATCCCTGAATGCTTCACTGTCCCATGCCTCCTTAAATCTAAGTACCACTCGTACTTCTCCCTTGATGTTGATCCAAGTTCCTTGATACTCGCATCCAAAATCTCAAACCGTTCTTCGTTTTGGCTCCCACTGATCACAACGCCAACCTGCAAAAAAGAAAGTTGAAGACTCAACTTCGAACTTCCTAACAACTTTTAGATCAAAAAGTTTGGTTTGCTTCTCTCTTCTCACCTTTGGTACGACCAGATCAAACGCTGCCACAGTCTTCTTATCGTCATTCAACCTTACGTAAAACGGTTTAACCTCTTTCGGGTAGCTATGTATGATCATTACAGAGCCCTTGCAGATCTCATCAGTTAGATAACTGCAAACATTAAGCAGTGAACAGTGAACAGTGAACAAAGACTCAGTTGCATTCACAACAAGCAAAAACAGTATATACCTGAGATGCTCCTCTGTTAAATCAACGCCCCACTTAGGCTTGGTTTCGAATGTTCTAGTGGTTGCCTGTTTATAAAGAAATGAGATCATTATAACATATCAACAAACTTATTTGGAATATTTGAAAGTGTTTTTACCTTTTGAAGAAGACTAATCGCTTCAGTATAAGAGTACCTCAGAAGAGAATTGGAAGCTGTTGCTTCAAGACGTGTGGTAACGGTCTTGTCAACTCGTTTCGATATGAACTTCATATCTTCATGACGATTTTCAAGAAGATATCTGCAGAGGAACTTGAAGAAGTCATCAGCACAGTCCATAGCATCCTGTAACATCCAAAAGAAACAAAGTTACCAACCATTGAATAGCATTTACCAAAATCAAATGTTTATCTTACATCCAACTCAGAGAAAGCCATCTCAGCTTCCACATTCCACGTCTCTGCCAAGTGCCTCGCGTTATCGATTTTATCAGCTGTGAATCTCGGTCCATAGGTATAAACCTTTCCAAGCGCAGAAGCGTAGCTCTCAAGATGGAACCTCCCAGACACAGTCAGATAAGCGTCACAACCAAAGAAATCAAGCTTCTGAGTTGCTGCCTTTGGTTTTTGTTTCTTCTCAAGCTGAGCTGCAAGATCTGTCGTTTTCTTCAAGTCGTGCACAGCAGCAGCCACAGCTTCTCGGTTGCTGTCAGATCTCTTAAGGTGATCAATGAGTCTACTCTTCTCCTTTATCGCAGCCTTTACTGTCTCAATGCTCAATCCATCATGCTTCTTCTCCTCTCTGTCAAGAGTAGTAGTGACTCTAAACATCTCGCCGACTCCAGTTGTTGTGATAACTGGTACTTGAACATACTGAAACCCGTTAGATTGAAAGAACGTGTGGCTCGCTAAGGTTAACGCACTATGGACTCGAGTCACCGACCCAACCTTCACCAACAATTAGAATACAAAATTTATATCAGCTAAGAAGAATAACAAAACAAGCTTCTAAATATAGATTCAAACCGTAGTTGTGCGGGGCCTGAAGTGAGAGAAGTCTCTAAGCAAATGGAGAGGAAGCTGTTTCTTGGAGAGTGGATACTTCTCTGGATCAACTGTTCCTACATGAAGAAGCTTCTCTGCCTCAAGCTCGATCACGTGTTTTGCAGAGGCAGCCAGGGGATGTCTTAGCACACCTTCTGCTACGATACATGTCCCTAGAGACATAAGCTGAGTTGTTGGAATAGTCGACATTGCAGAATCAACAACAACCTGCGAGAAATAATTATAAATTAGTTCCCATAGGCATTTCATCGAAAACCTATAGTGCAACATTCATCAAATTTCGGTAATTAAAAGGTTATAGAAAACTAGCAACTAAACGAATTATTCGAAATCTAGACAAAGCCTAAAAGTTAACGAATATTTGATATATATATTTTTATATTTTACACTCATATTAGATATTTTAGTTTTGTTGAATCTAGCTATAAAATCATTTTAATGAGCTATAAAAATTAGATATACAAAAAAATAAATAAATAAAAATAAGCTCTCATTGGCATTTCATCAAACACTTTCTGTGCAAAAACATTAACCTGGAGACTGTTGACAGAGGAGCCATCACTGATCAAGAAGTATATAGTATACTCCGGTGGTGACGTGGCTTTCTGACCGGTTATCTCCGGTTTATCGAAGATCGGGTAAGTCGTCTTTCCGCCGCCGCTCAACACATCGAAAAGCTTTCTGAAAATATTCATCTTTGACTGTATGATCTCCGTGCAGCTAATGTTGGACTTCGTCGTCGACGGTGGCGGAGGGACGGCTACTGACGACGGCTGCGACGGCGGCGGAGGAGGAGGAGAGTCTTTCTTAACGGCTCTAGAAGACTTAACCCACCCACCGATCACGACCCTTTTACCGGCTAATCTTGCGCCGCCGTCGCTCCGTTCGAGGAGAGTCTTTAACTCGATTCGGTTCGAGTACTTCGACAAGGCAACGGGTTTCGGAGAGATGACGTCATCTTCATCCTCTCTCTGATGTGTTTTCCTGTGAGAATCCATAGGAAGAAGATTGATAAGGAGATTTGAGCGTGGAGAGGTTAATTGGATTTGAGAAATCGAAAGGGAGGAAGTGATTATATATAAACATGATTACTTGAAGATTAATTCGATTGTAAGAAGAGAAGAGAGGTTAGAGGAAGGTTAGATTGTTGGGAGAAGGAAAAGGATTGTTTTTTTTTTTCTCTTGTGTAGAGACAGGAGAGGGAGAGGAGACGAGGTTTGGTCTTCTTCAAGGAAGTTTAGATTCGCGGGAACTGTAAGAGATTGATGATTATATTATTAATTTAAAACCTGGACATATTTAAATGTAATTATGAGGCCCAAATGGCCCAATAGGTGCCCATTTAGATTGCAACCTGATGGTTACTTGATATTGGCTGATTATGTGCTGAATAAAATAAATAATTGTTTATGGACTAGAAAACTGAAAAGATGAATGAATTGGAACAAAAATTAAAATTATAAAGAACTGAATTTCACTCATCATATTTATTCATATACAGTTAAGAAGTGGGTAAAAGGATAAATTTTACAATGTTAAAAATTTCTTTACTCAGAAAAGAGAATATATGCAATTAATTTTTTTTCAAAATGTTCTTTGTAACTATTAACTTTTTGAGGAAAACTTAAAGAATGATCCCTTCCACAAAATTTATTCCAAAAGAAAAACATTTCTGTTGAATTCATTGATTTACACTAATCGTACGAAGAGATATACATGATTTGAAATCTACATTTTTTGAAATGTTTATTCCAGTATGATTGTATGAATATGTTTTGATTATAACCTTATTTGCTTATTACAGGTTTTTTTTGTGCGTTGCATACGGTTCTACGATGGAATTTACTTTTTTGAATTATTTTGAAAATAATAATAATAAACCGCTTGTTGTATCGATTGTAATTAGGTACGATCTTGTCAGTAAGCAGTTGAAAGACCAGAGAAAAGAGTATGAATGGGGCCAGTTCACCTGTAAATTGTAATGATGGTCACCACGAGGCTACACGCCGAAAAAATCACAACTTAGATAATTCACCTTTTCAATAAGATATTCTCTCCAACATCCAACTAAACGTAGTCTTGAGGTCTAGAATTTGCAGACGGAAGCAACATATTTAACTAATACCAAGTTGGAAATAAAATCTTATAATACCCTAGCTAGTCTCTATAGAGTGTGGCCAATGATCGAACAAAATGCCAATCTCTAACTAAACTCGTTGAAGATTAGGATAAGTAGCAAGGAATCGTTAAGTCATTATGTATAAATATGTGATATGAGGCAGTTCAATTGTTGTAAGAATCATTATTATCATTTTCCGAGGTCTAGTATGTTATTGATTAAGCATTTGCTTAATCACTTTGAGCTAGATCCATCTTAAACTTGAGTATAATATTCTGAGATGAGAATGGAATATTTTCAAAAAGTTTTACCTCCTCCTACACACCATAGGCCTTAATGATGCTTATAATCATTGCCTCGTTCAATTATTAAAAGCTCTTTTGATTTCAAGCTTTACACATCATCAGTCATCACACACTCGCTTCTCCTACTTATAGATCCACGTTCAAGAACTTGGAAATTATCTCAAAAACTGAAAGCTAAATAAAATAAGAAAGACATATAAAACAAGAAGAGGAAGAAAAGATGATAAGAAGAAACGCAGTTCATGCCACTTCAAGTCTTCCGTCGAGATTGTGGTGGCCGCAGCAACGGAGGAAAGGAAAACGGGCCGTCGTGAGATTAGGAAACAGGCGACGAGGGTTCTTGGTGGGGCAACCGCGGACGGTGGTGCAGAGATGGAGGATGAACATCGGAAAGCCGTTGAAGATAATGAGAAATATCATTTTGGGAATTATCACAAATGGTGGTAATGTTAAGTTCTTGGATGCTTATCTTTGGTCTTTACCGATCTTACGTCCGCAGTTGTTTCCACTATGTTGACCATTTGTGTTATACCAAACTCTAATTACAAAACTGTAATATGTTTCTTGTTTTTTTTTCCTTTTCCCACTTTTTTGTATGAATCTAAATAATTGGCTTTATAATGAAGTTATATTTGTTTGTGTAGTGGTTGCTATAGAGTGAAATCTCTTTTAGTTTACTAGCTGACCAATAATTTTATTTCGATTTCTAAATATACATCTTAACACCCAAAAATCCCCAAAATGTAGCTATACCTTAGATTATTAATCTTCAATAAAAATGGTTTTCAATAAAATTTCTCAAAATTAAAGGTACTCTCACTTCTTTATTAGTCTTGAACATTGTCACTAAAATTATAATTCTCAAGTCTAATTTAAAACCGAAGCAATTCGTGATTTTCTTATTACATGCAGAAAATTAGTTAGTTACACGGAGGAAAATTGGCAGAACATTTTCCAGGTAACTGGAGAGCGAGAGTGTGGTCAACGCCAGGAATAGATGGTCCATTGGCAATAACGCATAGACAAGGCTGACCAAGCGTTTTGATGGCAGTGCAACATGGCTCGTTCGGAGACAACGTGCTAAACGGCACCACTGATAGTGTACAAGGCACGAGTTCAATCAAAGCGGACAAAAATGTTCGACCACATGGGTGTGCCGTAGCCTCTTTGAGCAGGCCTGACTCGACCAAAACCATAAGAATCATTACTGTAAGAACCTCTGTTTTTCTCATTTTAATAATTTATTTGTAGTTTTGAAAAATGTTTGAAAAGGTGAGGCTCATTATATAACTTCTAAGGAGAATGTTTGCATGAGTAACCTAATGGAGTTGAAGTAGATGGATCATGAAACTTGGGGTTTATTGTTTGTAGGTTCAAATTTTCAATGCAACTAAAAAGATGTTAAACCTGCATATTCATAACAAGAAATTATCTAACTAGCAGTGTAACGCACAACCAGTTTATTTACATGCATAAAGAATGGGTTGTCAAATTGCATGCTCAGATGCTCTTGATCACCATCTTAAACTAATGATCTCTCTTAATGAAACTTGAATCGTTTCTAAGGTTTGAGACGAAAGTAATAAAAAAAACCAAGCACTTGTCAGTGTTTAAAAAAAAAAATTCAAGTAATTGTCTATCTTTCTTGTACAGTATAACAACATTCTTTTCAGACTACGGCTAAGCAACTTCTCACCCGAGAGTTTGATCTACTTCGATACAATGGCACACATAGAAGACTGAACCAGCAAAAGTCAATTGGATACACGTTACTTCATTTTCAATTATACACGTTACTGATCGATTCAAAACCATTTTTCCTAGATCCGTTGTTCTGATGTGATGTTTCTAACCGTTCCTCCGCTGATAAAATTCAAACGTATATAAGAATTTGAGAAATTCTAGTATGAGTCTCACAAATTTTTGAGCGACTTTCATATTATTATTTTTTAGTGAGAGTCATGGTGAGAGATTCTTGATGCGGATGATGGCCTAAGATAAGCAGCCTACACAGTACAAGTTGCTTAAAACCGTCAAAATTGTTCGACCACATGGGTGTCCCACATTGACCAAACTTGACTCGACCAAAGCTGTTTTAAGTAATAGTATATTTGTAAGAACCTGATATTCAGTCATCTCACGGATATATAGTTTTGAATCTGTCTTAAAGACAAGGCTCATAAGTCATAACTTGCGCATAAAATATTAGGAGAGCAACGAAAATGATTGCATAAGTTTGGTTAAGATAGATCGTTAAACTTTGGCTTGTTGTTTTTAGGGTCACTTATTCTATTCCATAAGTTTGACGTTTAGAGTTCAGATATCTGGATCCTAATCTAATACATATCACATTTATATTCTCTATCTTCCATGAAATAGACTATATACTCTATTATCGTCCATTTTTAATATATGTTCATCCACGTCATGGGGCTTAATCACCATTTTAAACTAATATATCTCACCATCTGTTAGTTGATGGCCTGGTGGCATTATCATCTGCGTGACTGTGTTCTAAAACCTGTGATCAATGAGTGTTTTAAAGTGGTCTTGTTACCACGTTGACTAGAAGACAAACATAAAAAGCTGAATATATCGGTGTCTCACTAGCTTAAACTCACTATCCCCCTTTTTAACCACCACATTAAACTAATAATCCCTCTTTGATCACTTACGTCCTCAGCACGAAAGCTAAGAAGGAGCTTGAGAGTGAGTATTATAAAATCTCTCCTGATTGGAATAATTTTGTGTTACTGTTTCATTGATACGTCTAATAAATTCAGACAATGACTTCCGAAGACAAGCTGGAGACAGATTCTACTTAAGGGTCAGAGTCCTATTATGTCACACTTGATTGGACTGTAAAACTCTAGGGATCATTTTACCAAAAGCAAAGCAACCAGATATTTTGTGAACTCCAGAGACTTATTTGGCTATATATAGGATAATATCTGTGAAGACAGAGACACCAAAATACAATAAAGAAAAACATTCATCACCTCACATCACTGTTATCATCAATCACTTCAACCACATATGGACCAGTCCTTCAACATCTTTTCCAAACAAACCAGATAATGTTTTTTTCTTCCCATCTATCTTCCGCTCACAGATTCTCTTGGTTCAGTCCCCCCCTCACGATCTGAAAATACAATACAGAAAACAAAACTGGAATGGGAAGGCATTTGACCTTGAATCACGCTTTAAGATTTGAGACCAAAAACAGTACAAAGTATTTTCAAGAATTGATGAGAAAATCTGTCTATCTTTCTGGTATAGTATAACAACATTTCTTAAAACTCCCCGGCTAAATAATGTTTCTCCCAAGAGATTCATCTACTTGATACAATGACAACATAGAAGCCTGAACCTGCAATAGCCATTGTAGACACATTAGTTCATGTTCCACCATATCAATGAATATGGTTAATTGAAACACTTTCAAAAACAATCTTTCCTAGTTCCATAGATTTTCTCTTGTCTCTAACTTATCACCGAGCAGACAAAAACCAAAAACTGAACCGAAACCCGTTTCAAAATTTTGAATCCAGCTAAATAATACCCGAACTGATTATGATATGCAGTACTTTGGATCCTAACCCAATAATATCCAAAACTGACTTTGGAATAAGAATCTGTTAGGGACTTCAGAAGTTGGAATAGATATTAACTCGTATATAAGAGATACGAGCCAATACACTTATCACCAATTGATTTTATGTTCTAACCTCGTCTAAATAAATAGAATCTCAACTAAAACACCTTTGAGTTATTATCTTCATGTGAACACATTTTTCATAAACTTCAATAGCTAGTTCGTTCTACAGAGACATTCATATGAGAGGAGACCACCAATACTCAGACTTCAACAATTACCTCATTTTCACCGCGAACCGCAACGCAATCTCTAGGCGCATCGAAAAACGACAGCGAGTATTGCTTGCGAACAACGCCAACGTCGAAGTAGATAAGACCAGAGCTCGGCACGTCGACTCGTATCCCTTTAACCGGAAACCACAGGAACAGGTCTTGCGCCGATATCCCCGACAAATCCGCGACGTGAGAATCACCTATCGTCCCCGTAACGTTCGCCTCGTAACGCAGCTCTGCCTCGTACTTGGCATCGCAGGAGCGGTTCAGATAAACAGAGAACCGTCCCGTTTTGACGTCGAAGTTGAACTCCGTCACGCCTTTTGGGAATATCCCTGAAGGCAATCCGTTCTGCTTGAGGATCTCGTAGATAGACTCGTCATCGGTGGAGATCGAGATCACGGCGGCGATGGAGAAACAGAGAATAATCGTTATTTGAATTATACGAATCATGGCTCGTTCTGTTTCAGAACTCACGATGTTTAGGATTCTTTTTTTTTTGTTTTTGTTTTTGCTGATCTGTTTGTTTCGTTATGAGGAAGAAGGAGAAGATGAAGACATTTTGCTGACAGCTTGAAACAGAGTGGAACGAGTTTTGTTTTGTCAAATTATTGATGGCGGAACTCGGATGGAGCAGCGATCCTCTGCTTCTCTGACCATTGACAGGTTAACCAATTAATGAGAGCCACGTGGATTATTAACTTTTTAAATTCGTAAATCTATTATAGGGTGAGATCCAAACAATTTTAAATTTATGGTAAGAAATTTTCTCCCATTTTAAATTATTACTCTACTTTGGTAAGAAATCTTTTTCCCAACAGAATTTGAATCTATCACCTTTTTAGCCACCGTTGGTGTGAGTTATTAGTTAAATGTGGGTGGTAAGTGGACCTCATCACATGGGAACAGAAAGAGGCATGGGTTAACGTGGATCAAGAGATGCGGCAATCCGAATGTAATAGTTACTGCTACAAGTAGTTTAGGTTTCGTGTCTTAAAAGCTTCTGAACACATGCGACAATGAGATGCTTTTGTGTAATGACTTTGTGGTGTTTTTCTGTAAATCTGAGTAGGTTTATGTTAACAAAGCGAATGATCTTTTGTGAAAAATTAGGAAGAGGCATCACGATCAGATATATGAATGAAAGTAGTTCACTTTGGCCTTCTCGTTAATCTTTCTTTTAAGATCACAGTGACACTATGAGTCTATGACAAGAGATTACATCCAAGATACCTCACCTTTGTTGAATGCGATATGTGATAAATTAAAGAAGAGAACATTCATCAAGTGGCATAGTCATAGTTATCTCAACCTATGAAAGAACTGGTGAAAGCCCTAGTTCATTAATGGTTATATGTCAATAGATCTCAATTTCAAATAAAAAATATTACACAAGTAAATTTGATAATATTAGAGTGACATTATAATTTCAGAAAAACATATAAACCAAACAGATTTATGATTTATCGATTCATAGTACATATGTAGTAAGCAAGTTGAACGGTTAGATGTAAATCTTCAATAATGCATGTAATATTCTTGGCTGTCAAATCATTAGTGTAATTCGGCCTCTAACTGTGGATAAAAGAAGAGCTAGTTTTAAGGATCTGAGCTTATGTTTTTACAATTTGGCCTCTAAATTTGGATTTTCCATATCAATTGCAAACATGCAACATAACCGTATCATCTTTATGGATCTCTTTGTTCATATTGATGATTCTATTTTGTATCCATAGCATTACTCTCACTTGCAAAATAGAGTGGAAACAGTAAGAGATCAGAAATCATAGTCCGGCTCGTCATGTCCCCTTGGCTGCAACAACTATTTAGTGAGGAGGCTGGTCAATAAGGTTTACGCTTTGTGAATTAGTACAAAACCAGTATGTTGGTTGGTATAATCTCAATTTTTGGTGTGTTTTATCTATATGCTCTTTTGAGCTCTTTATGTTACATACTCGTAATTTCTTTTAGTTTTTTTAGTTTTTTTTAAAGATATTGTTTGAACTTTGTGTTTTTATGGTTTAAAACTAAACAGTGTTAAAAATTCATTACTGTAATAATTCATGATTTATACTTAAATATGTTGTGTTAAGATAATTGTTTGTTTTTTTGGGGAACATAGAAAAATTGTTTAACCGAAGAAAACAACTATAGGAAACAAAAATTGTGGTGTATCATAGAACGAAATCTAGCTAATATAAAATATACAAGAAAAATTTGTTTGTGTTATATACATGGGATATATCTATGTATAATACATTAATACTTAGTATATGATTTCTAGACTAAGTAGATGGTCTTAGGTAGGACATAAAATAAAATATGATTCAGTTATCTTTTAAAAAAAATAAAACATATAAATAGTCATACTTGTGTTCAATGATTTTCATATTTTTAAAAATTTAAAAATTTAGTTTACTATTTTTTCCATTACATAAGCGTAAAACATGTCAAAGATGACTAAAAATATCAAAAATCTTATTAAGACAAATAAAAGTTGAAAGTGTCTCTTTTTCTAATTCTCCCTAAGAATAATTATATTTCCGAAAATTCAGTTACAAAATATTCTAAAAATATTTGAAAATCTTATTACTTTCTTAAAACGTGTATCTCGATTTTCTTCTCAAAAAATTAAAAAATATATTTGGAAATCTTATTAGTATGCTGCTGTGGTGGTCTCTTTATCTCAGTTCTTGAAGAAGTTAAAGGCATGTATAATGTGAAGAGTGCATATAGAATGCTGTGCCTCAGCCTTGTCAGTTTCAATATGTTTAAGGTTAAAAAGGTTAAAAGGCCATTCCTTTTTCATTTTGGGATCAGATTGCCAAAGGAGGCTTAGGGGAGTTTGGTCTATCATTCTCATAAAACTAGTTCTGCATCTTTCGTTAGGCTGAGTAACATTATATGACTCTGAGCTCTAGATTCTGCTTTTAGGGCAAGGAACAAGGTAGGATGAATGAATAAATGTGGCATCTTTATGCTGATGGTTTGTTAGATTTGACTCGAGCTCTGTTTAGTTTTTTTTTTTTTTTTTTCTTAGGTAAAATGTTAAATTATTATATAAATTTTCAATTTGTGACAGAAATTACACATAAAATTTGTAGCGGAATGCAAAAAAAATAAACTAACCAACAATTCTAAACTGAAAGAGTCAAACCGAAGAATAGTAGAGCAAAGCCTAAGAGCCAGATTAGTAACGAGTCAAGCCCATACCAGAGTAACCGAAAGAAGTCTCGAACGAGAATCGGGCACCGCGAGCTACCGGAGAGAAAGACGCCCTCAAACCTTGAAACAACGGTTCCTACAGCTTCCGACTACAAATGCCTAAAACAAATCCGGACAAAAAAACCAAGCACGAACAAACTCGAAGTTTCTTTTCTTAAAACAGTTTTGTGTCATAAGAGTGATTTAATAGTTAATACTTAATACTAACACTGAGGATAGGATGTGGTTAGCTTTTGTTTTCCTACTGGTCGTGTTCTCTTCTAAAAAGCGATGGTTTTGTTTTCTAGACGTTGGAATTATGCGGTTTTGTTATTAACCGGAGTTAGGAGTAGTTAGACAGGCCGTATTCAGCCGATCACTAATTGATTTATGTGAATGAATCAAGTACGTCGAAATTTATTAATGTTATGACATCTGTGACCAAATATATTCAAAACTATATTTATCTAAATATACTAAAAATATATACAAGTGAAAGTCTAACAAAAACAAAAACAGAATGTTGAGGTCTACTCCAAACAACGAAATTAAAACTAAATCCTTTTTGAATCAAAAACAATTCACCATGTCAATCCACGGATCATACACGGATTTCAAATCATTGATAATACACTACAGCATGATATAAGCCTTTATTTTGTTAAACGCCTTCTCTCTCTTTTAAAAAGAAAAAAAAAATGTTCAAGTTGTCTCTTCTATTTCTCAAACAACGTGATATTAAATCACTTTGAATAAATCACATCTTATACTTATAAGATAATATAAAACTCAAAAAGATTGAACAAACATTTTCAAACTGATAAGCATTTGAATAAAATTCTGTTTCTATAACCTGAACTAGCGGAAAACTTTTTGAAGATGACGATGATGTTACGAGACAGTGTACATTCCGTGTGTATCTATAGATAGTTTTTGTGTATTCTTGAAGGACAAGAAACCTATTTTAAGACCAGTTCAACAGAAAGCTGGTGCAGACCACGATCACAGTTGTAATAAATTTTCTAAAATGGCAACCACTCCTTTTCTTTAAGAACCAGTCTTTCTTCCTTTCTCTTCCTCTATAAACCCATTTTTGTTCTCATTCATTTTCTCTTCAAAGCTTCTATAACTAATAAACCATATTAAATATGGATCAAGCAGAGCTTTCCCGGATATTCCAAATGTTCGACAGGAACGGTGACGGCAAAATCACCAAGCAAGAGCTGAATGATTCATTAGAGAACGTTGGAATCTACATGCCTGACAAAGATTTGGTGCAGATGATTGAGAAGATTGATCTCAACGGCGATGGGTACGTGGACATCGAAGAGTTTGGAGGGTTGTACGAGACCATCATGGAGGAGAGAGACGAGGAGGAAGATATGAGAGAGGCTTTCAATGTGTTTGATCAGAACCGAGACGGGTTCATCACGGTCGAGGAGCTGAAATCTGTGTTAGCTTCCTTGGGGCTCAAGCAAGGCAGAACACTAGAGGATTGTAAGAAGATGATAGGGAAAGTGGATGCTGATGGAGATGGGATGGTGAATTATAAAGAGTTTAAACAAATGATGAAAGGTGGTGGATTTGCCGCCTTAGAATCAAACTTGTAAACAAAGAAAGAAAAAACCCATTTTAGGGTTAGGGTTTGTGACTCGATATCATTGTTTTTTCTTCAGAATGATTAGGGCAAAACCTTGAAAGAAAAATTACAAATTGATTTGCAAAGAAAAAACTCGAAAAAAATCTTTGTGAGCTTCGTTTTGAATGCTCCTCTACAAAATATTGGTGATGAATTTGCTATCTCTTTATAAGATCATGCCATGCAATTTGAGTCCTTACTATTTGGTTTTAAGTGTTTTAGTCATTGTGCTGTGGAGTGTAGAGGATGCATTTTACATACATCGACTTCGTTTTTTGTTGTGGTCTACTTCCTCACCACTTCCCTTCCTTTTCCCATTCCTAACTTCAGTTTTAGTCTTTCAGAGATCATCACTTCCTCTCTCGCTTATACTTTGATTAAGGTCAATGCAATTGCTATTCTCTTGCTACTTAAATAAGGTTTAGAAATGCATAGTTTAGAGTTTCTCTTCTCATTAGTCAATTCTCAAGGACCTGCTATCTTTCAAGCATATACTGCATTTGATAACCTTTAAAAATCTTGGACCGCCAGAACCACATCAAGAACCGGTTCTGAAATTTATGCAGCATAAACAATATAGAGTAAATTTTAATAAAAGTTTATTTTATAATTTGGAAGCCATACAACCATGTATATCAGCTCACTAAAATTTGAAGGTCAAAGCTAATGTTTCACTAGGATTTGTCAAGGACCGGACCAACCCTATAAAATGAAAATGA
Organism: Brassica rapa; assembly: GCF_000309985.2. Classification (NCBI taxonomy): domain Eukaryota; kingdom Viridiplantae; phylum Streptophyta; class Magnoliopsida; order Brassicales; family Brassicaceae; genus Brassica; species Brassica rapa. The sequence goes on from NC_024797.2 coordinate 16,499,211, forward strand.
GTTCTCTCTCTTTATCATTTTGACGACACATGTTTTCCTGAACTCATGAACTGAGCTTTTATAGTCTTGTACAAACGATATTTTCAGGATGAGAAAGACACAAAGATTCAAGAGCTTAACAGCAGCTTGATAATGATATGGTCCTAAAGGAGATGGAAGAATACTCCAATCATTTCTCCATTAATATCAATAATGTTATCCATAAAGTTGAAGAAATAAAGTCCAATAGTTTCACTAAACCCCTCAGCTGAATAAAACAACAAAAAATACACACAGCTTCGCTTGTGTTCATAAAACAAAGAAATATAGAGAAACTGTTTTAACCAGAAAACAAACAAAAAAAAAGATTTAAAGACAATGATAAATTACATTGGCCAATCAAAATAAAGCCAATGACTAGCAAAATAATTTTTTCTCTGTATAATCCAATGCTGACGATTCAAATCACTTTCAATGCCAGAAAGCATAAATAGCAGTAGAGATATAAACCAAGAGAGCAGAGGAAACAAGCGTCACCAGCGTCGCAACCGCCTGAGCCGACGACTCACTGCCGCAAGAAAGCAACCCTAAACGGATCTGAATCACATTAACCATAGACAGCATCAAGAACAAACAACCCATCACAGATCCGACAGCAGACGCCATCATTCCCCATCTCAGCACCGTGATATTAATATGAGCTCTGAAAATCTCGTCGACGTCTTTGCTGTTGAGAAGGTTCAGTGCGAGCTTGAGACCCTGAGCCACGAGAGAGGAGAAGAGGAAGAAGCTGAAGGAGACGACTTCGAATACCAGCAGCTTCCTCGCCACGTCGGCGCTCGCGTCGCAGCTGGACCGGAGCTCGAGGCTGTGCTGTCCTGGAGTGGCTATGGAGAGACCTACGAAGACGGCGATGGTGAAGAGGGAGTTCACGTTGACGAGGCCGTCGAGAGCGCTTACGTGGACGCTTGTGGTGGCGGCGGAGGAAGAAGCAGGTGACGTCATTGTCTCCACGGTGGGTGTGTAGTTAGTTTTTGGCTCAGATCTGCTCGGAAAGAGAAGAAAACAGAGTGAATATCAAAGAAAGGAAGATTGAGTTACGGAGAGAGAGAAAGAGTTTAGCTTTACGCTTCCATTGAGGAATCTAGTTCTGCGGATGCTTTTGCTTTTGGTCGGAGATTTGTTGGAACTTGGAACTGGAACAGAGAGAGAGGATGGATTGTCTTAAAAGAGAGCTTTTTCAGACCATCTAAAAGAGAGTTTTAAATGTATTCAATCAAATAAAATAGGGTAATTTGCATGAATTAAATTATGATAAGTTTCAAAATGTTTTTTTCCGGTGAATTAGAAAAAGTTGTTACAAATTTTAAAATCATGAAGAGTAAATATATATATATATATATATATTTATCTTAACAGTTAACACAAACAATAGTAGATTTGAAAGTACTCATTTCAAATTACTAGATTAGTAATTTTAATTGTTAGGAGATATTTATACCAAATAAATATTTGAAAATATTTTCTAAATACAGAATTGATGATTACATGGGGTAATAATCAGAAATTTGAAAGTCAACCAAATCTAAAGAAACAAGACGAGATGCAGAGTCTTTTTTTAATGCTTGCTTCATGATGTTTTCCCCGGTTTATCCTCTCCACTGGTTTAGCTGTGATATTAAAAACTTTGAAGATGTTTGTATCACTACACTGACTCAAAACACCTCCAAAGAAGAATATGCACCAAGTTGGTTATATAGTTAGCACTGAAGCGTAAAGTATGGGTTACGTTAGGCTTCACATGGCAGACTTTGTTACAAATACTACAATATATAAGAAAACTCCCATTTGCTAGCTGCTTTTTTTTTTTGTTCAAAGACTGCAAAGTTAAATTTATTTTGGGGTTTGTTACATAACATGATAACTATGTGTGCTAAAGATACAACAAGATTCACTGAAACAAGTGGACTGTACTTTTTATCTGGTAAGGACTTTGCTTTAACGTCTTCTTGGTCGTTGATTCTGTTTGTGGCTATCATATAACCAGCCGTAGCATGCACCTACAGGAAAAAATGCAGCTGCAGCAATGTTGGCTGCTATAATGGCCATGGAATAGAAAGAGTCTTGGCAGGGATCCAGCGGGAAACCACACAGATCCGGATTGTCATCAAAGCTCGAGAGAGATATGTTTCCAGCGGTGAATTCTGGAATGGGGCCTTTAAGATCATTGTGAGCCACCGAGAACTGTAGAAGTCCTGGACTTGAGGCTAACTCGGACGGGATGCGACCCGTGAACCGGTTATGATCAAGCAAAAGCGTGTTTAAGTAGGACATGTTTGGCAAACTAGCAGGGATTTCACCAGCCAAGTTGTTGTTGGAGAGGTCTAGAGTAACAAGAAATGGAAGAGATGAGAATGTGTCTGATGGAAGAGTGCCAGTGAGGTTGTTTCCAGTAAGGTTTAGACTCTCCATGAATGAACATAGTTTAACACCGCTAGGAAACTCTCCCTCCAGACCGGACCCGCCAAGATTGATGCTTAGCACCTTATTAAGGCTACTACGGTAGCAGTACATGCCAAAGAAGCTGCAGATATAACCGTCACTGTAGTCTCCAAATACCCAGTTAGACAGATATGCATGGGGGTCCTTAAGCTGGGACTTTAAGCTTCTCAGGCAAGTTATGTCGGACTCCATTGCACGGGTCAAGCCAGGGAGCAGTAACAGCCAGAGACAGCTCCGGATGAAAATGGTACAAACTAGCTTAGCAACCATCATCATATAGACCTGAATAGTAAACCAAACCAAAAGCAAAAACTTATATAAAAGAAGACAATAAATTTCAGAATCTAAAGATCAAACCATTATGATTGGACTTCAAAATGATGAAACTTGGAGAAAGAGTGAAGCACAACTAACAAAAAGACTCGAAACTCAGAAGACTCACCTGATGAAAATACGATAGCAATTCTAGTAACGAGACAAAGGGTGTGTTTTGTTGTTGTTGAATGTTGAGCACTTCTTGATAGCAAAAAAAATTATAAGACGAAGCAAATCACATGGCTTGGGGTTCATGAAGAAGTGAGTGTGACTCTATGAGACCAAATGATTTATAAAGAATACAAGTACTATAAGAAAATGTAGGTAAATAACAGAGAAGACTGACCAAACAAACATAAAGTCCACTTTAGAGTTCGGTGACGAAAATAACAAAAACGTGTTGACTTTTGTGCAAATCTACTAAATATCACATTTTTAGTTTTTATCTAGGTTGCATGGAAACGGAAACCGATACGTGGAAACGAAACGTTTTGAAACGTGGAAACGTGATTTTTGATTTTTTTTTTGCTTTAAAAACGTTTTAGAAACGTCTATAAATATATATATATATATATATATAACTGATTAATATTTGCATTTATTTTTATTATGTTTAGTATATCTTAGAATATAAATAAGTAAATAGCCATTCTATTTAATCATACGAAAAAAGTCATCATTAAACATCAAAATCATATAAAAAATTCAAAATAACAAAAACTAGTACTTAAATATTAAATAGTTTAACTTAAATAAAAATCATAACAACAAATCATAACCAATTGGAAAGTTATAGCGTTTCCAGAACAGAAACGCGAGTTTCCAAAATAGTAACGCAAGTTTCCACTAAGTTTCCAAAATGAGATTTTTAAGAAACGAGTTTCCAATGCGTTTCCGCGAGTTTTCGAGAGATTCCGATTCCGAAACGTTTTCGAAACGTGAAACGTACCTTCGACCGAATTTCCACGCAACATAGGTTTTTATCATAAAATAGACTTAAAATAAAAATCCTCAAAATAGTATTTTATTAATCAGTAAAAACTTCATAAACCGTAAATCCTAGATATGATTACAGAATCATTCTAATTTTATTAGTTTTATTACTTGTAAGAAATACTAAAATTCAGCTACATCAATAACGTGGGTACTAGATGAGAATTTGTGGATGATTTAAAAGCGAATTAAAAGATGTGATGAAATATAAAATGTGTTCAAGCCACTTACATTTGTAAAAGTTTGCATCCCACTAAATTCAAACATAGCTTCCAAACGATTCATACATACACATAAGTTAACTAATAGGCAACACAAATTCAACACAACACATGCAAGCCAGAATACTCTCTTTTTAACTCGCATCTATCTCCTTGCATACTTCATCTAGAATGAACAGAAAGTCTCTCACAACCACGAATACTCTCAACACCTGAGCTTCCACCTTTACTGAATCTCCATGGAAATACTCTGAGATCTCTTTCACTGCAAAGATCACATAACCTTCTATTGTTTCAATCTTTTTAATCTCCTCAACAGCTGTTTCTTGTCATCGACTCTCTAAACGTTGATTATTTAATACAAATGTTGATTGATGATTACAAAACAAGTTTTCAAGAAACATGAAGAAAAAGAATCATGCTTACAATTCTGTTCATTCCACAAATTCGGATTAGATCTTTTGCATCTTGGTTAGCAATATGTACTCTCAGGTTCTTCTTCACAACAACTTCAGTATGAACCCGCACTGAACAAGCTTCGCACCGGGTCCTTTTTTTACCAAATAAATTATTAGTGAGCCTTACACTTCTTGGAATCCACGTATTGTTTTCCACCACTCGCAGAAGTTTTATCTCTACGAACTTTACTGACAGTCAGTCTGCCTTTCCTCACTTTTATAATATCATCAACTCCTCTTGGTAAGCCATATGAGTCTTGAAAGAGCCAGTAGCCATCCCTCGAGCCACAAAGCACCATTGTGTGTTGGCCACATTTATGTCTAACTTTTAGATCCTCAGGGATTGATGCAAATACATGTTGAAACAAAGAAATTAACATTATAGAATGGAATTTGAAGAATTATCTACAATATATATATATATATATATATATATATATATATATATTTGAAAGCAAAGCTTACATCCTCGCCATGATCCCCAAAACTGGGATATGCAATCACTAAGGCTACAATCGGCATTGGTGTAAGATGCCTCACCCATCATCGAAATCGGTTTCATTTGGCAATGTCAAATTAATCAGTCAGTAAATAGAAAAATTATGTATATCAAACAAACAAAAAGTCCACTTTAGAGTTAGGTGACGAAAATTAGAAAACGTGTCAACTTTTGTGCAGATCTCCTAAATATCATATTTTTAGTTTTTATCATAAAATAGCACTTAAAATAAAAATCCTCAAGATAGTATTTTATTAATCAGTAAAAACATCATAAACCGTAAATCCTAGACATGATTACAGAATCATTCTAATTTTATTAGTTTTGTTACTTGTAAGAAATACTAAAATTCAGCTACATCAATTACGTGGGTACTAGATGAGAATTTGTGGATGATTTACAAGCGAATTAAAAGATGTCATGAAAATATAAAATGTGTTCAAGCCACTTATGTCTGTAAAAGTTTGCAACCCTCTAAATACAAACATAGCTTTCCAAACGATTCATACATACATATAAGTACATAACTAATAGGCAACACAACTTCAACACAACACATAATTAAGCCAGAGTACTCTCTTCTTTAACTCGCATCTATTTCCTTGCATACTTCATCTAGAATGAACAGAAAGTCTCTCACAACCACGAATACTCTCAACACCTGAGCTTCCTCCTTTGCTGAATCTCCATGGAAATACTCTGTGACCTCTTTCACTGCAGAGATCACACAACCTTCTATTGTTTCAATCATTTTAATCTCCTCAATAGCCGTTTCCAAGAACCGCGTCATCGACTCTCTAAACGTCCACCACCGTTGTTCTTCACCATCTCCATTCTCACCATTCAGTAGCAGGAGAACCTCACTAACTTTCTTGACTCCTTGATAAATGTCGAACACTTCGCTTCTCAGAACACCATAGTCCATTTCTCCAGCTTTCTTGACTTCCACAAAGACTGAACTGAGACTTCCAACAGCTTGTAGTCCTCTGATGCCTTCTGATTCTATGATGCCGTGTACAACGGAATGCAAGATATTGGTTCTTCCAACAAGCTCGAGGAGCGCCTCAAGGCTATTTGTTCCTCTCTCAAAGACAGCTTCAAGAAGTTTCAATAACGTTTTGGTGTTCCTTAGCTCCTCACAAGCAGCCTGCCAAAAGAATCAGATATACATAAGCTTACAACAGCATACTTGTCTATTGTTAAATTCAGTTTTTTTTTAATACCTGTATAACGCCAAATGATTGTTTCAAGTTTTGAATCTTGGAACCAAAAGTAGCAACAGAGAGCAATGCATCAACGCGTTTGAACACAAAAGGTACATTAAGAATTTCCTTAAGAAACTTCTCTGATGAGGCAAGCTTGACATCACTATAGCTCTTCAACTTCCTTTCTTCTTCTTCACTCGGTGCTATTCTTGATAAACTCTCAAGAATCTCAACTCCAATTGCTTCATAGTGACCTGATTCAATAAATACAATTCAGATTCAACTCAATACAATTGAAAACGAACTGAACTTGTAACCAGTCGGCTATAAGTAGATTGACCCAAATTTCTTATATATATATATTACTCACGTTCCATCGAAAACGAGCTGAGCTTATAGCCAATTGGCTATAAGTAGATTGACTTAAGTTCCTTATATATTATTCATGTTTCATCGAAAACAAGCTGAACTAAGGTTTGTAACTGATGATCTTACCATCTTGAAGTGCCTGAAGAACATCATTTGTGGTGAGATCAAGTCTTGTAAGTAGAAAAGCAACACTCTGACTCTTTCTTGGATCTAAAACTCTGCTTTCTTGATTCAGCATTGGAAGATCACAGCTAAGACTTCTCTGCTTTGGATTAACGTTTAAAGAGTTGAACTTAGTACTGTCCCATGTGTTTTTCCGACAAGAACTTGGTCGGAAAGGCAGAGGCTTCATCTTTGGCTTTGCTCGTTCTGCTGTTCCTTCCCAACAACAACTCTGTGGCAACTCCGAGAAAGATAGTTTCTGTGCCGTAAAAGACTGGGACGGCGGGACAAGAGGAGGTGGTACCGGCATGGGAGGCGGTGGCCGTCGCGGAGGAGGATGAACAGCCGCCGATCTGCTCTGCTCAGCTGAATCAAGCTCTGTTTCTCTAGAAAGGAACAAAGACTTGACGTTTCGACTGAGATCGTTCCACCTCGGCGGGGAAGTTTCGAGAACCTTCCGGAAGAAACGCTCCGGCGTGGTGGAGACTGAAGAGTACATGGAGGAACGAGCGTACGCGTCTGGAGTCTTGATCACGCCTCTCTCCGGCGAAGTAGAAGCAGAGGAGACTCGTGGGAAGCCTATGCTCTGGTTCCAGAGGCTGAACGCTCTCTTGTTGTTTCTCATCTGTCTCTCCGGCGAGATAATCGCCGGAAAAACAGAGGCTGAAGAGGGAGAGGGGGAGAAGTTACTGTACGGGTTTTTCCTCTGTTCTTTACTAGCTAGAGACGCTTGAGGCGAGTAGAAGTCGTCGTCGTCATCTTCTTCCTCTTTGAGGAAGCTACGAGCCGGCAATGGCGGGAGAGGAGAGATCTCCGGGGACTCCGGTTTGACGAAACGTGACCCGGAAGCTGAAGCTGAGACAGAGAGTTTGTTTTCAGTTGTGTTTCTTGGAGGGGGAGCTTGTTCGGGTGGTTTAGTTTCAGAAGCTAAGTTCTTGGATTCGTGACGACGGGTCTGCACACTCCACCTTCCGTACAGGAACAAGACGAGGATGATTGCCGTTGCGGCGGCGAGGACGGCGGAGATAACCGGGATAAGGAGTGTTCTTGAGGCAGTGTGTTGTTTTGGGGAGCTAGGGAGGACTAGTGCGGAGATGTTCGCCGGGAATGTGAGGTCCGCGGGGGCGGGAGGAGGCGGAAGAGGCGTCGGGGGAGGAGGAAGAGGAGGAGAAGGAGGAGGGGAGGGTGAGCCGTAAGCTGGGAAGAACGGCAAGCCGCCGGTTACAGGAGCTTGTAAGAGGTGACGGCGAGTGAAAGTGGGAGGTGAGGCGCAAGATAAGCGAGAGGAAGCGCATGATAGCAGGGAGAAGATGATGATGATGTAGCGAAGACCTTCCATTGTGTGTTCTGCAATGCGCGCACTATCTGAGGAGGATGAAGAGTTAGTGAGTGACACTATGATAGTGTAAAAAGAGAAGAAGATTTAAGGTAAAATACACATTGAATTAAAAATAAAATTTATGGAAAAGGTGAAACTAATAGGGAAAGGGAAGAACGTATATGAAATGCAATAATTACGTGAAAACAAATCTGGGACCTCTCTTTTCACAAAGAATCTTTTTGACTTTTAACGTTTTCTTTACTGGTATCTTGTCTTTCTATGCAAAATGATTATTAAAGGTGCTGACACCTTTATCTACGAGGAAAACAACTAAGATAACATTTCTACTGGTAGATACTGTTGTTTTTTCAATGTTACCTACAAAAAGAAAGAGGATGAAGTATCACATGTGATGATGTGAACACAAACTCGTAGCTGAAGACTTGTGCTATAACATTGGTGGAGTAATTAATATGCAAAAGTCCAACTACTTCACAACATCCAAGGATACAACTTTTCAACCATGGTCATGAGACAAGATTCACTCTCCTACTTCGAACTATAATGTAATTTTGTGGTTCTTTTCTTTTACTGTTTTTTTTTCTTTTTCAAATGGGATTTGAAGAAGATGCAAGTTAGGATGATGAATCAGACCACTTTGGAAAGTAGACCAAGTATGTATGAATACAACCTTATGAATGACCATCCAGATAACAAAAACATTGAAATTTCTATAACTACAAATTTAAACAGCGAAGACAAGTTACCTGACTTTATCTTAATGTTAGTGAAAATCATGAGCAAGTGTCGGATCCAGACAAAAGCAAATCATCATGTGAGCAAATGTCACATCCAACAGAAACAGGTCCCATCCTAGTACATCAGCTGGCTTCACTGACTAAAGATGTCTAATCCATGACACCAATGAGCGTTTTCATCAAACGTTTTTCTCCATCTCCAATGTTGTTACCGTTGATAGATTTGATGATAGTTTAGATTACACAGAGTATATATATATCATACTCAGGAGTCAGGGGACAGAAGAAGTTATGGTTATAGGACCACCACAATGGAGACTGTCTGCACGAGGATGAAGCATCAATCTGTTACCCAGCTGTATTTGATTGAAGGCAAACCCCAAGAAAATGATGCATTTTAGAATATGCTTCAATGTTGTAATAAAAAATGAACACACTTAACCGATCAACACTGTTGTTTCTTCCAGTAAAAGAAGAGAATCCAATAATATTATATGAATTACAAACAGATATGTCTTTAAAACTCTTACAACTTCGCTTTCCATTTTATTGAGTTCGACATAAATATCTGCAACTTGTTTATCACATAACCACAAAGCTGAGATGAGAGAGAGAAGAGAGAGAGACTCAATTTGTAAACAAACATCAGACTTTTCGTACTGCACAATCTACTCATAACCAACTGATTACCATTTGTGTATTCAGAGAAACGTTGAAGGATTTGTCTTAGTGAAAGAAGCAACTTAGTTACCCCATACATTGTCCCAACCTCCACCACCACCACCTGGTGCAGCCCCACCTTTAGGACCCTCAATGAAGTTCTGGTTTCCATGTGGCTGGTGAGGTAAAGGGAGTCCATTAGGCCCTTGTGGCGGCTGCTGCATCTTTCTAGGCTTTGTTCTCACCCCAAGCATACGCAATACAAATCTTGCTAACTCTCCATATAACATACCACCACGATCAAATAGCTGAGAGATGAGACAAATGGTTAACACTTGAAACAACAAAACCAAGATAAACTAAATAGAAGAAAAATAAATGAACCTGAAGAAGAGCAGACATGAACATATGAAAAGCCTGTGTGTTTTGGTCTATCAGCATCGCTACACGGCCAAAGAAATTCACAGCACCTTGCATCTGTCATCAACCAAAACCCAAACACTTTAATGTTCTACACCAATGCTCAAGAAATCGCTAGTCGGTGATTAGGCGCTTTATAAGAGATTATTGCTTAATCAGGCGGATTTTATAAAAAAAAAATCATTTTGTTTAGATCCGATTTTTAGAACACTGTTATATACAAACTCTTTAAACTTGCTAAGTTGAGTTCTTTGATTCTTTAAACAACACAAACATGAATAGATGAACCATACCACGCGGAGAAACGATATCCAGAAGCCTGGAGGAGATGGAGGCTGATTAAAAGGATCATTAGGATCTTGACCACCATAAGGACTCATACCCATACCCATCCCCATACCAGTCCCCATACCCATACCATAACCACCACCAAAACTGCTGTTATACATCCCACCACCACCATACATCCCTGAACTCCCATACATCCCACCACCACCATACCCTCCTCTATTATACATGCTACTACCACCATACATCCCACCCCCATACGACGAACCATACCCACCTAACCCTGAACCGTATGTACCCGATCCATACCCGGAGTTCATACCTAGGTTTGAACCATAACCACCACCGTAAGTGCTTCCATAAGTTTGCTGCTGCTCCCAAGGCCTACTTGGCACAGGCCTAGTCAATCCATTCATTGTAGCGGCGGTGTTAGTCCTGTTAGCAGACGAAACCAGCTCGCCGGGATTCGCTGTGCCAGAGGCCTCGACGGAATCAGCAGTGCTGGTGTTCGAAGGAGGCCTGAAGGGCTTAGGCCCAGATGCGTTGTTGTTGTTCCCTTCTTGTTCCCAAGGCTTAGGAGGACTTCCACCTACATCCCGCCACAAAACTAAAGTTATTACACAAGTAGAATACGAAAAGGAATCAAATTGCATCCGTGAAAACAGAGCATCAAATTGCAATCCGTAAAAAACAGAGCATCTAATTGCAATCAAGAAGAGCCAATAGAATAGATCCACAGGTAAAAGAGATCAAATTGATTGAATACAACACTAATTCAATCACGTATACGACGAAATGTTCTCACTTTCATGATTTTTTCGAAGCGGAGAACAACACGAGAGAACAGAGCTGCAAGAGGATGATGATGATTTGATCCGTGAAAGATTACAAAAGGCGAAAGCTTTATGAGTAGACTAACCTGATGTAGCCATAACGGAGAGGATTCGAGAGCTTTTTGGTAATCTCCGACGCCTAACCTCAAGCGCGGAGAGAGGAGGAAGAAGACAGATGAGGAGGGACCTCGAAATGAGAGGAGATAACAAAAAGAGAAAATTAGCTCAATATACTAAAAAGAGTGGGATACCATTGAATTGAGAGAAAATGGTAGTAATAGGGGGAAAAAATTGAAGGGAAATAGAGTATGGAGTGCAAATAAAGGGGAAGTTGTATGTAGGGAGTACAAATACTCTAACAAAAAAGATTACTTTCTTCTTTTAGGATATTATTATATTTTAGCCCCTGTAGTTTCGATCTTTGCTAAAAAAAGCCACGTAATAAACTAAAATAGAAAAGAAAAGCCGAGAAAGGATAAATATGAAAAAAAGATTTTAAAAAGATTTTTTTAGAGAATTTGTATTCCCTACACTCAACATATACCCTATTTGCACTCTATACCTTATTTCCCCCCAATTTTTTTCCCCCCATCATCACCATTTTCCCACAACTCTATGGTATCTCACTTCTTTTTGGATATTGAGCTAATTTACTCATTTTTTTATTACAAAAGATTCCATTATTATTAGACGGTCGGATAATCTCTCCACCCATCTCTCTGTTCCTGTCCTGTCTGAATCCCGGAATTGTCCGAAAATTGACACACTTCGGTGTAAACCTTTGTTGAATCTTTTAAGGAAAGGAAGCGAATTTTTGAATATAGAGATTTGGTGTTGATGGCGGCGAGCGCGAATCCGCCGGGGAACAATCAGGAAGGTTCGTCGGCGGCGCAGAAGGTGACGTCTTCATCTCCGGCGGCGAATGGAGCTGCTGTAAAATCGGTGGATAATGGTGGTAATACGACGGTGGATAATTCAGAGACGATACGCGCTTTGAGGCATAATCCAGGAATCTCTGTTGATTGGACTCATGAGGAGCAATCGTTGCTGGAAGATTTGCTCGCAAAGTACTCTTCTTTCTCTCTGTCTCTCTCTCTCTATCTCGAACTCTCTTCGTATTAGCTGTGTCTGAATTGTTAGCTTTCATGTGTAGATAGAGAAGCAGTGATCTTTTGGATGTGTTTAAAGAAATCGCTAGGCATTAATTAGGCGATTTAGATAAGATTATTGATTATGGAGACAGCCTAAATCAATTTTTTTTAATTTAAAATGGTTATAGCAAAACCGTTTTGTTTAGCTAGACCGATTTTAGAATACTGATTATGCAGATGTGCCTTTGTTGATGATTGATGTTTATATATACAGGTACGCGTCAGAGCCTACGATTGTTCGTTATGCCAAGATTGCTATGAAGATGAAGGATAAAACTGTCAGAGATGTTGCTTTGCGTTGTAGATGGATGACTGTAAGTTTCTCTTTGTTCTTGATCACTCTTCTTAATCTTTGGCTTTGTTCAGTACTGAGAGTGCACTGATTTGATGGATTTACAGAAAAAGGAAAATGGAAAGCGTAGGAAAGAAGATCATTCGTCAAGGAAGAGCAAAGATAAGAAAGTATGTGGAATTTGATTCATGTGTGCAGTTTTTATACTAGTGAAGCAGGGCCGGTCCTGTTGAAACATTTGCAAAATTTAGGAAAAAACGCAAATTTGTAAAAAAAAAAAGAAGAAATTATATAAACTTTTAATAAATTGTATATAGCCCTTAAAATCTCAGGCTATAGATATAGTGAAGCTATAAATAAAAGAATGATTGGGGTCTTCTAGTGTGTAACTAGCTTGAAGTCTTAGTCTTATGATGTTTTTAGAAGTCTAAATCAGCAAATGAATCTCTGTCTTCACATATTTGTTTGGCAGGAAAAGACTACAGACTCTTCAGCCAAATCCTCATCTCATATGAATGTGCATCCGAATGGTCCTTCATATCCTCCTCCTATGATGCCTATAGATACTGATGATGGCATTTCATTTAAAGGTTTGGTTTGTCTCCAAGAATCCTAGTTTCTTTCATCTAGATTGGGTTTAGAAGAAATATTAAGTAGTGTCTTGTCTTCTTTGCAGCTATTGGTGGTGTGAGTGGAGATCTTCTCGAACAAAATGCTCAGATGTTCAACCAAGTTTCCACAAACTTCTCAGCTTTCCAGGTGAATGCAACTTCCCACTTTTCACCTTGTAGAGTTTTGTATAGTTTATTTGATTTGTTTCTTTCTTCTCTTTGCAGATACATGAGAACGTCAATATCTTGTGCAAAGCTAGGGACAACATCCTCTCAATCTTGAACGAGTAATACATTCATTCAATTATATCTATAGATGATGTCATTTTTTTCCAACTTGATTTGAACAATTTGTGTTTCAGCTTGAATGACATGCCAGAGGTTATGAAGCAGATGCCACCACTTCCTGTGAAGGTGAACGAAGAGCTGGCTAATTCAATCCTCCCTCGCCCGCCTCATCAAAAGAAGTCATGATGGATCTTATAGAGTCATATATGGTTTGGTTCTGACGAAAAAAGTACTCTCTCCACACCAGGATCAATGAAGATAGGATGGTGGTTTTCTACTTACTCGTAGAGTTACTACTAGTCTGTCTCTTTTGCAGTTTGAGTCGTCTCTGGATGGTTTTTTTTAGCGAATGGTGAATTGATACATGTGAGTAGAGTTGTACTGTCGTTTAGGATGTGAATAGATTTCTACTGTTATGGTTAAAGTCTTGTGTAAATTTGGTTTCAAGCTGAAAAGTTTGAGATCTGTACTACAGATGGTGCGCTGAGTTGTTAGTTTAGAAGGAAACAAATGTACTCATTATTTCTTGTAATAATAAAGCTGAATGTTCTGTATTACAACATGCAAGTCTGGTCCAATTTTGGCTTGGAAGCTTCCAGGAGCCTAACTCTCTCAACCTACAAGAAGACGCAACTCTCTCAACCTACAAGAAGACGCAAATACATGAGAAAGTAATGGAAGATCATGATGATGATGACGACGACAATGAGTTATATATGTTAAGTTTTATGAGTGTGTGTCAATAAGCAGTTGAATATAAAATATTTATGTCGTTTAAATTCGTTTTTTATTTATAGAACAAAAGTAAAAACATGTGTCGTGTGAAGCAAGTTACCTTAAAGAAACAGTAGAGAACCCCTTGTTAATTACATCAAGAAATGGTGAATACTTCTGTCCTTGGAAGATTACGTTAAAAATGTATCCTTGGGAATTTAGTTCACAAGTGTTGCGATTCCATATTCAAGAACGACAAAAAGATTGATGGTATAAAATACTTGAGAAAATACGAAGTAAATCTCACACGAAAAAAATCACAATACGCACAAAAATTTTCCACAACAATGTAAGGCCAAATACATGTGTTTTATTTCTCTCATAACTATAAATCAACAATGCATGAATTAGATAACATGGGGATGAAAACAGAAAGAAAATATGAAACAAGGAAATTAGTAAAATTTCAGAGCTACGAGGCCCATGAACAAGAAGAGAAGAGACGGTGAGAGGCCGTAGGCAGATGAAGGAGAAGGCGGGGACGACCCTGGACCTGGAGACATGGATGGTCCAAATGTAGCAGGTCCTATTCCAAGCAACAAAAAATGGAAGATAAGTAGATTATTGACTCGAGTAGGAACATAAAATTAAATTACTGCAATTCATAGAGGGACTCCATAATTATTAATGAGTTAATTTATTTATTTGACGTTGCATAGAGGAGGGACTCTTGGCATGTTACAACACACAACTACACAAGTATTAGGCATGACTCGGATAGGGTTCAAATGCTTTGGATTAAGGTTCGCCACACGGTGTTCAGAAGCATAGTACAATCTTGTACCACTTCCTAAACACAAATGTACTTTTTATTCGTCACAAATATTTTTTATATATCCTTTTTTTTATATATATCCATTGATACGTGATTAATATGCTTTTATATATCCATTGATACGTGATTAATACGTCAACTAACAGATTAATATTTCAAGATTGACTTTACCTAATTTAGTAATTTAAATAAGCTAATATTTTAAAATAGAAAAAGAAGGATTACCTGTATTATAATTAATGGTCGTGGTGGTCATGAACTGGTGTTCTCTCAACCTAAAGTCCGGCGAAGATGGGAAGAATTCGGCAGGTCCCCTAGCGTAAAGAAGCCTCTCCCGCGGCAGCTCCGCCCTCAACTGGAAACTCAGGTAAAGACGCGACGACACTGACTCAATCTTTAACGAGCCGTTGATGATCTTGAGATCTCCTTGGTCAGGTATCACTTCACCAGGTGATTTCCCTCCGAGTAAGTACTGTTTCGCGCTTCCGCTCCTGCTGTCGGAAGTAATCCACCCGACCACTGCGCTGCTTCCGACCATCTGACCGGTGGTCGAGAATCCGATCCCGATGTAGGCACTGGAATCAGGCGCCGATAAGATGAAACTCCATGTGTTTTCCACCGTTCTAGCATACTATGCGCGCCACATTTCAAAAAATGAGTTAATTTGGTAGGTGTTAAAAAGAGTTATTTTGATAAATGTAAATATATAAATTATTTTCCTTAAGAAAATGACAAATTGCAAAATGTTGATATTACAGGAGACATACAAAATGTAAGATGAAATCTAGAGCGTTATTTCATTGACTGCAATTTTTAAAAAGAATATACATTCATTTAAAAAATATATAGACATTCATTTTAATTTGATAAATATAAGTATATAAATGATTTTCAATAAGAAAATGTTAAATTACAAAATGTTGCTATTACAAGATACATGAAAAAATATAAGATGAAATCTAGAGCGTTATTTCAGTGAATATATATATATATATATTATTTTAAAAGTATACATATATTTATATTTTCACTATTTCCTAAATGGGTATAAAAGATTATTAACACGTATTTGTATGACGAAAATAGAAACTCAAATGATGCGGAGAATAACCACAGTTCCAACACGGCAAAACGTATACTATATCCGATTAATTCGTACAACGGATTATATCTTGTTTATCTAGTGCAACTCCATATACTCTCTTTTGAAATCTATGAAAAATAATCAAATTTGAAAATGAAAATATGAATTACTCGGAGGATGTAATTCTGGACTCTCCAAACTTCCACGCATTGATGGTGGCGCGAGTCGAAGGCGAGGTCCTTGAGAGGTAGAGTTGAATTGCACGAATCCGTAGCTTGCTGACCATTAACTATGGTGAACAGAGGTAGAAGCTGAAGAGCTATTAAGCTGGAGATGAAAGAAACAGAACAAAGCTTCATCTTCTTCGTTATCCCTCTCTTAATATCAATAATGAACGTAAAAGGAAATAAATGGAATGATCAGAATAATTACGATGAAAATGACTTTATATATATGTAGTGTGTGAGATAGTGTGAGCAGAAACAGTTGAATAATTCAACAATGTGTACTGCTTTTAATGCTTGTACTACTTCTACACGTTCTTCTATCTTACTAAGTCCATCGACTTAAAACGACCGTGTCTATCTCTCAATATCATATCTATTTCTTAAGAGAGAAATACATTTGAAGGAGCGATGCATTTTGTAAACCAATCACGCAAAATGTTATGTCACTGTTAATTATCAAACCTTGTGGTTTTTGGTTTTTACACTTTCGGGGACCAGAGGAGACGACTTGAAACAACAAAAATAAATCTTCTTTATTCTACCGAAAACAGAGAAAAATCATTGATAATTAATCGGTTCCGCTATCTCAACAAGCACCAAACCCCACCCCACCCCAGGTCCCCACTAGCCTAATGAGTTCTCCATCAGCAGAACAAGGTGTCTAGGACTTGAAGTTCTTGTTGTCAGCAATCCTCGGTGCACTTCAGCTCTGTAATCCCTTGGCTGTGTCTGTTGGAGGATGGGCCTTCTTCCCACTCACGAGTCGGACATGAAAGAAGAAGCCCAATAACAAATGACCGGTCCAACCGGATCGATAAACCCTCGGCGCGCACGCAAGGAACAGATGCCTAATGACGTAGGCTGTACTGACGGCCGATCATAGGTATAAACCTACAAAAGTAATAATACAATGATGATCGCTAAACCAATCCTCTGACACACAACAACTACGAAGTAGAAAAGGCGGGTCAAGGAGAGTATAAATAGAAGAGCATTCAATGAAGAGAAGACACAGAAAAATACCGAGAAAAATTAGAGAGAGAATATATAGAGAAACTATTCAGCAACGAATTTGTCTCTAAGACCACGAGTTCTTTCTTTGTATCTCCATTCGGCATTTTGCTTACACTTCAATAAACGAAACCTTTGGCCCTTTTAATCTCTTTCAAACACTTGTTCAAGTATTCTAAACTCCTATTACCGAATTTAGGATTCAACAATGTCTTGTTGGCTAAAGCCAGGATCTGTAATCGTTTCGTCCCACAAACTATGAGAAAATGGCCACAAACCCTGGAATTCCGTTTTCTATCAATTTGCCACCTGGTTAGTGGTTAACATCCGGTCAGACCCGGAATATAAATAAGCCAAGGCCTTGGGAATATCCGGATGGACTAGATACTAATGGGCCTTTTTATATCTCTTTTCAGCCCAAACTTGTTTAATATCGTGATTTAGATAATGGATCCAAAATCGGAGTCCGGAGCCGTGCCTGCTACTATTCCTATTCCGAGGTTCTCACTGCCGAGAAGAAGGGTTTTGAAGGTTTCACAGATTCGTTCTCTTCACACCCAACGATGAAGCTCGTCAGGTACTTGTTTCGATTCTCTTCAGCTATGGTCATTACATTCCCATTCTTGATCGCCTGAGCTGATTTGTTAGTTTCGATTTGTTTTTTTTACTAGGTTTTTGATGAAATTGAACAACGAAACTGTGTCGATCGAGCTCAAGAACGGGACCGTGGTCCATGGAACCATCACTGGTACGTTCTAATTTAGTGGCTTTAATCGCATCACTGTGATTATATTATTAGCTCAAGTTAAAACTCGATGTTTTGGGGGTAGGTGTTGATGTGAGCATCAACACTCACTTGAAGACGGTTAAAATGAGCCTTAAAGGGAAGAACCCAGTGACAATGGATCATCTGAGCTTGAGGGGTAACAACATACGCTACTTCATTCTTCCTGATAGCTTGAATCTGGAGACTTTACTTGTTGAAGACACTCCTCGTCTTAAACCTAAGAAGCCTGTTGCTGGTAATAATATTTATCCCTTCATTTTGATATATAAGTTTGCACAACCATAATAATAAGACTGTTTTTATCAATCAATTTATTCCTTTTTTTGTTCTTAGGGAAGCCTGTTGGGCGAGGCCGTGGACGTGGTGGTGCTCGTGGAGGCAGAGGTCGTTAAATAGAGCACTGGACCTTTTTTGTGTCTGAATTTGTAGTAGGAGAATGTATTGAACTATGTATCTTGCAATGGGAACATCTGATTAGGAAAGTGGTATGATTTAACGCTCGTAAAGAAAGTTACTAAGTAATGCAATTTCATTGATATAGAAGATTTAGCTTTTCATGTTGTGAGAGCATGTACAAGTATATAGCTATTGCGTGGTTTTGGAGCTCAATGCTTTTTTTATTCATGCGACGAATCTTAATGTATAGAAAAAACTGTGTTAATCTTTTCCATAAGTCTTTTCACATGATCCTGCAATTGGGTTCGTGATTGTAGACGGGTTCCTCGGTGTAGCCCTTTCCGTTGTACCCGTAGGGATCACACGGGTGTGGATAGGAAGATGGCACACCATATACATAGTGCCATGGTTGATAACATGGCTCTGGCTTTTTCTCCTCGGGTTTCTTTGGTGGTTCGACTTTGTTTACGCTTACAAGCTCTGCAAAGGCTACTTTCTTCCTCAGTGTGTTGGTTAGACAGATCATGTCGACTTCAACACCGGTCACCTCAATCTGGTTCCTGTGGTCTCCCTTTATTTCCGCACCTAACACGCCTGTAGACCGTTGCATTAGCTCGTTAGATTCAGCAAGGATTATGAGAAGTGAATTACGTATGGTTTTGTATCGTTGTTACCTTGAAATTGAACCGCAGTTTTCATTGCTTTTGCTCGTGTTTTATCATCAGTCATAGAGATTCTTATCAGGATCTTTTGCTGCACACGATTTGAAGACCACTTAACATCACAAGAGAAGTCTATTTCACACACACACGCACAAGAGTATCCTAGTTGGTACTTTTTATTGAGTACACATACATACCTTCATGTTATTGTCTTCTTCACGACCGGTATTGTGAATGATCAGAGATGATTAGCTTGAGAGTTCGCTTTTGAACGTTTGATGGGATGTTGCTAGTAAATTTTTGGGTTTCTCCGGATAAACAAATTTGAGGAAGTATAAATAAGTGTGTGGATTTTTTCCAATGGGTCATTGTCATGCACCAACGGAATAGGATAGTTTGAATTTCGACTTTCATATCGTTCCTTACTTGTTTTATTTGTTCTAGTTGACAATTGGTACAAGCTTCTTTGTCAATTTTTTTTAATTTAGGAAAATCGTTGCTTGATTAGGTCAATAATCAGATTAAATAGTTCCCAGTGTATCTCACTATAGTTTTGCCAAGATTAAAATAAAATTCTAATATATACATTTTTGGTATTTCAAGACTTAAGATACTTCTTCAAAGTTATCTCATATCTCTGAGAATATTTCATTTAGTTATGAAGAAATATCTCAAATTTTGAAATAACCTTTAACATCATTTCATAGATTAAACATTTTTATATTTTATGTTGCTCAAAAAATTATTAATATTTTATTAGAATATATGTTAATAATTTTAGTGAGATACGAAGTGTGACGATGTTCTAATGATATATATAAGTGCATTGTCTAATTGTTTTATATATCCATGGCTCAAGAATTATATTTTTTTTGTCAATATCTGCACAATGATGATTAATAAGATTTTTTCTCATCATCAAGTTTACGTAACAATTAGTGGAGCAATTTTAAAAGATTATAAAAATAGTTATTTGATTGGGTCAAAAAATCATACTAAATAATACATACTGTACTATATTCTAAAAATATACCATTGTCTTGATTGTTATATATATATACTATGCATGGCTCAAGAATTATAGTCTTAATGGTTAATAGGTTTACTATCCAGTTGTACATACAAAATAATTAATGGAACAAGTGTGTCCAAGTCTTGGTCTCCTCTAGGGTGCATGCTTCCCTCTCTTTTCCTACTTAATCAAAAAATAAGATTGGTTTGACTGCTAACCTGACATCAATTTGTATTAATCAAATAGTATATGCTTGACTTGCAATATGTAAGGTCGGTAGTCATATTCGATTTTCCAGTTTTATGAAACGGTCAAATCATAAAAATAAAAAATAAATAAATGGTTCTAGTTGTCTAACCAGTGTGAGTCACTGACAGTGGCTGCACAAAAATGATTTGATCAACTCATTATTGGCATCAATAGACAATAATCATCAGTAACAGTTTAACATTTAATCTTCTTACCAAAGAGAATGTATAATCATATTAAACACATCGACATATAGAACAATAATTATAGTTTTATAAGCAAAAAAAAATAACGTATAGAACCATAACACAAACATAAAATATTGATGTTTGAAGCATTTATCACAAACCTAAATCAATCAAAGGGAAGAATAAAAATCAAATATCGCATGGGCCGATATATTAAAATCATTCTGGCCCATCAACAAAACTGAAAGAAACCTTTTATAGTGGATAAATAATGTGGCCCATTATGGTCAACTCCCATAAATGCGTCTCATCTAAAACGCCGTCTCAAAAGTGTTGCGTTCTGATTCGTCTCCAGTTTTTTTATTCCCTTTGATTCTTCTCTTCGTCCTCTGTGTCGTCGACAACAATGGCGGTGCACACTGTTCGATCACCCGCCACTCATCTTCACACTGGAACCTCCAGAAACATCTCACCATCCCATCGCAAACCAAACGACGCCATCCGACTCAGCTTCAGATCACCAAAACTACGCCGTTTCATATCCGTATCGTCATCACTCCATGAAGGCAACGAACATGGCAAAGAAAACTCCGTGAGAGCTCTGGAAGTAAAGAAGATTCCGGAAGACTCACCTCTCCTTCCTAGTACGAATTCGAATTTTCACTTTCCTAGACATTAGCATCGACGTTGTTAGTAACTGGCTAGTGTTTGTCTTTGTGTTCTGTCTGTTTTTAAAATATCAGAGCCCTTATCATCAAACCAGCTCGCGGAACCTGTCTCCAACGGCTCCCGTGTTCGTGTAGCCTATCAGGTAACATCAATGTTAAAATAAATTACTAGGCACTAATTGCTTTTAGGGAACCACCAGGAGGTGGTCTAGTGGTTGGCTCGCTGTAGGGTGCTAAGCAACAGTTCATTTTGTGGCCACGTGTATATGAAACCAACTTATTCAATTTGTAGTGACAGTCCATCCATGAACCGTACCACCTTTTGGAGATTAGTTTAAGCCTCTCTAAAGTTAAAAATAATAATTATATTTATTATTATTATTTTACGGGGTTTATTGATTAGACGGACAACTAGACTGAGATTTTGAATGTATAGACCGATTTTTATAAATGTGCCACTTAAATAGGGAGTAAGAGGTGCGTACAGTGAATCAGCAGCTGAGAAGGCATATCCAAATTGCGAAGCTGTTCCCTGCGAAGAGTTTGACACTGCATTTGAGGTTAAAAATCTCACACCAATAACTAACTATTGAGCTTGGATTTTCTATTACACCAACCTTTGTGTTCTTGTTTTAGGCGGTTGAGCGGTGGCTTGTTGACCGAGCAGTTTTGCCAATTGAGAACTCTTTGGGTGGAAGCATCCATAGAAACTACGATCTTTTGCTGAGACACAATCTGCACATTGTTGGGGAAGTTAAGTTAGCTGTTCGCCACTGTTTGTTGGCTAACCATGGTGTAAAGCTTGACGGTTTGAGAAGAGTGTTAAGCCATCCACAGGTAGTACACCACGTCACATGTCTTTGTGGATTTTTAATTTTTCGTCTCTTGGTATGAACTAAAAGCTTTGGATCAGGCTCTTGCTCAATGTGAAAACACGTTGACTAGGTTGGGATTGGTGAGAGAAGCGGTAGATGACACTGCTGGTGCTGCAAAGGTTAGTTTTATGTTCTTCAAGTAATGATTTTATATTCATTAGCTTATTATTGAGTTAATTGATTTATTTTTTTGCAGCTAATTGCATTAGAAGGTTTGAGTGATGCAGCAGCAGTTGCCAGCGCCAAAGCTGCGGAGATATATGGATTGAGCATAGTTGTTGAAGATATCCAGGTTTAGTAGAGTTTTCATTTGCCTTTACCATTTTCTCGTTTATAAGTTTTACACTTGTGGTTTTATTTGATTGTGAAGTTTCAATTCAATTTAGGATGACTCTGATAACGTTACGAGGTTTCTGATGCTCGCAAGGGAACCTATTATCCCTGGAACTAACAGACTTTTTAAGGTGAGAATCCCTAATTTATCTCTCTAATATTTGACAATGGATAAAGTGACTTTGATCTTCTTGTAGACAAGTATAGTTTTCTCGTTAGAGGAAGGGCCTGGAGTGCTCTTCAAAGCACTTGCTGTGTTTGCCCTTAGGCAAATCAATCTCACAAAGGTCAGTTAGTACACTCAAATATTATGCAGCCTCACAAAGGTCAGCTAACAATCAGTTCCTTGTGGATTTGATCAGATGGAAAGCCGCCCTTTAAGGAAAACTCCTCTGCGAGCATCTGGAGGGCTGAAGTAGTTTCCTCTCACAAACCACTTCTTTGACTCTTGTACCATATCCCACAGTTCCTGAACCATGATCGAAGGATTTTCTCTTGTTTTTGATTGGCAGATACTTTGATTATCTTTTCTATGTGGACTTCGAAGCATCCATGGCTGATGAAGTTGCTCAAAACGCACTTAGGCATCTCGAGGTAAAGCCTTTGTTTCTTTTTTACCTGGTCAAGTAGAATATCACTAAGCCTCTTGTTTTTTTTTTAATCCTACAGGAATTCGCTACTTTTTTGCGGGTACTGGGAAGCTATCCAGTGGACACAACAATGCTCTAATCATTTCCAACATGTAAGTAGTTCATTGGTTTGCATTGCAAAGTGCAGAAAGCTCTCTGAGACTCTGTCAAATTCATTTCACCATATTAGCATCAGTCTACATATTAGCATTAATCTTTGAAAACATTGCTATGCAGATCCAATGGATAAGAGCCTTAGACATATGGTGACGGCCAAGGAGTCACCGGTTCACCTTGCGAGACATTGCTCTCCAGTTTCCTTAATTTTACTCGTTTCTTCTTTAGAAGATGAGCTTTGTTGTTTTAGAAGTAAAAATAGTCAGATATCAAAAACAGGATTAAAACAGAGTCCTATTCTCAAAAACAAGATTAAAGAACCTTTATACACTTTTTGGTGTTTGCATCCATAAATAGAGACGATGATGTTCCTAAACAATAAATCTTATAGACAGTTCTATCAAACATTGGGAAGGTGAGGGACTATAACCAAAAAAAGGAGAAAATAGGGACTTCAACGCAAAAAAAGAAAAACTATAGGGACTATAATCCAAAAAGAGAAAGAATAGCTGCGTCTTGCGCTATAAGCTAAAACAGCTTTGTTGGATCCTCACTCTCTCGACGACGGCGATGAAAGTAGCGGAGAAGATTGTCATCCTCTGGAATGAATCCGACGGATTCGCGGCGACCATCGCCGATGCTCTGAGCACTAATCCAACCTCCTCTCTTCGTAAACTGTAAATTAGATTCCTCCCTTTCTCTGTCTTTTCCCGGCTCACTAACATTGTAATCCTTCCGCAGAGAAGAGCAGATCCACCTTCCGTTGGCTAATTACGGAATCGAAGACGGCGGAAGCGGCGGGAGTGTCGTTCACTTCGTCGATGAAGATGGAGCTTATCAGGTTTTAATTGCTTCTTCCGTGTGGGGTGACCTGTTTAATATGAGAACTGAAAGTTAGTTAAGCTGAAGATTGTATGTATTCGACTATGTTTAACTTGCAAAATGAAGCTGAAAGTTAGTTATTGATCAGTTCTTAGTTAGTCTTATGAGAAGGAGGGAAGAAACTAAGTTTATTTTTGTGTGCTTGTGTTATTGTAAGTTTAGAGGTTACATGAGGTATTGAGGTGTTGATGATACTAGTGAGTGGAAGCTCTAATAGTAATGCCTTTTCATCAGCCTTTTGTAGTACCTAACTTATGCTATGGGGATACCTTCTAAGCTAAGCTTGATCAGGTTTAATTGAGAGTTTGTTTGGCTTGTAGTCGCTGCCTGGTGGCTTCTAATCTTCCGTGGTCTCACCCTGTTTGACTTTCATCTAAGAACTGAGATTCCGTTAGTGCTATTACTGTAGTTAAGCTGAAGAATGTATGATTGGATTCTTGGTGATATGCGACTGTTATTGAGTGATTTGTGTTCGTTTCTCGCTTCACTAGTTAATGACTTGGTAGATTGTAATTACCCTAAATTTATGACGAAATGAGAAAGAAACTAAGTTGATACTGGCGAGTGGAAGCTCAAGTAAAAATGCCATTTCATTAGTCTTTCTGGTACCTAACTTATGTTGTGGTGGGGCTACCGTATAAGCTTGATCAGGTTTTATGTTTTAGTGATGATGATCTATCCTCTTGTATCATTTGTTCATCATCATCACTCTTATAATTGTATTGCAAGACTTTCTCCTTGTTTCCATGTTGAATGTGCATGGTATGGGACCGTAGATAAGAGTCCCTCCGTGGACTAATAATAGCTGAATGCTTTACGATTATTTATAGTATTAGCTTTATGATTATTTTTTTTTTCTTTTAGGTCTCTGTTTTTCTTCTGCGAAGCTATGAGCCTCCTGCGCTAGTATGTGCAATGAACGAACTGCTTGACTTAATTACAAGGGAATCATCGGCTCTACCCACGATTGTGGCTCCTTTCTTTGTGGCGGCATCTAAGCTCAAGTTCAATAACAAATCCCTTGAAGCAAGCAGCAGAAAAGCTAGTCTTCGTTACGTTCAAGTTGGTCCAGAAACAGAAGCCACCAGGCTGTTTGCTACTCGCGTCGAGAAACCACCACCGTTGATGCAGATCCTTCATGAGCCTTTGTCATGCTTGCTTCATCTAGCTCGTGTCAAATGCTTGCCTACCTCCATCCTCATAGGGCAGAGAAGTAGTAGCACATCTCATAAAGCACTAAACGAAGGGCTTCAGGTAATTTTTTTAGTTAAAGATTGTATATCCACTCATACACTATGAATATTAATAGGAATGAAAATCGATCGTCAATTTTTGAGAGATGATGGATTTCAACTGAATGTGTGATTGTCATCACAGGTGATCCATGAAACAGGGGAGCTTGTGGCTAGTTGGACCGGACTGTGTTTTGCAAGAGACAGAATCAAGTGGAGCGCATCAAAGACGTCAAAAGAAGAGGAAAGTCCATGGAGAGCTCTTTACGGTTAATCTTTCTCATATCAGGTCTTTTTTTCATGGCCCAACACTACTGCTACAGTATGGGCTTGGGCCTTTGCACTTAATTTACCCTATTGTTGTAGCTCTTTGTTAAAACACTTTTGCTCAGCTGAATCAAAAACCATGTTACTATGCTTTCCTCTTGGGATTTCTATAAGAAACGAAGAGTTTTTTTTTCCAGCAAATCTTAAAACCTTAACATTAAGCATTTAGTGATTATGATTTAAAAGGTTAGGTTGTGTCAACTCATGAGATCTTCTTCTCCTTAGGTCAAATAGCTAATGATATCGTCCTAGGAGTGGGATGTTTTAATATTATTAATTAATGATTTATGATTGGTGGGAGAGGCATATATAACTGAGAAAAATGTGGTGTGAAGTTTAGAAAAGGCACTCATGGAATAGTATAGTAAGTTAGTTAATGTTATCTTAAAGGAAAATTAAGTGAGTGCCGTCAGCTCTAAGGCGGGGGTTTTATATTGGAGAAAGGAATACGATGTTTTTGTACGATAGTTCGGATCGTCTTAGAATCTTATCCAACTCACATTTCAGCATCACATTCAAAAAAAAAATCAGATCTTTCAGTGGGTTTTATCTTCTTCTTTTTTCTGCTTTCGCTGTCGATGATTAGTATTTTTCACTTGTGTGTTTCAAGCTGATTTGTTGATAATTATCCAATTAAGGTTCATGATTTATTCCTAGCGATAACTCACTGTTTTATCATTCGTTTTGATTAAACACTAACCTTAAAGCTTGGCCAAGGTTACCTCTTGTTTAGTTTCTTTAAGGCTCCGTTATTGAAGATAAAGCGAGCGAACCGTTATTGAAGATATTTAAGCAATGATAACATAAAGTTAGGTAATTGTCCAGGCTATATAGAAAATAATACTAGTTTCAAAGTGTGATTAAAATTTCAAACACTTCTTTAACTTTTTTTTTTTGTATTTAATATTTTAAAAGCTGTAGATTAAATTCATTCAAACTAAAAATCATATTTTATTGCATGTCCACGTTTTTTTTTGGTAAAAAATGACCACGTTTTGCTTTGTTTATTTTGTTTCTTTACATCCTTGAAACTTTTGTTGTTACACTCGTAATAATTTCATTACTATTTTAAATAATACTAGATTTGGACCCGCACAACCGTGCGGGTATTAATTTTCATGTTTATATATATATTTTACATAATTAGAATATATTTTTAAAGTTACTTATATATTTAAATGTTTATATATAATTATTTTAAATATAACAATTTGATAGTTTTCATGCTGTATGTTAATTGATTATTTCAAATCATCACATATATTTGGTATTTTTTATTATATATATTTTAAAATTATTTTTTATTCAATTATTATGATCCTGATCCGTAATTCAAAGCGCTAAATTTTCTTTATCAATATTTTTTTATGTTTATTCATTTAATATAATAACTATATATAAAAAAAAAGTTTAAGATAAGTTAATTTTATACATGAATTATCTAATTTACTAATATTAATCCGTTCTACCAACATATTATATTAATTTATCAGTTTAAAATAATTTTATCGTATTTAGTTAAATACAATGTTTTATTTTAAAATGATAGATATAACTATAAAATAGTAAAATTTGATATAATTTTTTTCAATTTATAAAAGATAACTGAGTATATATATATAATATTAATTTCATTACTAATTACAAAATTAGTGAAAATATTTATATACAATTTTTGATAATTAAGATATTGTTATAATGTTTTTCAACAAATTTGTTAGAAAATTAAATATATATATTTATATTTTAAATTAAAAGTTAAAAAATTATATTATGATTTAAGTAGTTAAAAGATTATATATTAGCATTAAGAAAATATATTTAATGCAAATTTTAAATGATGATCCAAATAAAAATATCACACATGAATAAATGTAAGTTTGTTAACCAATCCGTGTTTTTAGGAGTAGATGTTATATTAGGAATGATATATTACTAATCTATATTATAAGTAATAAATGAATGATAATTGATTTCTACTGAGGGTCTATTTTTAAAAAATCACACATGAATCAAAGTTGTGACTTTTGTTTTAATATATAAGATCTTTCTGGTCTCATCATCGTCATTCGTCACACATACGTATCTAATTTGGCAGATATTTTTTTGGTTTTCCCATCGAAAATATCTTCTATTTTTCTAACAAAAAGATATTTTATTATACGCCCACCGAAAAAGGAAAGAGAGATATTTTGGTTTTTTGCAAGGTCAAAGCAAATAAAAGATATTTATCAAAATGGTGAGTGAGCAAAGGCAAAAACAATAGTACTCGAGAAAATAGCGTCTCTGATTCGTCTAAAAGCATCGAAAAAGCGAACGCTTGAGAATCCATTATGGCAGAAAATAGCCACTTGTTACATTCCTAGTCGCGAGTACATTGTTTTCAGCACTCGCAGTAGTACCAGAAAACTTTAACCCAATTAGATATCTGTGGGGTCCATGAGCTTTCATTATAAATACAACAGGGACCCACCGTACCCTACACCAAACTTTTTTGCACTTTTTGTAATAAAAATTAGGCACTTTTTGATTTATTGTCAGAAGCAGCCTACATGTCCCTTTGCGGAACACCCACCCATTCTCTATCCATTCATTTTTCTAACTCAAGAGAGAAAGAGAGAAGCTGAAGACGAATCGGCTCTGTTTCGAAGGATCTGTGTGTGTTTGGCTTGAAAGTTTCAGGATTCAACTTGAGAAGATAAGTAGTTCAGAAGATCTTGTCTTATACGGTGAGTTCTTTTCCTCCTTTTTCTCTCTCTCTTTTAGGTTTTTTGTAGTGTTCTTATTTTGATGTTAGCGTTTTATCACTGTTTCTGTCTGAAGGGTTGATCCCTCTGTTGTCTATATGTGTTGTGTTGAAATTGGATCTTCGATCTCTTCATGTTTTCTTTTGATTATTGGATTTTTAAGCTTTGTTCGTATGAGGATGATGATTGTGATGATAAAAAAGCTTAATTATTTATAAGAATTATTGAGTTTTGAACTATAAATAAGCGAAAAAAAAAACTGTAGATTTACTGATCTTGTGTGGGTTTGGGTCTCTGGCTATTGATATGAAATCTCTGACTACTGATTAGTGTTAATAGTAATCTCATTATTTTGATAAAAAAAAAAGTAATCTCATGATTATGCTTCTCCGTTGATTATTAATTCTCAACCTGTTTATAGACATAGTTCACAAACCTATATTCAGACATTCCATCTATGTCTTCTTCAAGGCTTTGCTTTTTGAACCAAGTCTCTTTGTCCTTTATCTAATTAAAGAATATATATATTACTCTCTTTTACCGCAGAAATTAAAATCTGGTAAAGAAGATGGGTTACATGTGTGACTTCTGTGGTGACCAAAGATCAATGGTGTACTGCCGATCAGATTCAGCCTGTCTCTGTCTCTCCTGTGACCGGAGTGTTCATTCCGCTAACGCATTATCCAAACGACATTCTCGTACTCTTGTCTGCGAGAGATGCAATGCACAGCCTGCCACAGTTAGGTGTGTTGAAGAAAGAGTCTCACTCTGTCAAAACTGTGATTGGTCAGGCCACAACAACAACTCTACTTCTTCAAATGATCACAAGAGGCAAACCATAAGCTGCTACTCTGGTTGTCCTTCAAGCTCAGAGCTCGCCTCTATCTGGTCTTTTTGCTCGGAATTAGCAGGAGAATCCGCTTGTGAACAAGAGATGGGTATGATGAATATAGACGATGATGGTCAGACCAAAGAAAACTGTAATGAGGATAAGAAAGATGAAACCAGTTCTGCAGCACAAGCAACAAATGCATCATTTGCTAAGGTAACTTAATTTTCTTTCATCGTTAGCTCAACTAGAAAAGACCATGGCCATTGTGTCAGAGGTCCCCGGCTCAAATTACCTCTGAGAAAAAACTAATTAATATTACATGTTGTGGTTTCGGATCGGGGGATTACAAGCTTTGGCCCCCAACCTCATGATATTAAAAAAAAATACCCTCTAAAAAATTATCATGTTTCTTTTAACTAAAACCTCAAGTTCTTGTTATGGTTTGAAGGATGTTGGAGTGTGTGAAGATGACTTTTATGGGAACTTGGGTATGGATGAAGTTGACTTGGCTCTTGATAACTACGAAGAGCTCTTTGGAACAGCCTTTAACACCTCGGTACATCTCTTTGGACAAGGTGGAGTCGATAGTCTTTTCCAGAAACATCAACAAGCAGCTGCTCCTGAGGTATGTTTCCATGATTTATAAGCAAACAATTAAAGAAAGAGATTGCATCTTTGTGTGATTCTAATGATGATATTTGTTAATCCAGGGAGGGAATCTGGTGCAGCCAGCTGAGAGTAATGATGACTCGTTCATGAGTTCTAAAACGGAGCCAATCATTTGCTACACGTCGAAGCCAGCACATTCAAACATATCTTTCTCTGGAGTCACCGGAGAAAGCAGTGCTGGAGATTTTCAAGAATGTGGTGCATCATCTTCCGTGCAGCTCACGGGTGAGCCACCATGGCATCCCCAAACATCACAGTCAGTAACCCGTAATAACGCGGTTATGCGTTACAAGGAAAAGAAGAAGGCTCGCAAGTAAGTTAACCTTTATTCAATACATGCATCAGTGAAGTAAGTTGAGTGTTTTCTAAAATGAGAGATTGTGGTTTTTGTTTAGGTTTGATAAGAGAGTGAGGTATGCTTCTCGGAAAGCAAGAGCTGATGTGAGAAGGCGTGTAAAGGGGAGATTTGTTAAAGCTGGTGAGGCTTATGACTACGACCCACTCACCCCAACCAGAAGCTATTAAGTGGATTCTTCTCCTTGAGAGGTAAACAATGTTAGATAAACTTGGCGGAAAATCGAAACAAGAAAGGTTTTTGACTTATGGAGAGAGAGTTCTCAAGTCAGAAACAGGACTGATCTCTGGTTTGAGAAGTTACTAAGCTGATGATTAGTGTAAGCAATCATTCATTCTTGGGATTTAATCGGTTTTTTGGCCTCAAAAGCTTCAATTTCCATGAGTTTTGTTGTTCTCTTGGTAGTTAAAAGTCGGGGAGATTTAGTTTAAGATTAAACAAATATGATTGTATATGACTTTCTTTCAATTTGTATGTATGCTCATAAATGATCTCTTTGTTATTTGCTCTATGGATTCTTGTAAATTAAAGACAGTATCCTGAACCTATCAGTCAAAGTTATGTGATAACACATAAAGTCTCCAGGTTCACGCTTGACGTTTGTTGCAGCTTTCAAGAGGTTTTTCTTAGCGTCTTAACTTTTTTATTGAACATTGATTTAAATTGATGAGAATGCATCACAGTAGCTTTAAAGGACCACTTTCACATTTGAATTTTCTTGAAGACTGTTACAAGTTCATAACCACTTATAGTCAAGTTGAGGTTGGTCCAAATTTGATTGCTGACCTGGATATGAAAACATTGATCAAAAGGCTAAAAAAAGAGAACAAAGAGTTGTCAGATTCAGACTCAGGCAGCAAAGTTATTGGCTTAGCTCAGAAGACTTAAAAACGAGAGCTAAAAACCAAAAAAAAAATATATATAGAAACACCAAAAGACTGGATTCATAAAAATGAGAGTGCTCTGGAAGCTGCAGTTTAATTGTACAGCAGTTGTTTAGGATAATAGTAATACTATGTTATAGTTATCAATGGCATCCTCTTCCTTGCCTCTCGTATCACTCTCGTTTACGCTTCCAAACAGGATAAAAATAAAACAAGAGATTCAAGTAAGAAATCAATCCAAAATAAAAGGTTTTCCTCTAATTCAACCAAGAACCCTTTCAGATTGATTGAGTGATATATGGTTAAACAAAGATTTAAAAATATATATCTAAAAACTATTTATTTGACATGTAATTGATTTATTGTATTCAGCTCTCCCGGGAAAAAAAATTCGAAGTCTTTCTCAAAAAAGAAATTTTTTTCAAAGTATATGATTTTTCATCGGTTAATGAAATTAAAACGATAGCTTGTGATGTGGCAATACTTAAATGGTTCAAAAGGTATATTGCCACCAATGATATTACGCCACGTAAGCCCGCTGACCAAGTAACTAAAAAGAAGAATAAAACGACGACGTTTAAAGTTAATGATGTTGTCCGGTCCGCCGAAACTGCCCCAGTCAAAACAGGCTCCATCGTGTCCGAATCTGAACGAACTCTCCCTTTCTCGCCCCACCGTCTTCTTTCTCCGATCAATCTCCCAACTTTTTCTTTTCTCGTCACTCATCGAGCATATTTGGAAGGTAAATCTCTCTTGCTCTCTATCATAAGAATCGAAACTAAATCAATTCAATTGTCCAAATCTCTAATCGACTTCGTAACGATTGAATTACGTTTTGTTCTTTGATAAAAATTCAAAATTTTATCTGTTTTAGATGAGCTTGAAGGCTACGATCGTACTATTAGGCCTTCTATGGAGCTTCCAGGCATCGTTAGGTATCAGATTCGTGATAGACAGAGAAGAATGCTTCTCCCACAAGGCTGAATACGAAGGCGACACCCTCCACGTCTCCTTCGTCGTCATCAAGTCCGATTCCCAATGGCATTTCAACGAAGACGGTGTAGATCTCGTGGTATGAGACCTTAACCCCCCTTTGTTTAATCGATACGACAATGCTTTTGAATCTCCAATTGTTTGGGAACACAGATACACGGCCCGACAGGGGAGCAAGTTCATGACTTTAGGGAGCAGATTAGCGCCAAGCACGACTTCGTTGTCCAGAAGAAAGGGGTTTACCGTTTTTGTTTCACGAACAAGTCTCCTTATCATGAAACCATTGACTTCGATGTGCAGCTTGGGCACTTTGCGTACTACGATCAGCACGCAAAGGACGGTGAGGTGTTATTCTTAATTGGTTTTGTGTTGGTGAGTTTATTAAGTAAGTATATTTTTTGTTTGTTTGTTGTTGTGTAGAGCATTTCACTCCGTTGATGGAGCAGATATCGAAGTTAGAGGAGGCTCTTTACAATATTCAGTTTGAACAGCATTGGTTAGAGGCTCAGACTGATCGTCAAGCCATTGGTAACATTCTTTTCTATAAATATCCATTTATTTTTGGCTAGAGAGAGAGTTTAATATGGTTTTTGGTCTTGTTTGTTGGGCAGTGAATGAGAATATGAGCAAGAGAGCAGTACACAAAGCTTTGTTCGAGTCGTTTGCGTTGATAGGGGCAAGTGTACTTCAAGTTTATCTTCTGCGTCGTTTGTTTGAACGCAAACTCGGCATGTCTCGTGTCTAAAAAGCATTTGAGTCTATTATGATTTTGGAGACTTTTGTTATTAGCCACCTAAGAACTTATTTTGCCTCATAAGTTAAAATGTACCAGAGAATGTTTTTTTACTTTGACTCTTTTTACAGACAGAATCTTAGTTCATCGGATAATTTTTTTGTTTTCCCAAATGTTCAAGAAAGTATCAAGTCATTTTCTTTTCTTTATTAACATAAAGAAGCTTTCTGACAAGCTAGGGGTTTAGGTTTGAATTGAGAAAGAGATGTATTTTGAGGAGTTGTTTGTTTCTTGAATGATGGAGAAGACGTAGCAGATGGCTATAGCCGTGAATAGTGATGCTAGGCTTTGGTGCAAACTAGTTTGAAGAAGAGAAGCTTTGTGAGTGAGTGGTCCATGACTAAACCCAAAGTAAAATGATCACGTGTGTATCTCGTGCTTTGCGTTTTGGTAAAGAAAAGAAAAAGAAGTCGTCTTGGTATGGAGAGAGACGGTGGCGCGTCATGGTGGAAGAGGCGCGTGGGGTGAGAGGGAGAGAGAAAAGCACACACACTTTTTCACTTATGAATCCATTTGTCCCTGACTTCTCTCTCTTCATTCTCTCTCTTCGAACCCTAAAAACCACACATTTTTGGCACTGAGATTCATTGGAACCAGAGCTGAAATATAGGATCTTACAACAGCTGTCTCTTCGGTAGGTATTGTGTTCTTTCTGTCTTTTCTTTCATTTCTAATCAGATGAGAGGAAATAGCGACTTCGTGTTCCATGTTCGATATGATGTTTTTTGCTTTTGATGATCGAGCTGTATTGGGGAATTTTGCGCAGAGGAGACGAGGATGAGCAGAGGGAATCCACCAGAGCCACTTGATTTCTTCATCTGGACTGTTGAGGTAAACCAATCAATCAATTCCCTGAACCCTCTCTCTTATTTGTGTTTGTTTCTCCCCTTGAGCCAACTACCTTTTAATTCGCGCCATGTTTGTTTGGGATTTGATAAGTTCGTTAGACTTTGTTCATTGTGTTGTAGAATCAATCTTATTTAATCCGAGCCCCTAATTTTGATCTGAATTACAGCCAACTTAACCCTTTACTATGGCTAGTTTGGTTTGACTATTCAGGTATGTATGACCCTATAGTTTGCCTCTTAAGGCTTGTTGTTGGATCCAATCTTAAATTACTGGGAACATGTTTATTTTTGTTACTTTTGTTTTTTTTTTTTGTTCTTTTGGTCCACCTTTCTGGTGGAGCGGTTATCGAAAGACCAAATCTTTTTACCTTACCATTGATTGCAATTACATTATGCAAGCTCCAAATTGCTTTACCTCTTCTCACTTATCCAGCATCGCAAATCCCACACGCCCAACTAGTGTATTTAGTTCAGATGGTTTCTTGTAGATGAAGCACATTTGTTATTTTCCTTTTACAGGATGTTGGATCTTGGCTTGAGGAGATAAACCTTGGCAGCTACCGCCAGATTTTCAAAGAAAGTAGTGTCAACGGCGAATATCTAGAAAGCATGTCTGTGTTCACAACCGAACAGATCCTTCACTTCATAAGGAGGCATCACATGAAATGGGGTGACTTCATCACCCTCTGTAAAGAACTCCGAAGGATTAAAGGTTTTCTCTTTCTCTATCCTCTCAGCTCAAAGTTGCAATTAGAGAAATTTTTTTGACTAAAAGGAAAATAAATGTGTGTTTTTTTCTCTGACAGTGGCTTGCTTGAAAGGTGAGCAGAGAGTTCGACGGCCATGGTGGGCACCTTCTTGCCTCTCAGTAGTTTTTGTTAAGGCGGCTAAGCGCAACCAACAATCTCGAGTTGTATCTCTGAAACATGAATCTTGACATTACACTTTGCATGTTTATTATGTGCGTTCTTGTCTCTCTTCTTTTCATTTTATTTTTTGGTTTATATTGATTGCAAGGGAGAAAGAAAATTATGGTTTGGTACGTTGGTGTATACATGAAATGCTAATTTATTAGATTTATTATTAATATGGCTTCTCTATCGACTTGTGTGGTGGTGGCATGTTCATATTGTCTATTGCTCAATCGATGTTATATGTTATGGCAGCTGGACATATCACATTTTTGGTCGGGTTTCTTATAGTCTCACATTCTAAGAGTGTATCTAGATTCGGCAAAGAGATGTTTCACTTATGCATGTATGCTCGGTTGCTTTGGGTTCTCAGAAAAGTTAATGGAAGTATAAATTTGACGAGAGAAGCTGCTAACAAAAGCCAGTAGAATGCTTGAAACAAACATGGATCAGAAGCCATAGAGATATCATCAAATCAAACGTATACATACATATTATACAAGAAACATCACAAGTGTTTTCAAAGACAACATAGACAAGTAAAAACAAAACACACAGTAGAACAGAGTTTCACTATCATATATGTTACTGGTTCAATAGCCAGTTATAGATGGGTCAGCATCAACTGTCTCCACACAGGGCTTAGCTCTTTCCTTGTCAGAATCCAACACTTTCTTTGAAGCTTTGATAACAATTCGATTGTTAACGTAGTGCTTGCGACAAACCGGCATATAGACGTCAGCACCACCAAGCAGCTCAGTTTTGGTGTCACAAGTCTTTCTCAGAGTGAAGAAAGCTTTCTGCCCACAAACCTCACACCTCGCAGTTAGCTTCGTCACAGAAT
Organism: Brassica rapa; assembly: GCF_000309985.2. Taxonomy (NCBI): domain Eukaryota; kingdom Viridiplantae; phylum Streptophyta; class Magnoliopsida; order Brassicales; family Brassicaceae; genus Brassica; species Brassica rapa. The sequence goes on from NC_024797.2 coordinate 16,534,640, forward strand.
CAGCTATTGGTACGATATCAAGAACAGCACCAAATCTCCTCCTGCATTTATGCCACGAAAGAAACATATTCAACTTACAGTTCAACCAAAAAAAAAATGTTATTAAAGATTCGAAGTAAAAGTGTCAAGTTACACCTTAAGTAATCACCATCAAGGCCTGCAACAATCACAGTTTTGCCATCATCATCAGCTGCTTTGCAGCAAAACTCATAAAGATCTCCAAAGAACTGCGCCTCGTCAATACCAATCACATCAAGCTGCCAAATCAATCATTAAAAAGACAAAATTTCAATACAGAGCCTTCACAATAAGACAAAAACTACCCCAAAAAGACTCTACCTTGTCATAAGCATCTTGTCCGAAAATGTCGTGAAACGACATAAGATCTGGAATAGCCCAACAAGGGAATCCAATTCCATCATGCGTCACGACTGAATCTTTAGCATATCTCGTGTCCTTGCTCGATTTTACCATCGCAACGCTTCTACATAACCAAAAGGAAAGAAATTTAGATCACTTAATCGTGAAAATTCGAAGCTTTTCAATGATCTTGTTACCTTCCGAGGCTGATCTCTGACTTGATTCGGCGGAGGAGAGAGGTTGATTTCCCAGAAAACATCGGACCCATGATAACATGAATCGCACCGGAACCTCGAAGTTTCTGATCGGCGGTAACATCTCTAGAGGTGTCATTGTTGAGGGTGGCCATGGTGGTAGGGACTTTATAAGAGAAGATTGTGAGTGTAGGGATGAAAAAGGAGGAAGCTTTGCTTGTGGGGTTTGGGTAACGATGAAGGATACACTGTCGATGGTAAATATATAACAGAGATGCAGAGGTTGAAGAAGGAAGGAGACGACTTGTGGGTTTTGAATTTTTTACATTTTTTTGGAGGGAAAGCTATTTTTAAGAGGGAGTTTTTTCATTAAATGGGCCTAAGCCCAAAACTGCTAGGCTTTCCGTGGCCCATAAGTAGAACATGTTCATAGGCCTTATTCAAGTGTTTCATTATCTTATTGCTTCTCCGGATTTTAAAAACTTCAATTTTCAAGCTGCACCTTCGTATCCAAAGCTACAACGCTATATAATATGGTTGAGTTGCATTTTTCGATCACTTAATCAAATGTCGAATCTTTGTAATATTCCTAAAAACGAACTGAAAGACAAAACATTTATATTATATTTTTGCGTCTACTACCTACTTATTAGGTTAGCTCCACTTTGACCGTGGTAATAAAAAAATAAAACAAATATCAAAAAAAGAGAGTAAAAGTCAAATATACACACTTATAAATTTAAATGCAAACAATCAACCTATTTTTTACATTACAAATTATGTGAATATTGAATAAACTTCATTAATCATCATTTGTTTATTAGTAGTTTTAGTGGCACTATTTTACAATGTAAGAATTTTTTTAAATCTGTAAAATATAAACTTAATACTTCAAAATGATGATTATTACTATTATTTTGGTAACAATAGTAAAAAAAAGGTGCGTGTAATAAAAATTGAAAAACGAAAAAACGAAACTCCGCATTTCCTTACATAGCGTGTACTGTAATAAAAAACTTCCTTTTTGATGTAATACATAAATGGCATATATATATACACAGACATATCTTCTTCTTCTTCTTCTTGCATCCGAAAAGCCTCTTCTCTCTCTCTCTACAACACTCGTCCTTTCTCTCTCTAGAGCGCGTCAGTATGTTTTTATTGACGCCATTGAAATTGAGATAAATCGGGTTGAATCGGATTGAACCAAAACCACATATCACAGAACTTGGATTCCAACTTTTTCTTTCTTCCTTCCTCCTCTCAATCTTTCCAAGGGTCAGTTTAAAGTTATGGCCTTTATTCAAATCGTGCTCTTCCTCAGATCTTAGTGTTTCCGTTGTTGACGAGATTTTAGAGTTTTTTTAATTGAATCTGATTGGTGGGTTTTCGATTTGATTCTTTGATCTGAGATTCCCATTCATGTTGTTTCCTTTTTTTGATCCTGATGAAAAAGATCTCTTCTTGCTAGATTGAATCCCAAGTTGCTCTTTTGATACGCAAAAGCCTGTCTTGTTTCTGTCAGTTTGGTTGATCAGATTTGATCGAATCTGACAGAACCTGTCTTTGATCTGCCGAAAGTTTTGTCTTTTTTATAATTTAGTTTTATTTATTGCAGAGCAAAATGCAATCAGACAGTGGAAAGCTCTTCATCGGCGGGATATCGTGGGACACCAACGAGGAACGTCTCAAGGAGTATTTCAGCAGCTTTGGTGAAGTCATCGAAGCTGTGATCTTGAAAGATCGCACCACTGGTCGTGCACGTGGCTTCGGCTTTGTAGTCTTTGCTGATCCAGATGTTGCAGAGACTGTTATAACGGAAAAACATAATATTGATGGGAGATTGGTAATCTCTCTTTGCTGCTTACACTTGTTAGCCCAGGACCGGTCCTGTGTACAATGTAACTTGTTTACAAGTCATGAAAGAGATTGTTCTTCTTTCATCATTTTGCAGGTTGAAGCCAAGAAGGCTGTTCCTAGAGACGACCAAAACACAGCAACTAGAAGCAACAGCAGTAGCCTCCAAGGATCACCAGGAGGTCGGACAAGGAAGATCTTTGTTGGAGGGTTACCTTCTTCTATCACAGAGAGCGACTTCAAAACCTATTTTGAGCAGTTTGGGACGACTACAGACGTGGTTGTTATGTACGACCACAACACGCAAAGGCCTAGAGGTTTCGGATTCATAACTTATGACTCCGAGGAGGCCGTTGAGAAAGTGCTGCTCAAGACGTTCCATGAACTCAACGGTAAAATGGTTGAGGTCAAGCGAGCTGTTCCAAAGGAGTTGTCTCCGAGTCCAGCTCGCAGCAGCCCGCTCGGTGCTGGCTACAGCTATGGAGTTAGTAGAGTCAACAACCTCCTTAATGGATATGCTCAAGGGTTTAGCCCCGGAGGCTATGGGCTTAGGATGGATGGTAGGTTTAGTCCCATTGGTGCTGGGAGAAGCGGGTTTGCGAGTTTCGGTGGGTCTGGATATGGGCAGGGGTTGCCCACAGGGTTCACTGGAGGTTCTAGTTTTAATGGGAACGGAGACTATGGGAGAGGGATGAGCCCTTACTATATTGGTAACACCAACCGGTTTGGTTATGAAGGAGGCAGTGGAGGAGGAGGGAACTCGTCTTTCTTCAGTTCGAATCTCTGGGGAAACAATGGGGGTCGTAGCTATAACAACAACGCTGCAAACTCGAGTTCTAATACATACATGGGAGGAGGATCAACAAGTGGGAACAACACACTTAACGGTCCATTTGGTAACTGGGGTGCTCCTGGAGGAGGGAACAGTGGTGTTGGTAACGAGAATTTGAACTTTGGTTATGGAGGAAACGGTGAATCTGGTTTTGGGTTGGGAGGAGCAAGGAACATAGGGCCTCCTAGCAAGGCAGCACCATCGTCTTCATTCTCTTCTGCCTCGGCGGGTTATGATGGAGCAGGACTTGCAGAGTTTTATGGGAATGGTGCAGTTTATAGTGATCCCACGTGGAGATCATCAGCTCCTGAGACAGAAGGGCCTGCATCTTTTAGCTATGGGATTGGAGGAGGAGGAGGAGGTCCTTCTTCGGATGTTTCAGCTAGAAGTTCATCTCCAGGTTATGTTGGTAGTTACAGTGTGAACAAGAGACAACCAAACAGAGGTAATCTAAGTTCATATTAATCTTCGCTTTTAATAACTGATTCTATTCCTAGAAATGCCATGAGCTAGCTGATAAGTAAGTCCTAGATAGAACCATGGTTTAGGGTCTTGAACTAATAGTGAATTGGCGTTTTCTCAGAAACAGAAACTTGTTTGCATACATAATGTGGTAGAAGCAGTAGCCAGTCTTCTGCATGTTTATTGTTATCTAGTTTATCAAGGGTCATCATCTACATGAAGAAAAATTCTTTCTGTATGTTTCATGGAGCTAGGAAACTAGCTTAATCTTATACATTGCTCACACCAGAGTCTCTAGTAAGTCTAAGAAACTTGTGATGAAGAAACCAAATTGCATGAATGAATGGTTTCTCAAATTATTTCTAGACCCTGTTCAGAAAAATATTAATGATATATTTAACTAGTTTATAGTTTCATTTATATATGTTTTGTCGTTTTTTTTTTGGAATTATAAACTCTAAAAATTTAAAGTTTTAGACCATAAGTTATATATTTATTTAAATAATAATAATTAATTTGGACGGCCCTGCTTATAGCTCTTGTCTGAATAATTTCTCTACTTCTCTTGTCTTTGTGTTGCAGGAATTGCTACTTAGAACACTCGTTTTTGTTTTACCACGGTATTGTAGGCGAGCCATCAGAGTGAACGATCTGTGTATCTTTTGGCGAATCTTTTAGATTATCTTCTCCTTTCATACAAAGCCTATAAGGACAAAACTTGATCATAATCATCAGCTAGAGCTTAGCCAGAAAGATCCCTCATGGTTTGGTTTTCTAAATTCATTGCTAGGCTTCTTTTCTATTTTTCTTTTTTTTTTTTTTCAATGAGGGACAGAAGAAACTGTATCAGTCTCCGGCCAGGCGGGTAATACATAAGAAGAGTTCAAAACAAGTTCCTTCCTTAGTTTCTTTATTGTCAATGTAATGGTTCTTCTTCTTCTTCTTCTTCTTCTTCTTCTTGGGGTTATGTCTTAAGGTTTGTGTTTTGAGGCAGCTTGTACTAGAGGTTATAAGTTTCTTGGCATTTTAAGGTCTTTTTGGTTTTGTTAGTGTGAGATATTGGGAAGAGGATTTAGCCATGTAGGGCTTTTGAGAATAAGTGTTTTTATCACTATGAGATTATTCTGTTCTCATGCTTGTTTGTATGTCTTGTGCGAACGCAAGCAAACTCGTTCCTGTTCATGTATTTCTACTTTATAGAAAACTATTTTTATGTTCTATTGATATTTTTATAGTCTTCTGTTCATTATGCTAGTTTGTTTTATAAATATTCCAATGAATGACTAACATTCATTGCTTGAATACGAATAATCTAATCTTTATTTCTTAGCAATTTTTCACAATTATTATGAATCCTAGTGCTTATTTGATTTATGATATTCTAATTATATGTATCCTCCACACAACTTCCTAACTTTCACTATATTGATTCCCAAGATTATATTTAATCTTTAGATTGCATGAATAATGCTTTGAAATGTAGTATGTTAACCTCAATGTAAATAAAAACAGAGACTAGAATGTTTACTTGAAAAATGGTTTTGTCAAAAAGGCATAATGAATGCATTTATATTGAATTAGAAAGAATGAGAGCATACATCATAGACCATATAAATTAAATTGGGTGTAGGAAACAAAACAAATAATGAATGGGTGTTTTAGTTTAATATTTTTTGAGCTTCTACTTATTGGGGTAAGTTGGTCACTGGACCACTGCAAGCTTTAGGGCTCTGAGTTCCCATGAGTTTGGGGCTCACGTTTGAGCACTGGAAAGTCGCTGGACCATCTGCTCCGCTGTACCTAATGTCAATGTCTCCAATCTCAACGTTTTGGCATGGGTATCCCCTGCTGCACAATAGCTTCACTGCATCCTTGTTCCCTGATGTTCCTCTGATCTGCTTGAAGCTGATGTTGGCAAGCTTAATCGTTGATGGTTTCTGCTTGTTACATTGGTTCCAAGGGCAGTACTCTTGGTCGATGAGGATTGGGTTCATAACGTTCTTGAGAATGATATTCTCGAAATGAATATCGGAGGCGGTGGTGGAGCAAGCTGCAGAAGGCCATGTCTTGATCCTCAGTCCGTTGTCAGTCTGTTGGAGAGTGCAGTTTATGACTCTAATGCCGCTGACATCCTGTTCGTTTCCGTACCTTCCAAGGCTTCCGACACTGATTCCATGTCCTGGACCGCACGTGACTTTCTCCACGTGAAGGTTCTTCATCCCATCTCCAACGGATATACAGTCGTCTCCGGTGGAGATGAATGTGTTAAGGATCTTGACTCCGTCACTTCTTCCCAAATGGATACCGTCAGTGTTGGGACTGTCTTTTGGGGCAATGATGTTGATGTGATCCATGGTCATGTTCTTGGCACCGAGCACGTTGATGTGGAAGTTCTTGGCATCTATTGAAGATATGTCTCTGATCTCAGCGTTCTCCACGAAATCAAACCTTATACTCTATAAAAAAAAGACAAAATAACATCACTAATCTATTATTTTTCACAAAAAGCCAATTAAATTAAGATATATTGAGGACATATATAAGCACACATACGATGGGAAGTTTCTTGCAGTTGAAAGTCTGGTGACAGTTGTTAACTCTCCAAGCTGCGTTTCCTTCACCATCGAAAGCTCCACCTCCGTTCAACTTAAAGCCATTAATGTTGCCAAAGACAATCCATGTGTCCTTTCCCTGGATCGCGTTACCATCAGCTTTGACAGTGCCTTGAATGGTGATCTCGACTGGAGCTTTGCATGGACCCCTCATCTGGATCTCACCAAGCTTGAACTCTCCTTTTGGGATCACCACTCTGCTCGGTGTTGGAGATTGGCATGCTGTTGTAAATGCTTTCAGAAGTGCCTGCATATGTCATGCGCAATAGAACCTTAACAACGTAGCCGATAATATGGTTTTGTGGATTGCTTGTATAGCAAGAAAAAGGAGAGCAATGTAACTAACCTGAGTAATGTCAGAACCTGGAGAGGAGCCAATGGTGATGTATACAGCATTGGCTGAAAATCCCAATAAACAGAAAATAAAAACGGTAAAAGCTCCAAAATATGCACCCATTCTTTAATAAAAAATTTATTTACTATTAATATTACTATTTTTTTTAAATTTATTTGTTTTGTTTCTTGAGTTTGATTAGACTCATGAGTTACGTTTATATAGTGGGTTAGGGAAAGAAATGTTCAAGTCTAACTTTTCTCACAACCTCTCGTTACTTTTAGGTTGTTTGACCCATGTGTGTTAGGAAGTGATCATATTTCTAATTGTGTATCTTGAAGGATAAAAACTGGAAACTAACTAACGTCGTATTTTCAAGAATATTTTTACTGAAAAAATGTCACAAAAACTTTTAGGGAAAGAAATGTTCAAGTCTAACTTTTCTCACAACCTCTCGTTACTTTTAGGTTGTTTGACCCATGTGTGTTAGGAAGTGATCATATTTCTAATTGTGTATCTTGAAGGATAAAAACTGGAAACTAACTAACGTCGTATTTTCAAGAATATTTTTACTGAAAAAATGTCACAAAAACTTTTAACAACTGTACTCAATCATATTGATAACTTTTAAAATAACTGATTTTAGAACGCTATATTCAGTTTATTTTTGATAATTAAGTTCTTAAAGTACGTACACAATAAAACCACTTAACTTTTCTTTCTTAGCAAAAACAAAAAAAATAAACATTTCATATTTTCAGGAGACTTGTGTGTGATGTCATGTTTTTTTTTTTTGAAAAAAGTGTGTGATGTCATGTTTCAACTTTCAACGTGGTTGCTAGATTTTGAGTGATGCTCCCAAATTAAGGTTGCTCTTTGTACTTTGAGTTTGAGTCCTATGTCACCAAAACGTCTTTCTACTGCAATTTTGTCCTTTATAGTTTTTACCTTCATAATGCACACGTGCTCGAGCTTTGAAACGATTTTTCCGGAGGCATTCTATCTTTTTATTCGTTGTGTCAGGAATGGTCCAACAACACACAGATCTCAGAACATGCAAAACTTGAATTGCATTTGTAACCAAAAATACTTGAATTGCACGTGGGTTATGAAATTCTTTTAAATCTTTTACCAACATACAATATACTACGAGCCTGTGTTTTAGAAAACATGATACGTTGAACATTAGCTAATTTTTTAGTTTTAAAATCATGATTAATGAGAGTTCTCAAAATAAATTAGACTATACATATTAGTGAATAAAATATTGTTTTGAAAATTCAAAATTCATGAACATCCTTTCTCAAAATATTCATGATTTTGAAAACCCCGTAGTAAATTATGAAATATTTTAAAATTATGATAAAATATGAATATTTATATATACATATACATATACTTCAATTGTGTTAAATCCACATTAATTGGGATTTTGCTCTTACTACGAACCTTTCTAAAGACAAACTTGTAATATTTTGGATTTTGAAACGAAAATATTGTGGTTATCCTTGAAAAAGCAATGTCAATACGTAGCTGATAATTTTAAGGGTCAATTTGCTGAATAACCAACTTTGGCATCAAAATTAAGTGAGTAGCATTGATTTTGACGTAATGTAATATCTATCATTTATGCCAATTGTTATCCGGTTCTGCCCCTTCTTCCATTAATCATCCGGTAATATTGTATTGCTAGATATGACTTGGTCAAAATAACGTAGGGTAAAGATTAAATTAAATACTACTTTATTTGATAGAAACACATGCAGCCACGTACCAATTTAATCCACCCAAAATTTTCTTATTGCTGGTCAATAATGAATCACTATTATTTACAAACACATCACGTAAAAGAACTCATGTCACAAATTTACTTATAACATATTTATTTACTATATGAAGTAGAATGAGCGGATAGAAACATAATTTTTTAAAAAAAATAAAAAGTGTATAAACCCTAAACCCAAAAAAAACATAAATTTCCAAATACTAAATCCTAAACTCTAATCACTAAACCCTAACTCAAATATAAACCCTAAACCCAAATATAAACACAAAACCCAAATAGAATGGAACAAAATAAATAACATAGTACATATTGGTGAAACTATAAAATGTCTATGATTGCATGAAAGAAGTTAGTGTTGACCCAACCATACCCCTCACCTTCTAAATACTAAACCCTAAATTCCAGTCACTAAACCCTATCCAAATATACCCTAAACGCTAAACCTAAATAAATAGATTAAGCTAAACCCTGATCAAGGAAGTATAAACCCAAATAGAATGTATATAATATGGTTTACTATACCCAAACATTTACTTAGTAAATCTAAACCCTAGGCAAGAACCTATAAACCAAAATTCAAATATAAACACAAAACCCAAATAGAATGGAACAAAATAAATAACATAGTACATATTAGTGAAACTATAAAATGTCTATGATTGCATGAAAGAAGTTAACGCTGACCCCAACCATACCCCCCTCACCTTCTAAATACTAAACCCTAAATTCTAGTCACTAATCACCCTAATCACTAAGTATTATAGAAATACTAAAACCACATCCGTAATCTTTAAATACTAAACACTATCCCAACTCCTAAATACTATGGCTATCACTAAACCCAAACCTCAACCCCTACCTTCCAAATACTAAACCCTAAATTTAAATCACTAAACCCTAAACCCAAGTATAAACCCTAAACCTAAGTATAAACCCTAAACCCAAGTATAAACCCTAAACCCAAATAGAATGAAACAAAATACATAGTATAGTACATATTGGTGAACAAAATAGAACACTCTTTATTAATCGTCAAATGGAACGATACATGATAGGGTCACCATCAAACCTCAACCCCACCTTCCAAATACTAAACCCTAAATCTTAATCAATAAATCCTAAACCCAAATATAAACTCTAAACCCAAATAGAATGGAAAAAAAATACATAGTATAGTACTTGGTGAAGAAAATAACACCTTCTTTATTAATCATCAACTGGAACGATACATGATAAATACATATAGTAACAGACTATTTTACATTACATAACATGAATAAAACATTCATAATACATATTGTTTTACATTTCTATTCTATACGCATAAAATAGAATAGAACACAATGTTACAAAAACTGTTCATCTTCTCCGATCAATTCAAGGATATTCACAGCGAGAAAGATATGTGTAACTGGCAACATCCGTGAGAATAGTACATGTAACCGCCTCGTAAACCGAAAAGATTAAGGTGATTGAAGGAAGAGTTGACGAACCTTGCGGCGGTGCCGTTTACGTTGTCGGCGACTCCATAGATTTCAGATGCGCAAAGCTTTTTGTCAGTAGCGAAGCGAGTCATTGCAGATGGGCATCTCATAGGCAAAGCTACTCCAGAAATGGTTTTGGTGGTTACACAGTGGATCAAAAATGGAGAAGAAACAACCCACGTTCTACAAGGTATGTGATTCTCCAAAGGCCACGTTGTATGTGTGTAAGGTAAGTATTATTAATTTAGTTTTTTTTAGTTTACAGGTTTTACCGGTTGTGTAAGAGGGCATAGTAGTATTATTATATAAAAGATGCATGGTGTATTGGTGTATTAGGGTATTTAGACATAGAATGAATTATAATTTGTTTGAAGGTTATACAGCCAAATTTCCCTAATTTTAATACTGTCTCTTTTCCCATTCAAATATATAGAGTTACATATATATATATATATATATATATGTATTGTATACCCTGGTGTCGTTTATCCTACATAGCGTTGGAGAAACAACAATGGAGTTCTTAATTTATTTATTTTTGGGTAAATTGTTAAGTTCTTAAATTTAATTTGACATGAATACTATTAGCTATTAGAGCTCGAACTTCAACAGAAAACGTTACCGTTCCAATTTCAAGTTTTGTCAAATCCGAAATCAGCAGGACTCAAAATTAATTCGGCTGTCTAATTCAAATCTAATACTACGATAATAACTAGAATAACAATTAACAAGTATCTGGATAAGACGTCTGAAGAATATCTCACAATAAAAGTGAGATGAGACCACTGGAGCAGCTATTTTGTTAAGAAACTGTTAAAGTTTCTCAAAGAAAAATATCATAATTATTTGTATAATTACATTTTTAATAATTGTATCATATTTTAATAAGTGTTATTAAGAGTTCTAAGCAAGTTATTTAAAAAAAAATCTTAAATCAGAATTCTTCTCTATTCTTTCTCATACTTTTTAAAATCACTAGGTAACTTTTCACGTATTCATCAATGAACAACGAGAAAATAAAGTAAACATTTTGTACTGGGATCAAAAAAAAATTAATGGAGATAAATTTTCATTTTTGGTGGGATCAATATAATTTTTCTTAAGTAAAAACAAATATTTTACATTTTTTAAAAATAAAAACAAATACTTTTAGAAAAGTAGTGGGGTCAGCTGACCCCATCTCTTCCCAGCCCCTGGTCACATAGATCAACCCATTAATTGCTAGTTAATTTTAAGGTTTAAGTAATTTTTAGCATTTTAAATTTCTTAAAAAGACCAATCACATGCAGAAAAGATATATAAATCTTTTAGTTTTATTACATCATTATGCACACACACATATGTGTTGGCATCGAATAGAAACATTTTTTCATTTACAGTTTTCATAAAGTCTCCCTTATGTGAGACTTTTCAAAGAAAAAAGGGTTAGAAAGAAGGAAAAACAAAATTGGATGTGAAAGCCCTAGATGTGTTGATCAGCTTCAACATTTTACGCTTGGCCAGGTGCCTTGACCACAGGTCCAACACAAGCCTTTGGGTTTTGAGTTCCCACAAGCTTAGGTGTGACGTTTGTGCACTCAAAAGTGGGTGGACCATCAGGTCCTGTGTACTCAATGTTAATGTCTCCAATCTCAACGTTCTCACATGGATGTCCCTTGCTGCACAATAGTTTCACTGCGTCCTTGTTCCCTGATGTTCCTCTAATATTCCTGAAGGTAATGTCCACCAGCTTAATTGTTGATGGTTTCTGCAAATAATATAAAAACTTTGGGAATCAGAATCATATATAGAACTCTATATGTAACCTCTACCAAAATGGTAAATGCTAAAGATCTAGAAAACATCAGAATAATTTGTGTGCTGAATCAATTTATCCATTTTCATATATAGAATCCGGTGATAGTGGCAAGACATAGAATCTAATAAAAAATACTTACGCTCTTGTTGCATTGGTTCCAAGGGCAGTACTCCTGGTCGATGAGGATTGGGTTGCTAACTTTGTTAAGGATGATATTCTCAAAATGAATACCGGCAGCAGTGGTGGTGCAAGCCGCAGATGGCCATGTCTTGATCCTCAGCCCGTTGTCGGTTCCCTCGAGGGTGCAGTTTATAACCTTAATGTCGTTGACATCTTGCTCCCATCCGTATCTTCCAAGGCTTCCGACACTGATTCCGTGTCCAGGACCGCACACAACTTTTTCAATGAGGAGATTCTTCATCCCATCTCCCACGGAGATGCAGTCATCTCCTGTGGAGATCTTAGTGTTGAGGATCTTGACTCCCTCACATCTTCCCAAATGGATACCGTCAGTGTTGGGGCTTTCAGCTGGAGCGATGATCTTGATGTTATCAAAGGTCATGTTCTTGCCACTGATAACGTTGAAGTGGAAGTTTTTGGCATCTAACGAGGTTACGTCTTTTATCTCAGCGTTATCCACAAAATCAAACCTTACACTCTGCAAAAAAATAATAGCACCATATATATTAAATTGATCATCAATGAATAATATATCTTCTTATTTAAAACCACTTAAAGCATATATATATATATATATTATTTTTGAAAATAAGTGTCTATATCTTATTAAAACAAAAACACTTACGATGGGAAGTTTTTTGCACTCAAAAGTCTTGTGGCAGTTATTGGCCTTCCACGCTGCATTGCCTTCACCGTCAAATGTTCCACCTCCGTTCAGCTTAAACCCATTGATCTTTTCGAAGACGACCCACCTATCCTTTCCCTGCGTTGAGCCACCGTCAGCTTTGACATTGCCTTGAAGGGTGAACTCCACTGGAGATTTGCATGGACCAGTCATAGCGATCTCACCAAGCTTGAAGTCACCTTTTGGGATCAGAACCTGGCTCGGTGCAGGGGCTTGGCATGCTGATGTGAACGCTTTAAGAAGAGCCTTCAACAAAACCCCAACGACTACGTTAGCCAAAAAAAAAGTAAAAAAACAGTTATAGATTTCTCTGGGTGAAATAATTAGAAAATAGTATAGATACTAACCGCAGTAATATCAGAACCTGGAGGACCACCAACGGTGAACACCTCAGCATTGGCTGAATATCCCAGCAAACATAGAACCAAAATTGTATAAATTCCTAAATATGAACCCATTATTTATTTATTTTTTATTTGTTTTTTATTGTTATTTGTTTTGTTTTATGAGAGTTTAGCTATGCCTCTGCTGCTTTATATAGTGCCCTTAATGGAGATATGTTTAACCCATTTTTCTCTCAACGTCTCGTTTTTTAGATTGTTTGGCCAATTATCAAGGAATTACTAGGCTAATTTAATTTTGAGAAACTAGCGGTTTATTATTAGACGAAAGACTTGTTCTACTCGTGCACGTTTATAGCATTTTTACGATACGTACATTTTTCAGGTTAATTGTTAGCCAACTTATGAAATTGACATGAGTGAAGAAGAGACATTATGTTTAAAACATACGGTTGGACGGATTTATCGTAAACCAACATATGAAGGCTATAATGTATATAGCTCAGAGAGAAGCAGAGGCAGATTTTGAAAAGTTTTTAATGGGGGACACAATATTAAAAACATCTATATATATATATATATATATATACCAGTGTCTTTTTTTATGTTGTCGATGTGTAAAATCTTTGGAGGTACTATGTCAACGTGAGCCTACACAAGAATTAAAAAAATTCAAAGTTATTATCTTATCTTGAAAACGTGAAAATACTTTTTAAAGACTATCAAAACATCATTATGTTTAATTGGATTAAAACCTTGAAAATACTCTCTCTAAATTATGTATACTGTCTCTGAAGCCAGGGCGGACCCACGGTAGAGTGGGGTGTGGCACTTGCCCCATACTACAATTATATATTTCTTGTACACCTATGTAACAGATTGTTGTCATTAGCTCTTTTGGTTATTAGACTCACAGTAGTGCCCCACGTTTTACGAGTTCGAACCTAGGCTTCTCTTTTTTAGTATTTTTTTGTGTGATTAGGATAAAGATAAATAACGTAGTGTTTTAGTTTGACACAAATCTCAAGACTGAAACCAGAGACAAAGCTGATGTTAACAAAATAATCTTTTTCTCTATACGTTTTGTTTTATTTTAATCACTTTTCATAAATATATATTCTTTTTATTGTGTTGCTAAATTTTTTTATGAGTGATTTTCTTTTCTTTAGTATATAGTTTTTCTGAAGTAAAAAATATTACACTTTATTTTGTTATTTATTTGTATTAATTCGTATTTATTAATTATAATACTTAGATTAAAATGAAAACTATATTGAATAAGTGTTTATAATGAAACTATATGTGTAATATATATTTTTATCTTAATATTACTTCAACTATTATGAAATGTTTATCTTTTTATTTGATTAAAATATTTCCTTAAATAAGATGTAAATATTAATGATTAATGTTATTTATTTTAAAATTATTATATAATTTATTTATTTTAATTATATTTAATATTTTTTTTGTAAATACCATAATATTTATATATTGTGCCCCATGTTAATTTATTTTCTAGATCCGCCCCTGTCTGCAGGTGTTTTGATTTAAAGACAAACATACCGTTACACGAATCTGAGATCATTATTAGGTATTATTGTTTGCATACAATTTCTCTTACCAATTATAATAACAAAAACTTATCTCTACTTCATGGATATTATTATTGAAAATAATGTATGTATTTGTGTTATTTCATAATAGATTATGAATGTTTGGGAAATATAAATAAATATAGAGAATACTTATAATAATCTTTAAATTTCAATTATATTATTATTGCGAATTACACAAAAATTATCTACCCAATATTGTGTCACTCTTTCAGCTAATGAATTCCAAACTTGAAGGGACTATTATCTCTATTAGATATCCATATATATCATTTAAAGGTTAAAAAAAAACAAGACATATTTCTAAACTTTTTCATCGCACCCTGACCAAAGCGTCTTAACCAGACTGGATGGGTGCATGGTGGACAAGCGACTTTAACTTTAAGAATCCGGTTTAGCTTTTTCAGTGCAAGCAGGTGGTTCCATCTTTCCTTTGAGTTTAGGCTTGACGTCAGAACATGCCGAAACAGCTGGTCCCTTTTTACCAGTGTATACGAAGTCTATGTTAGAGAGAGTAACATTAGTGCAAGGCACTCCTGGGCTGCAAAGTAGTTTCACAGCCACCTTTGACGCTGATGTGCCCTTAATGTCCCTGTAGGTGATGTCCGACAACTTCACTTTCGATGGTCCCTGCGCATATATGATTTAAAAGCTTGTTCAGTATTATCAACCACACCAAAATATATATATATGTGTGATGTGTCAAAATTTGAGTTTCGTATAGAAACATTCCCTCTCATAACATTTCTGGTTATAATACCTCACTTCGAAAAGTGAATATCATCAATCTAAAGTAGTATATAAAGTACATGGTCCCTGCACTCCTAAATGATTTTAAATTGAAAGCACATGATTATGAGAATGTATTTTCAAATATAGTAAATACTTTGATTTGGTTACATACCCCTTTCTTGCAGTGGCCATGAGGGCAATACACTTGGTCGATGAGAATAGGTAAGCTAACATTGTCCATTGTGATATCCTGGAAAAGAATGTTGGAGACGATACCAGGGGGAGATCCAGGCCATGTCTTA
Organism: Brassica rapa; assembly: GCF_000309985.2. Taxonomy (NCBI): domain Eukaryota; kingdom Viridiplantae; phylum Streptophyta; class Magnoliopsida; order Brassicales; family Brassicaceae; genus Brassica; species Brassica rapa. Next base: position 16,550,215 of record NC_024797.2, read on the forward strand.
ATGCGGACACCGTTATCAGTGTTCTTGATGAGGCTTCTCCTAATGGTGACTCCTCTCACTGGTTGCTCATTAGGATACTTTCCAAGACTTCCGATGGCAATACCATGTCCTGGTCCACATTCTACGTTCTCGACAAGAAAATTTTCAGTACCATCTCCTATGGAAATGCAGTCATCTCCGGTTTTAATCTTTGCACGTACTAATCTGACGCCATCAGACCTTCCAATATGGATACCATCGGTGTTAAGACTCTCTGGAGGTGCATCAATACCAATATCCTCAAGCGTTAAGTTCTTACAGTTGATAATGTTCATGTGGAAAAGTTTGCTGTTTGTTGATTTTATGCCTTTAATTTTCGAGTTTGTGAGACCTGTGATCCGGATGTTCTGTTACCAATAAATATTTACCTAGTTAGTCAATTATATATTCTGAAAAATTAGATGAATCTTTAAGATAACACAAAAAATTATGACAAAATAGCATGCAAAAAAATCCCGAAAATACTATTAATTAAGTGATAAAATGACTGAATTGTTTCAAACCCTAGACCATCATCCTAATTTCATCCTATAACTATTAAACTCTAATCACTAAAATCAAATCTAAATATAAAATAGTTTTCTTTAACTTTTAATTTATGTATTGGTTTTTTCCTGTCATGTTTTGTGCTATTTTGGAATAAAAACATGTTTTCTTCTACAAGGTATTTTCTCATAAAAATATGTTTTCATCTTTTATGTCGAATTGAAAGTTCTTACGATAGGGAGAGTGTTGCATTTGCCAGTTTTAGCACAGTCATTGATCTTCCAAGCGTGGGCGCCTTGGCCATCAAAAATGGCACCATGTCCATTCAAATTAAAATTCTCGAGTTTTTCGAAATTAATCCATCCGCAGTGAGGTTTACCAGGAGTGGCCTTAGAAGGAGCCATTATATGGCCATCCATTTCGAAAGTGACGGCACTTTTGCATGGACCCTTGAACTCTAAGGTCTTTACCAAATACTTACCCTTTCGCACTTTAATCTTGCTTGGTGATTTTGATTCACATGCTTTTTTCCATGCATCCGCAAATGCCTACATAACATCCGTTCCACACCATATTCTTACTTAAAACCATATAACTAGAGAGATTAGACGTATAACAATATAAGATATGGTACGTACCTTACTGTCATCGGTTTTGCCGTCTCCTTTGGCTCCTGATGCTTTAACATCAATTGTTTCACCGCTTCCTTTGGATGGTTCGTCTTTATCGTTTTCTGTAAGCATTTTAGCCCCATTTGCTATTGTTGTGGCCATAACCACTAGTACTATAAAAAGTAGTGTCTTTGCTCGACGCAAACCCACCATTTTTTTAATTCTCTTAAATTTATTGATATTTTTTATTTTCTTATTTATCATTTATTTTCTCTTTATACTTTTTTTTCGTTTTTTTTTTCTGGTTTGCTCTGATGAGTCAAGAGTTCGTTTTATAGAGTAGCGAAAGAGTTTGAAAACCACAAATTCCGCGTACCTAAAAATAGAACTATTGATTATGTGTAATACATAATGAGAGAATTAAGCACGACCTTTTTGACTTGCTCCGTTTTCTATTTATGGAAACATGCATGTGAGGTTGCAAAAAAGATGTCTCATCTAGCGATCGAAAATCCGGTTTATAATTTATTTCAGTTCGGTTTTACAAAAGAAAATCAGACTAGTAAAATGTTTTTGTTACATTTGGTTTAGTTTTTTTTTCTTTTTAAGTTTGATTCGGTTATAGATACTAGAATTCCAATTCGAATAAATAAATGTTCTAAAAAAATATTTATAAAATTATGGGAATTATTTTTTCTGAAAAATAAATGATGGAATTATAACATAAAACAATTTTACAACTTATGTTGACGGTTCTATTTGCATTCAAACAATATTCATGTTTGCCGGTTTACACTTTTCCCATCAATCAGTATAGTTAGTTGTTAATAAATCACCTTTCACTCGAAACTTAGATTTTTATGACGTATTTGCTCAAAAAAAAGATTTTTATGAGGTAAAAATAAAATGTTTTTGATATTAAATGTGTATGTATATATATAAATAAATAAATCGATGAATATCGGGGGAAATGGAGAAGTTAACTCGGCCCATTACATGAAAATCTACTAATGGGCTTATCATGGCTAAACAATAATGGGCTAAACAATTTGATTCCAGACTTGTATAAGAGAAACCCTAAAAGAAAGAGAAAAGACACCACAATGGACAGCGGCGATATTGTCGGAACCGGAGATTACGACGTTGAGACGAAGCGAGAGAAGCTGAAATCGTTGCTCTCTCAACTACTCGCCGATCCGATTCTAGCCGACGTTCCCAAGAATCCAACACTCTCAGATGTCGTCACTCTCGTCAGTCTTGAAAAGGGAAGCGCTATGCGTCTCTCCATCGTCAAACTCGACGGCTCCTCTTTGGGTAAATATTTACTTTCATATGAGCATTTCGTCGAACAAGTGGTGTGCATTGTAGATTTACATTTACGTTTGTTCTTTATTGGCAGATGTGGCGGTTATGAATTCAGCTACTTTGAAGGATCTGAAGCTTTTGATCAAGAAGAAAGTTAATGAGATGGAGCAAGCAAACATGGGTCATCGCCACATCTCTTGGTAAAAGCTTGTTTCTTTGATTCTTGTCGGAAAAAGAGAAACCTTTAGTTATTACAAGAGTTTTGTTTGGGAATGTGCAGGAAGCATGTGTGGTCAAACTTCTGTCTTTCGTGGAATAACGAGAAGTTGCTTGACGATGACGCTGTTCTTCAGGATGTCGGAATCCGGAACAACTCTCAGGTTTACCTCTGTTGCTGTACTATGTTTCAAACCATTTGTCTACATATGCTCTAGTTGTCTTTAATCTTGTTTTGATTGGTCTTTATGAATACAGATCGCCTTTGTTCCGTATGTGACGAAGAAGGGTCCGGGAAGACACTCAAAGAGGAAGAAGCATCGTCTCTTTCGTTCACTCCACAAGACTTGTTAGATAGTATCGGTAGGTTTTCGACCAAACGTAGTTATGTTATTCAACACTTGAGCTAAAAATTGAGGCCTCATTAGATACATTTCAAAAGCGTTAATTTGTTTTTATTTATTTAAGACATTAGGTCTGATATGTTTTTGAAATCATGTCAAGATTCCCAGTGATGAAAGTTTTAGTAATCTGTAACGGTGAGAAAATGGGGCTCCCTCTTGGGTAACTTTACCATGGAGGTTTTAGAGGAACCATTGCTGTAGATTCTTGGCAACTTCTGAGGGTTTCTTTGCCGCCCATTACAATGAGCATCGATTCTTTCTTTAACTATTTCTTGAGATTCTGCGACATTTAACTAGGCTACGTCTTTCCATTTTATTATTATTTATTATAATTACTTTGATTACGCTGTTAGTTTTACAGTATTCTGATCAGGTTGTCTGGCGTCAGAAAAAAACACATGACTGTGGGCTGGATGATGCACCAGCATGCTGCAAAAACAAGCAGAGTATAGAAAAACAAGCGCAAGCCGGATGGAGTTGGTTTAGCTTATAATAATCTGTTTTAGTGTAAAACTCTGTATATAAACTCAGCTTATTGGTTGCAGTGTGCATAACAGAACATAAATTGCATCGCTTACTAATGAATGCTAAGCTAGGGTTATTGTTGGTCACATTGTTATAATATTTATTTTAAGAAAATCTTTACTCAGCTATTGGATGATTGATCATCGCCTCTTTAGATCCCAAACTTGCTGAGATATATATATATATACACTTTTAATTAAGACAGTCAGAGTTATTTCAGTATGAATTATGTTCTCATTGCATTTATGTTAGTGAATCGTATGCAGCTGAAATGGTCATGTTAGAACAACTCATTCTGGCACTTGAATTATATGTTACAAACTTCTCTATCCCTGCTAAACTAATGATGAGATTGTTATGGATCTTATGGTTTAGGACGATAAATAGATGTAGTGGAAATGTAGCAATCGTAATGAAGAGAACATATTGTTTTATACATACATCTACTATTTTGGGGATAATAAACATTTAATAAAAAAATTAATAATCTTTTTTTTTCATAATTTGAAGGTTTATATTTATGTATATAATTTCTAGAAAAAATGAAAGTCAAGGCTAATGTTTTAGTGAAATGTGTTTAGATCAGGTCATATGTTTATGTGTTTAGATCAGGTCATATGTTTATCCACATCAAGATCTCTAAGGCTGTAACTGGAAATAGATTTTATGAATGCTCTGAATGAAAGGAACTAGAAAAAATGGAACGTCAATGTTGGAATGGCAGCAGTTATGGAATTACATAAATTAGAATGAGTAACTGCAGGAAACCATTTTTGTAACATAAATGGTAACATTTTAAAGGAAAGGAATGGAATGACATTAACTATAGCTTTAATTAAATTACTACATATTCTCATTATACTAATTAAATGTATTTTACAGTCGGTATTGTTTTTAAAAACAATGCGTACAGTAAAATAAAGGCTCATTAAATTTAATAAACAATGATAAAAAGGAAGCAAAAATATTTATTTAAACTTTAGTTTGATACTAACATTTTTATTAGTGAAATCTAGCGCTGGGATGCGTACAGTTTTGCAAGTTTGATCACTACGGAGTTTTTAAATAAGAAAATATGTTTGATATATTTTAGTTTAAGATTGTAACAAATAATACTCTATGAGAATTTTCAATTTAAAATCTTAACAAATCTAACATGTGACTGCAAATAAATAATTATTATCTGATTTTGTTCCATTCCACTCCATTCACGTAACTTTTTTCTTCTGAATGATTTACTACTACGTTCCTTTTGTTTCCATTTATCCCATAGGAATTATTGGAATGTGATTGTTTTTTAGTTCCATGTAACTGGTGGTTTTATTTTGGAATCAAACGGAATGACCCATTCCACATATTCCAATTCCAAATTTTGTTGATCCAGTTACAGCCTTAAAGTATCACTTACCAAATCTTGTGTTATCCATTATACTCTACACACTAACACTTACGTGTATGAGCCGGACCACTCTTAGTAAATTCTCTATACACCGAACCGTAGGCTGTGATGCACCATAAACAATAGTAACATTAAGAATCTAGGTCAATCACGCAATTGATGATGGCGAATTCGATTCTTGTAAAAAAGATTAAAAGTTCCTCTCAAAGTCAACACATTAAGAATAGACATCTTGTCTTGAATTGCGTAAATTTTGAAACGGAAAACATATTCGGGCCTACAGATATCAATTCTCCGATGCTACATCATATAATTACAGCCTAAAGACAACAAAATAATATTAAGTGTTTGGTAAAACCAAAGTGGTGGGAAACTTGTGCACCTCTTGTTAAATCTTTATAGCCTTTGAAGAACACTCACGGCACAACTGCCCCCACCCACCATTTCGTTTTTTACTTTCCTATTTCTCTATCCTTGAATAGAAAAGCAACAATTATTTAATTAACACTACCAAAATATATAGTCATGAAACTATCTTAAATATGTTAAACTCATTGAGTGTTAAACTTGGTGTATAATGAAACCGAGGGAAGATTATTTAAACACACATTTCACTTTCTAATTGTGATTCTACACCATCTTGTTAGGAACTTGCCTTAGTAACCATTGGTTGATGTATTAAGGGCATAATTATTGGATGTTAAGGGAAATTAAGGGAGTTTCTTATCAAATATTAATATTTGATGTATGAAGTGTGAACACAAAATTTTATTACATTTTAGTGGTGAATTTCTAAAAGCCTGAGAAACATTTTGATATTCTTTTTCTATTTCTTTTCTAGTGAATGACTTCTTTTTGGAAATTCTAGTTTATTCCACACAAAAGTTTCTCAAATAAAAAAGTCCAAGTGTGAATTTCTCAAGTTTTTTAAAAGATTCATCAATAAATTATTAAGAAAATCATGTATTCACATTTGAATATTAAATATGTATATAACTATCTGATGGAATATTCATTTGAAAGATTACCAAAGTTATTGCTCTAATTAACTTTTAGGTGATCTTGGAACATTTCTAATTCAAATCAACAGATCGCCATTATACAATCCAAGCGTAGACAACTACAAATCACTATGGAGATGAAACTGTAATTATAAACTATCTTTCAATGTAGGATAAAAAATCTCTTGATCCAAACTCTTCGTCTAACATATGTTTTACACGCTGATTATATATGACCAAAACCCAGCTATTCAAATAGACATACTTTAATATCTATGATCAACAAATCATTTTGATCTAAATGCTTATCTCACCCATTATTTATCTTATATAAAATCCACAAAATGTTTAGGTAAGATTACTAAAATAACTCCAAATTATGTTATTATTACTAGAGTAACTTATAACTTTTTTTAATTACTAAAATATTTTTTATGCCTACAATACCCTTATTTTCTTTGTTAACAAAAAAACAAATTACAGAAAAAAAAAATATTGCACGTCATCAATTTTTTTTTTTTAACGAAACAGTAATATAAGTCTGCTATAAAAAATCTGCAATACTTGATGGCAATTTTAATAAACTGTTGCAGATTTATTGTTTACCGAAAACTTAGTATCGTAGACTTATACCATCACATACTTTCAAAAACAAGTCTACCTCACATGATGGTAGATTTGATTATACTCGCAGATTTATTTTACGTTGGCAGACTTTTAGTGGTAGATTTTTTTCCTATGACGACAGGTTTTGTAATATGTCGAAAGTTTTGTACTGGCATGCAGATTTATCTCGTAGACTTTTTATAATTTAGCAGATTTTCTTTTCATGTTATAGCAGACTTATACTTTCTACGTTTACAAACGACAAACTTTCAGAATAAGTATGCTTCTAGTTACGGCATACTTACGGCATGCTTTATTCTAGTTACCGCAGACTTTCAAGGGATGGCAGACTTTTTCATCCAGAACCGGTTAACAACATAATTGGTTAACTAATTAGAAGAAAAAAATTCCGGTTTGCTCTAATTAAACCAAAATTTCGACCATACCTTCAACCAGTTATTAAAACCTAGATTTAGCCGTAAAACTTCTTCTTCTCCAAGTCACGATCATTTTTTGGACAAGTGGCTATTTCACGTTAATCTCAAGAGAAACTGATGGAGGGGGTTATAGCCGTTTGTGGGCAGTGGTTATTCGAGAAGGATAAGTGGATGTTTCACGTTGATAACAGAAGAGGAAGCAAAGTAATTCCAGTCAGTGACAAGACAAGCTTTGAAGATATGATTAACATGGTTTATGAGGACTACGAATTAGATAAGAGACATGTTAATATCGAATTGAGTTACATGCTTGGCAGGAAAAGCTTGATGAAGCTAACTCGTGACACACCCCCAGTTAAAATTGGGAATTTTCGACAGTTGCAAGGTTTCTTCCGTCTCCTACAATCTGACAAAGTTCGTCTATGCATAGAGGTCACTTTTAAAGACAACATGAAGACGATGAAACAGATTAACCAGTATGATTGTAATCATGATGAAGACTCAGACACTGACGGAGAACGGTTTGACTATTGCGATGATTCAGATGGTGCGACATCAGATGATGAAGACTTTATAGCCTACGGATTAATTCCAGAAGTAGATACAAATATGAGGAAAGTGTGTACGCCAAAGATGGGGGTAGCAAGCAAATCGAAAAAGGCTAAGGCAGTGGCTCCAAAACGATCTGACAGCCACCCAAAAACGATCTGTTTCCCACACATTTCTTGGCGTTATTAGCTTCATATAGAAGTTAGTGTCTACATCATTATCACCACTGAAATGAATAAAAAACAAGCTCAAGTTAGTATAACAGTAACAAATTATTAAGAACAAATAAGGCATGCTAATAATTAAACTTACTCAAGACTTCGCAAATAATCCAGTAGCTTCCTAAATTTTGTCTCATCAACTTTAGCTAAGGGATCATAGCAGGCTTTAGAGACATCACCTTTTATGATCCTTTTGACAGTTGAGTTACCTACATATGGATACACTTGGGTCTTTGTCAGCTGTGTCTTGCGTTTTTGCAAAGGTCCATCCAAGACTGCCACCAACTGGTCTAATGTGGCATCTAGATTACCATATTTTTGCTTGTCTTCTGAATCAGACCATGTTCCACCAGAATCCCTAAGTTGTGGAACTTCAACCTTCTCCTTCTTTACATTTTTCAATCCTCTAGCTGGTTTTTTTACTTTTGTTGTTCCAACAACCTTCTCACCACCAGTGTCAAGTAGAATTGGAGATGTTAGCTTGACCTCGGATTTTTTGGCTTTCTTTCTAACCACACATTGTATTGCCGCATCCATTTGTGATGAGGCTTTGTCTTGGACCATCCATGACTAATTTCAGCATATAAAAAAACAATAGAAAGTCAAATTTCAAGAGTAAGTTATTAAAAATGAAATTGACATACTAGTTAAAGGAAGCAAATCACTAACCGGGTCGTTGCTGTTGACTTCATCTTCATGGTTCACATTGTAATGTGCATCATTTTTAGGGACAGTAGCTTGCATTTGCTCTCTAAGTTGAGCAATCTCTTCTTGTAAAGTGGAGATTTTCTGTGTAAATACCAGCTCGGCTTCACCAATCCTTGCATTTACTTTTTCATCTACAGATGCGTCTACTGCAGTCAACACCTTCTCAACAATGATTGTGTCCATACTTCCAACCTTTGCAGTCAATGTGTTCATTGCTTCCATTAGGCCAAGTTGGAATGTATCATCTCGACTTGAGTTAAGGCTGGATCCGCAAGCATGCTACAAGACAGTAAACAAACTCAGCAATAAACATCAAGCATATATGTATAACAAAAGGCTTATATACTCACAGTGGATGTCCTCTCTTTTGGCTTTTTTTTTTCATACACTCTTGTTCTTCACTCACCAATTTCCTTTTCTCTTTGTTTGGTACTGGTGCAGTACGCGAGTTCAAGTTCCAATACGTATCATCGAGCTCACCATGTAGAATGTCTGTGATCAAGTTGTGAAGATCATCATCAACCTTGTCCTCTGGCCATTGAGGGTATATCTCAGCTTCTTGCTTGACAATGAGATGTCTGACTCGTACCTACCAATCAAATAATGCAAATGTTAGTATCTTAATATCTCAAGTGATCACTTTAAAAAAAAACAATAATGAAGAAAAGAAACGTAACCTTCAGATGGAGACTTTTCTCCTTTTTATAAAACTCATCCCAGTTTATACGACCACGAGATCCATACCAGGAGAGAAGAGGAACTTGGTTACCCTCAATATGATTCCCATATTCATGCCCAATACCAGGTATCGACTCATACACCCAGATGAGGAGAGCGTGTACGCATCCGCGAAGTGTATACTTGTTCCTTCCTTCATATGAAACAATTTTCACTGAATTTACCAGGCTAGAAAATCCCACACGCCCCCAAGGGTATCTGTCAAATGCTTCTATGTCTAGGACTCTCTTTGCTTGATCCAAAGGAATTCTACTGCCTGGAGAGATGCCAAGTACTCCAATAGACAAGACACATAGTAAACCAATCATTCTTCTCTTCTCAAACGACCAATTCCTAATTTTAGTGAACAACGACTGCAACTCAGAAAGCATAGGACCATGTGAAGGAGAGACACCAAGCTCTTCCCAAAATGGCTTATGATCAATCTCCACCTCGTCATTTATGTTGAAAGGCTCGCAATTTAAACTCGTAATATCACCAAACTCATATAGCGAAAACCTAATTGGCTGACCTTCTATAGCAGACCATATCTCATGGATATTATTAACCACCAATTGGTTTGTAAGTAAATGGTGAACCGCCTTGGCTTACCAGGTATAATTCAGCTCTTTCAGCCTCAGAATAACTCCAACAGATGATGTTTTAATGGATTCCCACACATCTAAACCAACTACTTCTTCCACCATCTGTAAATTAGCCAAATGACAGTTATGATTCATGCTTCCACTTTGCAATGGACATTTCCCTTCTGGATATAGTCTTGCTGGATATTTTTTTCCACTTTTTGATGTAGTCATCCGTCTGCAAAATTGTAAAATGTAGTAAGTATTAGAATTTTTTTTTTCCAAAAACATAGAAACGACCAAGACTGAAGAACACAAACGACCCAGACATACCCAAACTGATATCAACAAATGTACAAACGAAAAACACTTCTATCTACTCTGTATCAAAACAAAATCGAATTCATTTGATACTCTGTATCAAAAATAGTTTGACAGAGACTAACCTTTGATGGCAAAATAGGTAAATTAAACTGATTGATGTGGAGAGGAGCTTATAAGAGTGTCGAAATCAACGAGAATAAGTGATGAAAGCCTTGAGATTCGACGCAGCTGAGAATTTTCGAAAGGGGGTTTAGGTTTCGTCGCTTGGGTTTTGGATTCACTTTTCCTATGTGAATCGAAGGTTTTAGTGGTTGATTAGGGTGTGGAGATGAAGAAATCGATGAGAAATCATGATGGAAACTAAAGAGAGTCAAGAGATTGAGGATTTCACAATTTGGGGATTTAGGGTTCTTGGAGTCATGGAAGAGAAAAGTGTCGTGAGGATATTTTTTTTTCAAAGAGGTTTTACTTTTTTTTGGTTAAGTAAGAGTAATTTTGCCTTAATTTAATTTAACCTGGGAACTAATTTTTTAACCGATGGGGCATTTCAGTCTTAATTATGCATTTTCTATCTTTCTCTTTTTTGTGTGTTAATCTAGTCATTAGTCATAAAATGTGAGTTATTAGAGGTAATTTCCCAAATGTTTATTATATTAACCGAAAGAGAAAAGTCCAACATGAATATGATATCTACATCACACACAAACTCTCCAACTCCAATTAAGACTTGTGTATTTTCATATCTCAACGTTTTAAAGAAAAAACACTAAACTAGAAACTGAAATACAAATCTATTAAATAAAAAAAGTGTGACCAGTAAACAATTCGATTTACTGTTGGACCTTTAAAACAAAGTTAGATGATAAAAAGTAAAAGGAAAGAGAGATGCAAAAGAGAGGACTTCTGCATGAGTTGGCAACTTCAGTTTTTGTTCTTATTATTAAAGTCTTTAAAGTAAACCTAATTTAAAAAAAAAAACGTAAGTGTTGCTCTGTCATCATCATCACACTTTCCCCCTCCTCCCTTTTGTTTTCTTCTTCGTTTTCTTTATTCTCTTTTGACAATCCGTAACTCCAAATCTCATCCTACGGTCTACAAAATTTTAAACTTTTTCCACGATAGAATTATTATTATGTGATGCCCATTCAACGTAACCCCTCCTTAGTTTCCTCATCAATCTTCTTCTCTCTCTCTCTCTCTTCATCTCAATATATCAAACATCTTGCTTCTGTTTCTCTCCTTCATCCATGGCTCAAGAGAACAGTTTCAAGAAGAGAAAGATCACCACCGTGGACGACCGTGGAGGACTTTTAGAATCCCTTCCCGGAGATATCCTCACCGACATATTCTCTCGCCTTCCCATCTCCTCCTTAGCTAAACTCATGTTCGTTTGCAGATCTTGGAGATCCATTTTGACGACACAACACGGTCTTATCTCTTCTTCTTGTTCTTCCGACAAGAAGCCATGTCTTCTCCTTCACTGCGATTCGCCAATACGCAACGGCCTCCACTTCTTGGACTTGTCTGAAGAAGAGAAACGTATCAAGACCAAGAAATTCACCTTAAGATTCGCATCTTCCATGCCTGAGTTCGACGTGGTAGGTTCTTGTAACGGTTTGCTCTGTTTGTCTGATTCTCTTTACAACGACTCTCTCTACCTCTACAACCCTTTCACCACAAACTCCTTAGAGCTTCCTGAATGTTCCAACAAGTACCATGATCAAGAACTCGTGTTCGGCTTCGGGTTCCATCAAAAGACAAAGGAGTACAAAGTTGTAAAGATAGTTTACTTCAGAGGTAGTAGTAGTAGCTACCGAGGTCGTGGTCGGATCCAGTACAAGCAATCAGAGGTTCAGGTCTTAACCTTACCAACAAGAAGAGATCAATCTTTATCTTGGAGAAGCTTAGGGAAAGCTCCTTACAAGTTTATGAAACGTCCCACGGAGGCTTTGGTCAACGGGAGGTTACATTTTGTGACAAGGCCTCGTAGGCACGTGCCTGATCGTAAGTTTGTATCATTTGATCTTGAAGATGAGGAGTTTAGAGAGATTCCTAAACCGGACTGCGGTGGGCTAAACCGGATCAACCATAGGTTAGTGAACCTTAAAGGGTGTCTTAGTGCCGTTGTTTATGGAAACTATGGGAAGTTAGATATATGGGTTATGAAGAGCTACGGGGTTAAGGAGTCTTGGGGCAAAGAGTATAGCATTGGGACTTACGTGCCGAAGGGGCTAAAGCAGAGTTCGGACCGACCAATGTGGATTTGGAAGAACGCTGAGAATGGTAAAGTGGTTAGGGTTTTGTGTGTGTTGGAGAATGGAGAGATCTTGTTGGAGTATAAGAGTAGGGTTCTTGTGTCTTATGATCCAAAATTGGGTAAGTTTAAAGATCTTGTTGTTCAAGGTATGCCTAATTGGTTTCACACTGTTGTTCATGTTGGAACATTATCTTGGCTTGATACACCACTTGATTTATGAAACGTTTTAAAGAAAATTCTTCCTTTTTATTGTCATATAATATTCCATTTATAGTCTTAAATAATGTTGTAAATTATTGAGTCATCTTCTTTCATCCTTCCAAGTTATTGCTTCGTTTCTGGTGAATGTATTATTTGTTGATTTTTTCATGTTTTTTGGTGGTTTCATGTAGATATGGTTTCATAAATCTACTGGTAAATATATATGAAGATATATGTGCCATTCAGTTTTATGCCTTTGTATTCTGTGTCAATTTTCATCACAGCATGGCCTTTACTATATGATATTTTACTAAATTTACTGCAATATATTTGAATGAAACAAAGAGTATACAATTGTTAAACCAAAATATGCAATTCATAAACATGCATGTGAGAAACAAATATATGAGATAATGTGTACAGAAAGAACTAAATATGTAACATTAGTTGCAGAAATGGTTAATTGAGCTTAACTAACGTTACACCACAGCCACCAGAGCCTCATTTTTCACGACTTGTAACCGTCGTCCATTCTATTATGTCTTAATTTTTGTGTTTGTTTAATAAAATTTTACTATATATTATCTAATACAGTACAATCATAAAATTTGCATGCTGGATCAGTAAGCCATCCATGAAAAGAATCTCCTAGCATATACTTAGATCCATGGAGTTCACAACAAGAAAATAAAGGCACGACGATAAAGCAAAATTTAAAGAACTCTCATACAAAAGAAGCTTTCGCTAATCACGCAAATCATATAATTCAATAAAAAGAAAATTCTGTGCATATAAATATAGATAACTATAGTGATTCTCGATCTAAATATTAAACCCATGTGGAAAGATTCCTTGCCGTCTGAAAATAAAATAAAAACTCCATACATCTTAAGATCTAAACATCATATTTTATAAGAACAAAAGATCTAGAACTTTCTTTGAAGAAATTGAAGTCTTCATTATGTCGGAATTATTACATAGTATTATTTCGGATGATGGCTAACTTAATTAAAATGAATCAAATTAAGTTACAATGTCAACGACCGAAAATAATTTGCACATCGTGACTTTTTTTAAAGGTCATGAGGAAATGATTACCGTTGGATAAACATAAATCATTTTCGATTTTTAAAATATTGGAGTATATGTTATAGGCTACCATCATTTTACAACGACAACAGAAAAAGGCTTGCCAACAATCACGTTCATGTATACAAAAGATACGTCGACTGACTAGCTAGTGCATGTGGAAGGCCGGTGAATCTCCAAAAGGCCACAGTGGCCATTTTTCTTGCTCACTGTCACTGGTACCACTAGACTCTAGAATGTGCATGTTATGGTTTTTCCCATTTCTGAAAATTTCATACTCAGGATTTAAATAGACGTTGATTATATACCCCTTTGGTCGAAAGTTCCATGCTCGAATAAATGAACACGCCCCATATGTTAATGCTTTTATCTAGCATACATATTGCTTGACTAAGTGACAACTTATCCAAGCAACTAGCATATGACTCTGAAAAGGCATAGTCTATAACTATTGCATGTTTCAGATTCGTAGTAGCTAGAGATAGTAATAGTTAGAAATGTTTCAAAATTTGTTAGGTTAAATATAAGACGAATGTGCGTATCATAAATAGTAAGAACATCAAAATTGAAAGTGACAATCTATATTTGGGTACATCATCTATCAACTCACATGGTCCAAAAAAAATTGAATGAATCAAATAGGTTTGTGCTGCATGACTCGAGACTTGTATTTGTCTCGTGCCATTAGTTTTCAACTTCAAACCGGAAGAAACCGGCTAATATAAACCAGTACATTGGTTAAGCAAACTAACTCGGACGAATAATATAATCCAAGTATCCAAACAACAACAAATATTTAAAAAAAAAAAAACATAAGAGAGAGATTGGTCGTGTCGTGGCTCGAGGCTCGTTTCCTCTGCGCGTGGAACAAGTACAATCATACTTTTGTCGGAATTCTCGGTAGTGACTCTCCACGATCTCTCTTTCTCTCTCCTGTAACTCGGATCACCACATGACTTCATCTCCTCCTCCTTCCTTCCCGTTAACACAGAACCAATCTCCCTAAAGAATCTCCCCCAACTCCTCATTCTCTCTAACGCTAGATCCCCCAAAAAAGGTAAAGGCTTTGAGGGATTGATTGATTGATTAATGTCTTTGGTATCGAGTTCCAGAGACATGGGAGGAGACGACGAAAGCACGTCCAGAACTCACCGTCACGACGGCACAGACGACGAGGGCGTTGAGTCCTTGGGGAGGCAGATGAGCGAGTCTTCTATCTGCGCTACAGAGGAAGAAGAGGAAGACGAAGATTCAAAATTGCATCTGGGTCCTCAGTACACTATCAAGGAGCATCTCGAGAAGGATAAAGTTGCTTCCTTTTTACTTTTTCTCTTTTTTTTCAACATTGTATTTTATTAAATTTTTTTGGAGAATTCTTCTGATGAATCTGAATGTATAGGATGATGAGAGCTTGAGGAAGTGGAAGGAACAGCTTCTTGGAAGTGTTGATGTCACCAACATTGGAGGTTTGTGAAAAAAAAAATACACACTTTATAATAGTAATTATAATAATCTTGGAAAATGATTGATAGGTCATTGTGTTTGTTTGCTGTCTCTGTGTTTTATGTGAATAGTTTGGTTATAGATTCTACATTTGTTTCTTTTATGGAGTTTATAGAATTTGTCTCTTTTATATGTGCAGAGACTCTTGACCCTGAAGTGAAGATCATTAGCCTGGCGATCTTATCACCTGGAAGGCCTGATATTGTTCTTATGGTGCCTGAGAATGGGAATCCAAAGGGAATGTGGTTTACTTTGAAAGAAGGGAGCAAGTACTGTTTGAAATTCACATTTCATGTTAACAACAACATTGTCTCTGGTCTTAGGTACACCAATACTGTGTGGAAGACCGGCGTTAAAGGTAATAAACAACAACACACATGAGTTTGTTTTTAGATTCTCTTAATTGTTTGGAATGTGATTTAATTCTTTTTATTATGTGGATTCTCAGTGGATAGAACAAAGGAAATGCTTGGAACCTTTAGTCCTCAGCTAGAGCCATACAACCACGTGATGCCTGAAGAGACCACTCCTTCTGGCTTGTTTGCTCGTGGATCATATTCTGCAAGAACTAAGGTCAAATAGAGTGTCATTCATTCAGAATATAACTAAATCTGTTATAGATAGATATTCTTTGGTGTTGATACTTTGCCAAAACCTTGTTTCAGTTTCTTGATGATGATAATAAGTGCTACTTGGAGATCAACTACAGCTTCGACATCCGTAAAGAATGGCCTGCGGTTTGAAACTCAAGAACCTGAGATGATGTGTTGTCACTTTTCAGTAGAAGTTGTGTTTGTTTCACTCTTTTTTCACCGTTGAACATATTTATTGTTTTTTTTTTCTTTTCTAAATCATCATGGTAGAACAAGAGCGACATTTTACTTCCTCTTTGATCTTGATTTTTTGTCCAGTAATCTCGTTTGGTGTTTGTTCTCAAGTCTTAACTCTCCTTCTGCTTCTTAACATGTGTCTGATGATATGATTGTGTCATACTTCATATCCTTAGATATGTATAATGAGTAATTGTCTCTCAGTCAAAAGCTGAAGAGGTGAAAGTTAAAAATGACAAAATGGGTTTGCTTGACAGAAAATGCATCATCATATGGCTTTCAAGAGAAGATAATTCCTTTTTATTATTATTTGTAATTAGATATGGATTCACATGTTTTGAATTTCAGTTCTCATTCCAATTATTCAAACACGCAAACTCCAAATTTGAACTGCTGCAAAGTTTTCTCTAATATAATATATTTATATATTAATTTTAGTATCACAACAGGTATTGTCCTCATGGCTCATATGTCACTTTCTTTACCATGTGAAGTCTTATCCTCATGGCTAATAAGAAACAGTAATGAGAATTAACACTTTGCTATGAAGCAAAGAAGAATTGAAATGCATCTATGAGAAAATATGAAGATCACAATTGATTAATATCAAAAGAGGTAGTGTTGACAAAGCAAAGGCAATGAACACATCTTTAGGAAAGTGAAGAAACTTTGACATTTACCATCTCATAAATGGATCATCTTGGTCTTTTGTTTTGCTCTCAAAGTTAAAAGAAAAAAAAAACATCCTATTTATATACTTCAAGAGGGGTAAGTAAATAAACCATTGGACTCCCTCCTTGTTGTACACTTTATGCCTCATCTTCTCCCAACCCAACACTTTTATGTACTCTTACCACTTTCTTTAAGAGAGTTTAGTCTCCTAAGTCTCTGGTCAAGTTCTGCCATCACCGCTGGTTCCTGTTTCTTCCGCTGCTTAGATATTGTGTTGGTAGTCATTGATCCAATTTTCTCAAACGCCACCTAAACAAAAGATAATAAATGAATCTTGAACATGTGAACTAGTTTCTTTTTTATTTTCGGATTAGGGATATAGCTTACCGTTAGTAACTCATCAGGGTCAAAGAGCTGGTGTGAGGTAGTCTGTATTATGTTGATTACATCACCAACCTGGTGTGCCATAAGCAGCTCAGTTTCTTTCATCTACAAATAAACAAGAGATCCGTGAAAATGAGATTTAACCTTATGGAAAAAAAAACACTGATCAAAAGGAAGAGAAGTAAGAACCTTGAATATTGCCAAAGCTGCATGGAAAAGAACCTTAGCTCCTTCATAGAAAAGTACATCCCAAACTCGTAGAGTTGTCTGTAAACAAAAATTCTCTATGTAACTAACAAAAGCAAAGCTTATAAAGCCAAAGAATCCAATGTAGTGTTTTTTTAAAAAAAGAACCTCAGAAGGCAAGCTTTTGGAAAAGAGGCATAGAAACCACTCTGTGGCTACAAGGGAAACATCAAAGCCCATATCGTCAAGATGAGTAGCTATTCTGCAAAAATATATAATGTGTTTTCTTGATCAAAACAGCAGGATAATCAAACACAATTTGATTAAGAACCAAGAAGGACATACCGAGGACATTTTTGGGCGAGCAAATCTTTGAAAACCCTTTGCTCAACATGGCAACCAGACAAGTTGGTTGTGTAGCAGTCGCGGACTAATACGTTTTCTAAAAGGACTGCTAGCATCCAGAAGGCGTCTTCTTCTGTCTTCATCACAAGTAATAGTAACGCTGCAACATAGTTTAGTCCCTGCAACAAAATGATTAAGATTACAAAACTCATTTGAATAAAGACAATGAAGATGGGAAAAATAATTATGTGTGTACCTGGCAATAACCAACATCAGAGTCTCGAAATGAATATCCAACAAGCACACGCCTTAGAGCAGCATGACCCTCTGGAGTGTCCAACCATGGATGCCCTGGGAAAGTCCGTGGCAGATCCTACAAAAAGTAAATACACAACTTTCAAAGGCAAATCATGAAAAAAATCCAAGGAGGTTGCACTTAAGGATAATGTAATCAACTTATCATATCACATAACCTCGAATGACCATTAATCAAACAAGTAACATAGCAGCATAAAAGCTCTGCCTATAAGTTGCTAGAACACAAAAATGAACAGCTGATCTCAATGTTCGATAAATCGCTAGACGGTGGTTAGATATTTTATATGAGATTATTGATTATGTGGGTGCATATACCGACTATGCCTAGGCACTACAGTACCTAGACCAATTTTTAGAACAGTGTCGGATCTAGAACAACCAAAATATATGGAAATGAACCGCACTTATTGGTTTCCTGCAACCAACATCAATCCTACAACCCACAAAACAATTCCTCAGAGGCATAATGTCATGATCATAGGGGTTCGAATCAACTATTCATAGCACATAACACATGAAGTAGTCTTCTATGACCATATCACACAGTAGTAGTATCCTTTTAATTTGCGTAGAAAGATCAAAAAAATGTTTGTGACTTTAGATAAAAGACCAAATAACTCACATGATCAATCTGCCGCGTGGCAGGCGTAACCATCCCATCAACAGCCTTAGTCAAATCACCGTAATAACTCTCCGGAACAGTAGACTTCTTCTTAGCAGCACCGGAGAGAGAGAACCACACCTTAGGCCTCAGCACGGGAGGTATCCCTTTCCTGATCAGCCTCTTCAGCGTAATCGCATTACTCAAAGCCGAGATCTTCAGAGACGTCTTCGACACGATACCGTCTCCGGTCAACAGAGTATCCGGCTGGAGATACCAGTTAGCTCCTTTGCTAGCCTCGAGAGCCCACCAGACACGGCCTTGGTTCCTCACTTTCTCTCTGACTTCGTTTAGGACGTTGACGTCGTCGACGTTTCCTTCTACGGTGAAGCCGTATAGGTCTTGGAACTTGACGACGATGTTGGCTCGTCGGGCGTGGATGCTGGGGCGGAGGATCGGGATTTGGGATTGGAGCTCGGTTGTTAAGTCTCTTTTGCTTTGGATTCCGAACATCGTGGGGTCTTGTCTGATTTTTTTGGAGTCAGTTTCGGACCAATCACGAACATGTCAAGAAAGAGAAAAAAAGAAACTGAGGATGGTTCAGAGGAAATGTAAAGGAAGCTCCTTTATTGGATTAAATTTTAATTAAAAGTTGTAACCTTTAATTATTTTTTTAATGTTGTCACGTTCTGCAAACGTTATCTCTCTCTCTCTAATCTTCTCCTCTACGCAGTCAAATAATTTTTTTGTGAATAAAAAATTCAGAAGCAAAAAAGAAGAAAAAACCAAGAACAAATGATTTTCCCCCACCACCCTCCTGTGAGTAACGATGACACTAAAAATGGAAAAGAAAAGATAATCAAAATGAAAAATCCAGAGGAGCTTTTAGTTGAGTCCCGTGTCTATTGGTGTTGTCGAGAAGAGATGTATGAGAGGGAGAGGTTATCTTATCCACGAGTCGATGAAGGTCCACAAACACTATTATAAACAGTAGTATATATATTACTTTATGGAGTTAATGGTTTTGTATTCCACAGATTCAAAATTTGAAGTTAGAGGAATGCATGCGTTTAAACAACTTTAAAATTTGCTTTGATTATTCAAACTTAAGACGGCTAAAAACGTGCTGAAGTGTTATGTAGCTACATTGAATACAATCAAGGCGTTCGTTCATATGATAATGACATGTACATTTTTGAAGTTTAATATAGATGACTGGTGGATTATATATTCTCTCCCATCGGTGGATAAAATATGGTATCTCATAAGTACTAGTTTTTTTTTTTAATTATCATCAGATTTGCTTACAAGATACGTGAGTCCACGACTCCACTAACCATTCATAACTTTGCGTTTCAAACTCTTGACCATTTTTAATCCCCTACCAATTAGTTCCAACAATATAATATGTTTTTCCTTTGGTATATCAAGCCTCAGAATGAAATGCAAAGTCCCGGTCATCTCATGTCTCTTGACCATATTCAAGAAAGATAGAGCAACTTGATATGTTTGTTATTGTATCGTTGTAATTTGAAGGCATATGTTATGTCGTTGTGATGTGCATTTTCCACTGGATCAGACGCAAGACTCTTGGACCTATAACAACTGTTTTCTCCGCCCAACTCATCAACACCACACTGATCCGGTTTGTTAACAAGTGAACTCCCACATCTATACAACAAACGCGATATTGCGTTCTCCTTGAACTCAACACAAAACGAGCTTTGATAATGGTAGTTATCGTCTATATAGTGTGCAAGGCGAGTGATGTGTTTATGGTATCTCACGGAGGGAACCTAGGAGTCACGATACATGTACACACTCTCAGGTTTCGATTGGTTTCAAAGGTCAATTTCAGTGGGTGTTTTACTTACACATTCTTAAAACAAGGAAAAGGTATTGAAAAATTAATTTTACAGGGTCACAAACCTTATGCTTATGAACAAAATCAGAAGCTTATAACAAATATAACACCAAACATAAGGCATATGCTCACATTCTCTTTGAACACATCAATGACTGAACACAGAATTTGAGAAGATGATAAAAACAATTACACAGGTAATCTCTAGGACAGACAGACTGACCTAAGGAGCTCATGTGAAGCACTTTCCTTTGGCCAAAGACAAAAAACAGACGAATATACCCTTATCGAAGACAGCTTGATTTTTTGATTCTCAAAGGGAAACCGGTTTGGCCTATGGAGCTCGGTTTATTTGTTTCATAGGAGGCATTTATTGGTTAGGCTTATTGAGTGAAGTACCTTAATCTTGACCGTCGGATTTGGATCTTGTGGTTTCAATCAAAGGCCAAAATTGAAACTTGAGAAGTAAGTCAGCTTTGATAAGGACGTGAATTTATTGTGTTGGATGTAGAGGAAGCGACCGAGTACACTAAATTTTTGTCTTTATTGGAGCTGTTCTTGACAGAAATTGAAGGTTTCAGTTTGTTCTTGTTTTTGGTTTGACATTTATAGATCCAACTGCATTTCCTTGAGTTGTGGACGGGTGGGCTGTGTACGGAAGGATTTTGGGTGGTAGAAGCGTGGATGGGTGAAACGTTGATGGGGAATGAAGGTGTTTGGAGATTGTGGATTGGTGAGGTGTGGATGGGTGAAGCATGGACGGGTGAAGCATGGACGGAGGAAGAGTGGACGGGTGAAACATTTATGGGGATGAAGGTGTTTGGGGATTGTGGATGGGTGAGGCGTGGATGGGTGAAGCGTGGACGGGTTCACCAGTTGTTGACTTGCTGTGAGAAGTTGAGCCGTAAAGCTGTGCCACGTATTGGCTGACGAGTGGAGAGTGGATGTGATCTTCCTCCATAGGAGCTAGCGACTGTGACAAGTACAGGAAGCAGCGGATATTTAAGAACGGCGGAGTGGCGGAGAGTGTGTGAAGAACGCAAGGAGATGGAAGGAGAGACTGTAAAAAACTTAGATCTAGGGTTTTCAGAAATCGCCGCAAAAAGGAAGTGTTGGAGAGAGAGAGAGAGAATTGTAAAAGAGAGAGAGAGAAAAATGTGTCAATCTGAATTAAAGATAGGGTTGGTACAATTGGTAAACCAAAATATAGGATTTCAACCGGTTTGTTTTTTCTACTTTCTCTACCATAAGGGTATAGAAGACAATGACTAAGGAAGAAGTATATCACATGTGCAATGTGTCTTGGAGAGTAAATTCAAATACATAAAGTGTCTTGGAGAGTAAAAAAATCATAATCTTTTCATTAACAAGATTATATCATGCAAAAGAAACAAAACATCAAAACCCAAGACATGATGATGATGATTCACCCCAAAAAAAAAACTTATTGAATAAAAAAGCTCAATGTCTTTCAGAAAAGTAACAAATCTTTCACCAGGGCACACACTTAACGCTGCTTATTTTCCACAGTGTATCAAACTGCCTGCACCTAGGAAAAGTCCGAAAATCGCTGCGCTGCCCATGGTTGTCTGCCCTATGTACCTTATCTTCATTAGCCCAGGGACCTGCAAGTCACAAATGAATCATCAAGCAGTTGAGATTGAGATTGTTTTCACAACTGCTTACGCATATAGTGTCAAGAGCATCATCATGTATCGAGATTGTTTTCAAGAGCTGATTACTAGTCTAACCTTAAAGCACAAAGACTTCAGATCTATCATCCTCTCTAGCTAAGCTAACTAACAAACACAACAACAAGAGCATTCAATTATAACTGAATCGTTTGTTTTAAAGTTCTCTAACATGGTGACAACTAGTTAATGTCTCAACGTGAAGACACGCCATAAGACTGTCAGAAAAGATTTCATTTCACTAAAAAGGAACCGACTTTTACAAGCTTGAGAAGATGTTCATATAGAGAAAGTCGTTACCTTGAATCTAATCGCCTCGTAAGTTCCATAGACAGCACCTGAGAGATTTAATTCACCACAAGATTGTAATTTGTATCAATCGCAATTGGGATTTAGGGTTTTTTTTCCAGAAAATTGTACCTACAGCGCCGCCAACTGCGCCGCCGATTGCAGCTCCGGCAACGACTTTGGTTAAACAATCTTTCGCCATCTTTCAATAACGTTGCGGTGGTTGTCTTCGCCGCTTTTATGTTTTTTTTTTTGGACAATCGATTTTTGCCTTTCGCTACTACAGGGAGACAAAGCATGTAACACCGACTTCTTACAATAACCAAATTTAAACCGGGGCTACTTGAGTGAATCTGACCGGTTTACCCTGATCACTAGTAACTCCCCCGACTCGAGTGGGTCTGAGTCCTGACCCAACCCGGCGCGTTAATTGTTTTCTCATTGATAAAAAAAAAGGTTCCCAGTGTAGCAATTTATTAAACAATATATTCATTTTGTGTCATAATATAATTTGTTTTTAGAAAATATTGTTTCAAAATAGAATCAGTGGAAATTTTTATATTTATTAGATATTGTGTGAATAATTTAATTATGAAGTCTTTCGTTATTGATTGAATTATATCTTGTTTATATGTTAAATGATATTTTTTGAACTAACAAAATTTTAAATTATTGCAAAACAATCTACATTGTGAAACATATAGAGTAGTAGTATTATTTAGACACTACTTACATTTAGTTGCAAAATGTATGAAACATAACTATAAGAAAAGGTTTTTTTTTTTTTTAAGGAATATCTTGTTTTCCGGCAGAAATGTTAGTTTACATATGGCAATGAAAACTTATCATCATTGCGGCCAGACACAACTAAGGAAATGAGGAGATGTTAATATAGAGAACCCAGGTTCAAGTGGATTATTACAATGAAAGAACGTGAGAGTTTGTCATGGTGGATTATTATTATATGCAATTTTGATGCATCTTTTGATAAACCCCTGTTTCGTGGGCTAAATATTCTGCCTTTGCTTGGAGTCACATATTGTTCAAAGCCGGCCCTAGTCCCTCCTCTAAAGCATATAAACCATCTGCTTTAGGCCACATGTCATGCAAAATTAAACAAACCACATTTTAAAACATCATGTGTAGTTTAGCTTTAGATGGTTGTAAGCAGGTAAATGGCACTCATGTCCTAAATTCAATTCACTTTAAACACTTCATTTTAATTTTTCCAAAGACAACTTTTCATTTTGTTAATATTTCATTATTTTATAAGAGCTACATATTTGATATTTTACATGTCTTAAGCCTCTTAATTATATGGAATGGCACTAGGCATGATCACCCAATCTTTCGAATGTGTGTATGGGGCAGAATGTGATAGTTTGCTATGGGTTATGCAATCAGTTTGGACTCTCAAGTGTCTTTGAAGGAAATTGCTTTTCTTTAATACAAGTCACTCATTCAACTCTATATTGAATCTCAGATTAGAGAGATTTTTAATCAGAAATTGAAGCAACTACTGATATCATCTATTGTGTTTATGTGTTTAATATTGTCAAACACCTAAGCTGTGGCATGAATGATGAGGTCAAAAAGCTATGCAGCTTCGAAAAAACTAAAAAAGAACAAGTTGTAGGGAGTTTGATTGGGCACCAAGTCACGGTATATTAATAATAATCAGAAAGGTGAGGCAACTACTGCTATGAGCAAATCAAAAGGACATGTCTCATTATAGAACTTGAGAACGTCGGAAATTTTAATATTTGTTCCACAACATGGAAAACACCAACTTCTTTTTTCTGTCGTATACTTGACCAGAAAACTAGCAAATAATGCTTTTACAGTAAGTTTGGTACGGATCCAACACAAATTATATAAAATGCGGTGACTCTGGTAGTAATTCTCTATAAGCAGATGCAATAATCACAACCTTTAAATTGTGTTTGTAATGTGGTTTTTATTATGTTAGATGAATTTACAATCTAAATCCAATTGATAAAAATAGATTGCCTCGTCTTTTTAAAAATATATTCTAACTTTTGATGTGGAACATTATCTATAATTCACTATTTTGAGACAATGGCTTATTAGCTATTAATTTCAAATTTTTTTTGGCAAAGATTGATGAAACCAACTTTGGATCGAATTAATTATGGATTATTTTTTTGATACCATATTAGTTTCAATCTAAAAAAAAACTAAAATTAATCGGTGATAAATAAATCAGCCAACTTTTTACATATTATTTAAAATCCATATGAACTCGAACATCTGATGTAGGATATTATACCTAATAATTTTATCAATGAAATTGTGCATTCTAAATAGAGATTTGTAAGTTTGTTTTGTTTTGTCTACCAAAACTAATTAAGAATCAAGAAGTAATTTATGTCTTAATAATTGTTTTATGACGTGTCAATTACAATTTTGTGTCTCCTCTCCTTTCATCTCTGACCCACAAATAAACAAAAAACAGCTTATCCGTCTCCTTGTCTGCATGATGATGCAATTTTTCAGACAATTTTCATCCAAATTTCTCATCCAAATTCTTTCGTAACTTTTTTTGTTTTTTTTTTCCTTCTCCAGTAGTCATACAAAGACAATTTGTTCTCCCTTCTGCAAAAAAAAAAACAACAACTGATTCTTGGAGTTTTTAGTTTTCTTTTTTTTCAAGAAAATTAGAATTTTTCGAAGGAGGCTTTGATGGATTTGCATTTGCATATTCGACCCTTGTTTACGGTATTCTCGATAAATCCTTTTAAGAAAACTTTTCTTTGGTGCAATTTTGTTTTGTTTGACAAATGCAATGGCTCTTCAGGGGATGTCGTGAAAAATCTTTCAGACAAAAACCTGTTTGAATGTCTCTCTCGTGTTCTCATTGTCTCGGCTCTAGTTCGAAAATGTCTGTCGGTCAAGAAAATGTCTATCCTGTCGAAGTTCCTGGTAACCTATTAATAATGTCAATATCCATTTTACAAGGCTTCTCTATGAATACCGTTTTTAAAATGTTGACTTTGTGTTTTAGGGTCGCGTGCTTGCTTATATGACCTTTTATGTTCTGACACACCAAGATGGACTCTTCAAATGGATTTGCAGACATCTTCTTCTTCTGGTAATACCTAAAACACGACTTCCTGCAATGCAGCTTTCTCTACATATTATGCTAGTTGTTGGGGGTTTTTCTACTCTATTTCCACCTCTACTCCTATCAATTAGTATATGATATTGTCTACTTGGGCCCTGCTAGTGTTTGTTGGAGACCACCTCATGTCCTGTTTGACATTTTCAGATCCTCGAGATCGGTTGGAGAAGTTGCTGAAGCAACCTGGTAATAAATATTGTGCTGACTGTGGATCTCCCAAACCGAAATGGGTGTAAGTTGATTGGTTTATGTGTGTGTGTGCACTTGTACAGTTCTTCTATTGATGGATTGATTCATTTTAGTGATGTTGTGTAGATCTTTAAACCTCGGCGTATTCATCTGCATAAAGTGTTCTGGTGTACACAGAAGCCTTGGAGTTCATATATCAAAGGTCTTACTTTGCTTCTCTCTGCCTTTTTTTGTATCTTTAAAGCCTTTTCATCAATTTTTATTGGCCATTAATCACAGGTTTTATCAGTTAAGCTAGATGAGTGGACAGATGATCAAGTTGATATGCTCGTAGGGTGCGGTGGAAACACTGTAGTGAACCAAAGATTCGAAGCTTGCAACATCGACCAGTTAAAGAAACCTAAACCTGATTCCAATAATGAGGAACGCAGTGATTTCATCAGGTGACATATTTTACTCACACTTTGATATAGTGTCATGTACGTATATAGTCATCTCATTGTTTATTATCCTGAATCTGCAGGAAGAAATATGAGCTGCACCAGTTTATGGATCCAAATGATAGTGATTTGTGCTCTCATCAGCAGCCTAGCCAAGTAAATAATCCACCAGCGTCTTTATGTTCTTCTAGCCACCGTTCTGCGAAAAACCGTATTGGTCATGCTCTTAGGAATAGCTGGGGAAGAAGAGAATCTGATCACAAAGGCACAAAGAAGAGCAACTCTCTGGTAAACAACCAGTATACATACATGCCATACCTATTTAATGTAATGAATGTTGCTAATGCTAGTTATTGTGGATGTGTTTTATAGGCAGGTATGGTCGAGTTTGTCGGATTGATTAAGGTTAATGTGGTTAAAGGAACAAACCTTGCGGTTCGAGATGTGATGACCAGTGATCCTTATGTCATCCTTTCTCTTGGCCAACAAGTAAGCTCTCTGGAAAAATGATCTTTAGAACTAAACTATTTATGGAAACTAAACAGGGTCTGTTTCTTGATGTTGGTGAAGTCGGTAAAAACAAGGGTGATAAAGAACAACTTGAATCCTGTGTGGAATGAGACGTTGATGCTTTCGATACCTGAGCAGGTGCCTCCTCTCAAAGTGGTAAGTGCATATATGTTTTTGACTTATAGGTTCAAGAATAATAACAGTTACATAGTTGAATTTCCTACAAGAAATGAGAGAATGATCGAACAAAGAAGGAAGATGTGGAAAAAGATATGCTACTAGGTTGAAGAATAATGTTTTTGACTGTGTGTACTGAACTCATTAATTTTTTTAAGATTAATATACATAGGTTTTGTTATATTTAAAAAAAAAAAATTGATCTTAAAATGTTTATGGCTTTTAAAGTCCAGGGTCAGCCCTTATACCGAGCTATACCAAACTCTTAAACATGTCATTTTTTTTGCAGCTAGTGTACGACAAGGACAAGTTCACGACGGATGATTTCATGGGAGAGGCAGAGATAGACATAGAACCATTGGTGAGTGCAGCAATAGAGTACGAGACATCAACCATAAGAGAAACGAGGCGGCTGGGGAGTTGGCTGGCGTGCAAAGAGGATACATCGGTGAGTGATGGAATAGTCTCACATGAAGAAGTGAAAGTGAAACAAGACATTTCACTAAGGCTTCAAAAAGTGGAGAGAGGTGTTCTTGAGATCCAGATTGAATGTCTTCCACTAACTCAATGATAAACACTTTCGTTTTCTCCCTCGTTTTCTTGTTGTTGTTTATATTGATAGTGAAGAGATGCTACTTTTTTCTTGAGATACCTCAAAACCTATGTACAAAAACGCATAATTTGATTGATGATTGACAATTCTTTCAGAACCAATCCTAGTTTCTACCAAATAATATGAAAACAAGCAATAGCTTCAACGTGTTTTCCTTTAATAAATGTAATGTGTTTTTGATGTTTCAAGGCTTCAGGCTTCAAGCTACCAGGATTACCTGACTCTATTGATTTTTAATCAAAACCATAAAAGAATTAATCTCGCTTATGTGTTTACATCACTAACGATTTATTACTACTTTTTTCAAACGTGTTATTTTTGTTTCAAACGTGTTATTAAACAAAACCAACTAATGAAGAAAATAGTAAATAATGTATTTCTAGCAACCTAAACATAATTTGTGAACTTATAAGTAAAATGATAGCATAATATTTACCTAGTAGTATATATAATTTTTTTTTGTCATCAGTAGTATATAATTTAAATAATGTATTTTCTAACAACCTAAACATAATTTATGTACTTATAAATAAATGACAACATAATATTTAACTATAGTATATATAATTTTTATTATTGTTTTAGTTTTATTATTTGAAAAGAGAGAAAGGATTCATGAGGTCAAACCTCTTAAAAAAAACTTATAACCATTATCTCCTTTTTAGATAAAAGAAAAAAAAAAGAATAATAAATGACGTCAGCATTGACAAGGTAAGCACGTCGAGTCCCTCCAGATGTCTGGTTCGGTAATAGCTTCAGGAATGAAACGCGGACCTCCAATAAACAAACAATGGCCATTACCAAACTCTTCATTCTCTCACACCAATCAAAACATCTCATTTCTCCTCTCTCTCTATCTTCTTAGCTTTACTACCTTCTTTTTTTTCCTACCAAGATCCTCCCATGGAGGAACGAATGAGAACAACATTGATTCCAAGACGAAGACATATCTGAAAAAGTAAACACACAAAACCAAACCAATACAAAACAAAACAGACAAAAAGAGTTAACCAAAAAATGTCGGTAGCACACGCAGATGACGCCGACGATTACAGCCGACCAACGGGAGAAACCTACCACGCCGAGAAAGCGTTACCAAGCGGAGACTTCTACACGGGCCAATGGAGAGACAGTCTCCCTCACGGACACGGCAAATATCTCTGGACCGACGGTTGTATGTACGTCGGAGAATGGCACCGCGGCAAAACCATGGGCAAAGGCCGTTTCAGCTGGCCAAGCGGCGCGACCTACGAGGGCGATTTCAAGAACGGCTACATGGACGGCAAAGGCACTTACATCGACTCGTCCGGAGACTTGTACAGAGGATCGTGGGTGATGAACCTACGACACGGCCAAGGCACCAAAAGCTATGTCAACGGAGACTGCTACGACGGAGAGTGGAGGAGAGGCTTGCAAGACGGGCACGGGAGGTACCAGTGGAAGAACGAGAATCATTACATCGGCCAGTGGAAGAACGGGACGATGAACGGTAACGGGACGATGATATGGAGCAACGGGAACCGTTACGACGGGTCTTGGGAAGACTCTGCTCCTAAAGGAAACGGTACGTTCCGCTGGTCGGACGGGAGTTTCTACGTCGGGGTTTGGAGTAAAGATCCTGAAGAACAGAACGGGACTTATTACCCGACCACAGCTTCAGGGAACTTCGAGTGGCAACCGCAGCAAGTGTTCTGCGTTGATTTGAGCGAGTGTGTGGTTTGTACTTGTCAGAGAATCCCGGTTTTGCCGTCCCAGAAGATGCCGGTTTGGTACGGTTCGTCCGAGAGTAGTAGCGGGAACAAGACTAAGAGTAGTGGCAGCAGCGAGAGGCCGAGGAGGAGATCTGTTGACGGAAGGGTTAGTAATGGTGAGATGGAGTTGAGGAACAATGGTTCTGGTTATCTTCAGGTAGATGATACGGAGAGTAATAGATCATCACCGTTAAGGCCTTTGAGAATACAGCCTGCTAAGAAACAAGGTCAAACTATCTCTAAAGGACATAAGAACTATGACCTCATGCTTAACTTGCAGCTTGGGATTAGGTAAGTGTGTTTGTGATTGAAACTGCTTGTGTGTGTTTTTTCTTTGATGTTTTTGATTCATTGTTGTGTTTTTTTTTGTAAGACATTCTGTTGGAAGACCAGCTCCGGCTACTTCTCTTGATTTGAAGGCTTCGGCGTTTGATCCAAAGGAAAAACTTTGGACTAAGTTTCCATCTGAGGGATCTAAGTACACTCCTCCACACCAGTCTGTTGAGTTCAAATGGAAGGACTATTGTCCTGTGGTTTTCAGGTTAGAATATGCTCTCTTTTTTTTCGTCAACTACCCAGAGCCGATTCTCCGAAGAGCACCTCTGTCTGTCTTCTTTTGATTTTTTTCTCTTGTGTTGGTACTTAAGAAAACTTATGAAATTTCTATATAGGACTCTGCGGAAATTGTTTAATGTGGATGCAGCAGACTATATGTTATCGATATGTGGCAATGATGCTCTTAGGGAGCTATCATCTCCAGGGAAGAGTGGAAGTTTTTTCTACTTGACCAATGATGATGGCTACATGATCAAGACCATGAAGAAGGCAGAAACAAAGGTAAGTATCAGAGTAAACTTAAAAGCTGTTTATCAAGAAACATTCATTTGTGTTTACTTGAAACAGGTTCTTATAAGGATGCTTCCAGCTTACTACAATCATGTAAGGGCATGTGAAAACACTCTAGTTACCAAGTTCTTTGGTCTTCACTGCGTGAAATTGACTGGCACTGCACAGAAGAAGGTCAACTACCATTTTTGTAATTCGTCTATGTGTGTTCTTGTTATTAGCATTTTCAGTTTTGGATGTAGTGATGGAAGAATACTTGCCCATGCAGGTTAGGTTTGTGATAATGGGGAATCTCTTCTGTACTGGTCACTCCATACATAGGCGGTTCGACCTCAAAGGATCATCTCATGGCCGTCTTACCACTAAACCAGAGTCTGAAATAGATCCAAACACAACGCTCAAAGATCTTGATCTAAATTTCATATTCCGTTTGCAGAAGAACTGGTTTCAAGAATTCTGCAGGTGATTTGATTCATTACATGTAATAACACTCTTGCTTCTTCTTTCATTAGTCACCTAATTTCTAGCATTTTTGTTGATAGGCAAGTGGACAAAGACTGTGAGTTCCTTGAACAAGAGAGGATCATGGACTATAGTCTCTTGGTTGGTCTTCACTTTCGGGAAGCATCCAAGGACTCTGCCACTCCTACTTCCGGTGCTAGAACCCCTACCGGTAAAATTCTATCTCAACTTTCAAATTTTGGACCATCTCTAATCCATCTCTATATTTTTCCTAGAATAGATTAACTGTTTTTGAGGTTGGTTTTGCTCAAATTAATATCTCTATAGAGAAAATGTTATTTTTGAAAGGTAAAAATAACGAAAATATAATAAATGTTAGTTTATCTCTATATTTAGAGGAATAAATAACATTCTTTTGTTGATAAAAAAAAGATAATAACATTATTTTATAGTTTCTCTGAATAGTATATAACTCTGTTATACAACATACATTAGAGCAAAACCAAATTCTATAATAAAATTTTATTTTAGAGAAAGAATATAAAAGTGGATAGAAAATGCTCTAAAGCTTATTTGTTTAAGGCAATTTTCTCTTGTTTGAGCAGGAAACCCTGATAGTGGAAACCCTCGTCTCTCCCGAGCAGACATGGACCGATTTCTTCTTGATGCCAGCAAGTAAAAACCACAAACTTAATGGTTATACCCACAGTTTAAGTGAAACTGCAAATGGTGTTTTATAACACAAGGGTGGTTTCTTGGATGATTCTTTTTCAGGTTAGCACCAATAAAACTGGGTATAAACATGCCTGCAAGAGTTGAAAGGACAATGAGAAGAAGTGACTGTGAGAATCAGCTTGTTGGGGAACCAACTGGCGAATTTTACGATGTGATTCTCTACTTTGGTGTTATAGACATTCTACAAGACTATGATATAAGCAAAAAGCTTGAACATGCATACAAATCAATGCAGTATGATCCAACTTCGATCTCAGCTGTTGATCCAAAGCAATATTCTCGACGTTTCAAGGATTTTATCTTCAAGATCTTCGCAGAGGACACTTGAGACCAAGCCATCTAATTAACTTGCACATGCCCAACGCCCAACAAAGTTGAGGTTTTTCTTTTTGTTAGAAATTCTTGTTTATTTTTCTTTATAGAAATATCTGTAAATTTTATTATTTAACCAAAATCCATTGTAATAGGGGAAAATGATTCTTTTTGTAACTAAATTAAGTTCAATACTCTGCCTTTTCTTTTTCTTTTTGATACTCTTTGTATTGTGTTTCTTTATACGTGAAAGAAAGGATGTGTACAGATGTTGACATGTATTTCTTATTAACTTATCCCATCCAAGTTTACAATTCATTTTTATAGAAAATGTTTCTATCTTTTTCAGATTATTATTTTTAATTAGACGTGGTTATTTATGGTTTTCAAATTGATTTTTAATAGTGAGAACAAGTTGACTATATGAGGTTTCTGAATTCTGATGATGCACACACTCGACAGGCCAACCTCAAAGTCAATGCTAATGGTTTTCAATTTTTCAAAGTAATTAGTTTACATATGATTTTATACGTTTTGTTTATTTATTTATTTATTTATTTCTTTATTTACATAGGACTTTACAATTGTATGTCAGTATGAAACAATCACGTCAGGAAATAAGTTAAAAACATCTGTTTAATAGGTTGGTCCTAAGTTTGAGTCCATGTAGAAACTAAGTTATTACGATTTAACTAGATGAAGAAAGAGTCATGTCTTAAGGCTTCAGTCAAATAATAATAAAAAGAGTCATGTCTTAGCCATTGTTAAAAAACACTAAGAGGTTGATTGTTTGTAGTTTTTAAAATAGTTTTTGGTTTTGAAAAACTATTTTATTTTCCAATGAAAATTTTGCTAAAAATGATTTTTTTTTAAACTAGAAAAATTAGTTTTTCAAATAACTACCTAATTTCACACAAAAACCAAAATCTGTGTTTTTTTAGATTTCTGGCAGTTTCCTACGATGATTTTTTTATTATGTTTTCTTATTTATCATATTAATTTTAATGGTCTTTTTTTCATTTTTTTTGTAACTGATCTTTCTTTTCATTATTTGTCTCATTCTTATGCCTCATTGCCACTCTCATATGTTCACTTCACCATCACATCATCAATACATTTTTTGTACTTTATTAATATAAAAGAAGTGATTATATATACAACTAGAGCAATTGTTTTCGAGTTTTTCACCTCAGCACTCAAAAAATATTTTATCATACTTGTAAATTAGAAGAAGTTCTCTTACTTGTAAACTAAAAGAAGTTCAAAAATTTTCAAAAGGAAATTTTATTTTAAAAGTCACAATTTTTATTAATTTCTATAGAAATTATTTATACAAAAATAACCATAGAAATATATGTGTAAAAATTATTTTAGAAAAAATCATCCAAGGTATGATACTTTTTTTAATGCTTAATTACTTGTATAAGTAGCATTTGAAATCAAATATAAAAGGCATTCGAGATCAAATTAATATATATATATATATATATATTTATTTATATTTATATAGAATTTACGATAGTTTTATTTTGTATTTATATTTTGTTTTAAATAAGTTTTGTAAATAAATTTATGTGTATTTTAATGACAGAGTGATGGCTCAAGGTCAAAAGATGGAGGGGAGTACAAAAAACACCTAAAATACAATTTTGACGCCATTAATCTTAAAATCAACAAATGCCTAAAGACAAAGTTATTGAAATTCCATATGTTTTATATCATAAACTCACTTCACCACTAACAAGTAGTATTATACATACAACAACACATTATTAAAGAAACAAATATATAATATATTAACTTATTGCCTACTACTACATAACATAATAAAACATCAAATAATGCTCTTCGCAAATAAATACTAATCACATAATCACATCATCAGAAAATCATATTAAGAACAATAAAATAATATTTCGCGCGAAGCGCGGACAACCTCTAGTAGATTATAAGAAGCACATGGAGTTTTGAGACACACTGGTTTCACTTTCTGATTTCCGAGAGGCGCCGTCGTTCGTAACTGGAGACTTTAACGATCTTACTTGCAACTCGGAAAAAACATGACGACTAGAGCGCTCAGAAGGATAAACTATAGTTTTGTTTAATAGATATTCAACTTTTATACATTATAATAGTTTTATTTAATAAAAATCAATATCATATTTTACTAATTAATAAATATTTTTTCTATTTCTAAATTAAATAAAACTAATCTCTATTTATAGAGAATCTAAAATAATACATTTTCGTATAAGAAATAAAAATAAATAATTTAATTTATAAATTATTGGTTTTAAATAATTAAGAAGATATAAAAATATCAAAATATCCAAAAATGATATGTGGCGTCAATGGTCTCCATTTTTTCTTATTCAGCATGTTGAATAATTTCAACATCAAATTTCATTTTTTTTAACAAGTTCATAGTTATCCAACTGTTAAATATTTTATTAAGCATCTCCATTGTGGATAGATTTTTGAAAATAGCTTCTACTCAATTTTGATCCAACATCCCCATTGATTAGCATCTAATCAGCGGTTAAATCTTTGCCAAAGTCAATAGTCTTATTTTCCTTTTCTTTTGGATCAGACCAAAGTCAGTAGTCTTTAGTCTTTACTTTCTTTGTTTAGAGCAGCTCCATATTTGGCATGAGATTCTCAAAAGTGATTAGATACTAATTTAATGTTTAAATAATAAATGGAGTTTTTAAATTTTAAATATTCGTTCAATAGTTTTTCATTTGATAATTTATTGGATATGTACAGTAAAAAATCTATAAATTAATAATGTTGATTTTTGAAAATTATTAATTTATAGAGTTATTAATTTATAATAAGATTCCTTTTTAGATTTCTATATTTTAGAATAGAATTTTTGTAAAATAAAAAAATAGTTGGTTTCATTGTTTATATATTCATTAAATTTGAAAATTTTAACTTTCATATTTCTTTATTATATTATTTGATGTATATAAGATATGTATCATATAGTTTTTCCCCCCATCACTACCATTTTCCCCCAATTCAATGGTATCCCACTCTTTTGAGTATATTGAGCTAATTTGCTCTAGATATAATTTTATTAAGAACAATCAAAGTGTTATGAAATCTCAAGAAAAAAGTAGAAATAGACTATATTGTAAATATAAAACAAACAATACAATGTATTACTTTTACTTATATAAATTGTATATATAAAAATTATTAATTTTGATTTTTAGTGAGACTATATATTTGCATGGGGTTTTCTAAATTATTATTATCTTATTATATCTTATAGATTTTTGTCATATTTTAAACCGGTCCAACTTGGGACGACTAGAGTTTATTAATTTATGGAGTATTGTATCTAAAATTTTGAGAATTTCATCATTCACTTTAACATTAATTAGTAATCTAATCACCTTTTGAAAACTTCATCTTCCATTTTCAGATTTTTATTTATATATTTACTCATATAAAACCTTTAAATTATTTTCTTTCGTTACTTTTATGAAAATGTTAATATATTAAATAAACGTCATCGTACTAAAATTTTGGAAACGATTTGAGTAATAAACTTGAGGAATTATAACGAATATTTGATGATAAAAATGAATTATAACGAATATTTTCTTCCAAATCTGTTTCAGTCAGTACCTCTCTTTCTCTCCCATCTATATAAATATATATGCATTTTTGCATTCTCTATGACACCTCACTCATTTCATTCCTAATCATTCTCTCTATACGTCAAACCCAATCTTAATCTAACTTTTGAGAGACAATCTACCAAAAATGTATCAAAAGACCATAATCTTCTTAACAATACTCTTAACGTCTCTTCGCTCTTGTTCTAGCAGCTACCCGTTTGATCCTAGATATGAACATTCCATATCTCCCAATGTTTATTATGAAACCAATCACCAACACGGTCACATTACACACAACAGGCACATGAAAGATCCCCATGCCGCTCCTAGATCTTCTCCTCGAGCTTTTAACGTCAACTCTTTCGGGGCTAAAGCCAATGGAAACGACGATTCTCAGGTATCCCTGTAAATTATTTCTATAGCAATATATAATCAAAATCTTGTACATTCAATGTAAATGAAATATTATGTTTTGAGTCATAGGCATTCATGAAAGCTTGGGAAGCAGCTTGTTCGTCAAAGGGAACAGCTTACATCGTTGTTCCGGAAAATAGAGCTTACACTCTTAAACCGGTTAAATTCTCCGGTCCATGTAAATCATCCATGATTGTTTTTAAGGTATGATATAAACCAATGCACGTAGGCTCAGTTATTATTGTATAATGTTTTGATCATCTTATTCATAACATTTGTGACTTAGATTTACGGTAAGATTGAGGCATGGAAAAACCCATCAGACTACAGGGAACGTGGGTTCTGGATTGTTTTCCAAACGGTTGATAACCTTCGTGTTGAAGGCGGTGGACGCGTCGATGGTAATGGAAAAATCTGGTGGCCAAAATCTTGCAAGATCAACCCTGAACTTGTAAGCTCTAATTCTTAGTTCAATGTCTTAAAAGACATAAGTTGCATTGAAACTGACTAATGAAATATTAATTACCATTTATTTTTGTTAAACAGCCATGCCAGGAAGCTCCCACGGTGAGAACCTCAAACGCATTACCTTTGTTTTCAGTATTCATTTCAGTTTCGATTAATGGTTGATGTAAATGGAATAAATGGGCAGGCGGTAACGTTTGTGGAATGCAACAACTTGATGGTAAGAAACATAAGGTTGGAAAACGCACAGCAAATGCATATGAGGGTTCAAAAATGCGAAAACGTGAAGGCTTTGAATCTTATGGTCAAGTCTCCGGGTGATAGTCCTAACACCGATGGCATTCACGTTACCGGAACTCGCAATATCCTCATTCAGGACTCTATCATCCGTACTGGTAATCAACAATCCTTTTTTAGAGATTATACTAAGAAAATAAATAAATAAATATTCCACAAAATAGGAGTGATCTAGAAATTTTCGTATCAAACTTTTTTTTTTGTAAATAAATTTCATATCAAACTTTACATTCGACTTTCTCTTTTTGAATATTTATTTTTGAAAGGAATTTTCTTTTTATAAATTCAGATAGTAAAGGGGAAACAAGTGAGCTATATTATTTGTTTATTTCTTGTGGATAATAAATAGTAATGTGTTGGTTTGTTTTTGGTGATGAAGGTGATGACTGTATATCTATAGTGAGTGGGTCGGAGAATGTGAGAGCGACGGGCATTACATGCGGGCCGGGTCATGGAATCAGGTCAAACCATCTCTCTCCCTATTTTCACCTAATGTTTTTGTTTTAATCTTATTTTAACTATGAGCAACATTCAATTTGTCAACTAACTGTTTTTCTTTGTTGGAAAAAGATCAACTAATTTTTATCAACTTAAAATCAACAATTTGTATATAAAAAGAGATGCTGCAAGTTATTAAAATATACGAGTAAAGTTAGATGCAATGTTTTAAAAATGGTCTTAGCCATTCTAAAATCATCTCCATTTGTCAGATTCTTAAA
The DNA here is from genome assembly GCF_000309985.2 of Brassica rapa. NCBI lineage: Eukaryota > Viridiplantae > Streptophyta > Magnoliopsida > Brassicales > Brassicaceae > Brassica > Brassica rapa. The sequence goes on from NC_024797.2 coordinate 16,587,280, forward strand.
CAAATATCTAAACAATATAGTATTCTAATTTAAATTTCATTCTCGCTTTTACTTTGTTAACTACATAATATCTCAATATTACTATTTATTTCTTTTAGCATTGGGAGTTTGGGAGCTCATAACTCAGAAGCATATGTTTCTAATGTGGTAGTCAGCAAAGCAACTCTCATAGGAACCACTAATGGTGTGAGAATTAAGACTTGGCAGGTAAATCTCCAACACTATTAATTTATCAATATTTTATGTTAGTCAAATTTAATTTGATGATCCAAAAACAATATAACTAATATTCATGAACAGGGAGGACATGGAATGGCAAAGAACATAATATTCAAAGACATCTTAATGAAAAACGTTACAAACCCAATAATCATCAACCAGAACTATTGTGATCAAACTAAAGCATGTCCCGAACAGGTTTGCACCGAAAAACCAAATATTTTCACCATAGTTTGAGTACTCATAAGAAAGCTGACATGGGATATGTTGCAGAAATCTGCGGTACAAGTGAGCAATGTATTGTACAAAAACATACATGGGACGAGTTCAAGTCCCGAAGCTATAAAATTTGTGTGCAGCAAGAGCATTCCATGTCAAGGCATTTCATTGCAAAACGTTGAACTGGTCGATCAAAATACCAAACAAGATGTCTCTAAAGCAACTTGCTCGAATGTGAAGTTAAAGAGTAGCGGACGTCTTTCCTCCCTTTGCACTTGATCACTTTTGATCTCCGTGAACAACACATTTCAAACTTTTCTATATTTACTTAATTTGGTAGTGAGTTGTGTATATAGACAATGTTTGAAGTATCAGCTAGTAAGATCATAATGCTATTAAGAAGAAGAAAATCAAGAATGAATAAAGAATGGTTACAAATTTATGTATCAGAACGTCAGCAAAATAAAACAATCAAGTATCACCCAAACGATCAAGTGTTGGCATCTCTTGGGGAAACTAAAAAAAAACTCAAGAGAGCCACACAACTCAACAATTACAAAACATTTGTAACTGGAAAAGAAGAAAAATGTATACACTTTTGAGTATAATCTTCCTGCAAAAAATTTGGAATGAATGTACAGTTAGTCCCAAGGCAGAGGTTGGTTTTGGACTCTCACAAGACGGTGTTGATGTGAAGTGCTTTGAGGAGAGATGTAGCCATTTGCTTCACCAGAACTTGTCCTCCTAAATGTTGACCTTCACGTCTCTCTTCTATCAGATTCTGCAGTCTCTGAGGGAGATCATTCTCTACGATCAGCTGTTTTGGCCTTGGATGGTGCTCATAAACAGCCTGTTTCAAAACCAAACACTCAATAACACCACCTGAACAAGACAAGCAAGACTTGGATGGTCTAATGATACATTACCTTTATGAGTTTCAGCAAGTTAAGTCTAGCAATAGCATCTTGGTGATCTAGCCGTGCAATAAGCAACGGAGTCAATCCATTTACAGCTAATGTAGTATTGATTCTAGATGATTTCCTGAATTCAACAACAACAAGAGGATTAGCTCCACCTTAAGAGGAGGGAGATACATCAACTTCACTCATGGTTAGATGATTTGTTGTATGAGAGGAGAGATATATATACGTGATAATCTTCAAGAATGGTTCCAATATGTGCACAAAATGTCTTTCAGGACAGCTCTGGAAGAAGTTAACCAATGTATATATTGCATCATCTTTCAGCAAAGCCTGCTCCACCTTGCGGTTGTCATTGTCTTGAGCTAAGCAAACAGCAATGGAATCTAAGGCAATCACAGACCAATATTCATCGTCTAGCAAACTCAAGTAAACATCCAGACCACCGTGAGACCTTAACTGCTCTCTTGAGTTCCGAGATGCATGAGCCATGTCACATAGTAGTGGCAATGCATATTGTTTCAGAGGAGAATCAGACATGACGAAAAGCATCAGGTGAGGTATGATTCCATTTTCAGCCGCTTGTTCTTGTCTCCTCTTGTTTATCTTGCACAGGTTGAATAGTGCACTAAGTACCTATACAAAATTACAGTTTTAAAAACGTCAGTTTGGGTTTAAACTGGCTAAAAACAGCAACAGATGATATAAAGTAGGCCTGCGGGTTTGAACCGAACTGAAATTTTTGGTTTTCGGTTCAGTTCCGGTTTAATTCGGAAAGCTTTTGAAAATATTTTGGTTTTTGGTTCGGTTTACCGTAACAAAAAAGATTTAAAACACAAAATTATCCGAAATTAACCAAAATAACCGAACCAAAGTAACCAAACTAACCAAAATTAATCAATCTAACCAAAATACCCGATCCGAATAAACCGAATCTGCAGGACTAATAAAAACTGGAACAAGAATCTAAACTTCAATCTTTCAACAAGTTGTAACCAATAGATGAAAGCTATCTCTATTCAAGTCAAGAAGGTAACCTCATGATGGATCTGGTCAACAAGATTCCCCTCTTTAACCTCAAGGTTGGGGATCAAATGCTTAATTGCATCTGCACGCTGGAGACTCTCCAAGCAATTTGGATCAGTAGACAAATGGTTGGTGCACTTCAGTATCTGGACAAACAAAAAGGCATTATAAGCATGCGACCTGAATAAAGAAATATTCATAATATTTTTGAAGTACCTTTAGCAGAATAGGAGGCTCTACACGGTTAAACATATGGAAGAGACGACTCAGTAAGCTTTGGCTGCACATGTATGACTTTACCGTCGTATCAGCACGAGCAAATTCAAGAAGCAAATCAGCCACTTTCTCCAAGTATTGGCTTGCGACCTCTGCACTCAGCGTGGTGACCATATGTGAAAGTAAACCAGATGATGTGTCACTTCCAAGTCTAGCATTTAGAACACCAGAACCTGACAGTACACCAGATGCAGAAGCGGCTCCTTCAATAGCCATAACCTTCTTCGACATCGTTTTACTGAAATATCTAGGCATAGTATCAATGGATGCACGCAAAAGAGGGAGTATACTTTCATGTTTCTCTAAGCCAGCGATGTGCTTGACGTAGTCTAGCTGACCAGAGACATGTCTTGAAGGAGTTTCTTTCTCCAACAAGCTAAGCAAAGGTCGGACTTGTTCTGGCTGAGTAACAGCATATCCGTTAGAGGCACTCTCAGCCAGTTTCTGAATCTTGTCTGTTGATGTTCTATTGGAAGAGATAGAGATCCTATGATGTTGTTTAACATCTTCTGTTGCATCTAGTGCAGCACTGCTTGATCTAGGCCTATCACCATCTGGTTGATAGAGATCTGATCTTTGAGAATTTGAAGGCTCTTCACCACCTCCAGGTCTAGTTTTCAACACATCGGGATGATCAATCACACTGAGTAAAGCCTCATGCTGATCAAGTTGACCAGAGCGTCCTTCAGAAGCTAATAGAGTTGCCTCGTTTAAGCTATAGAGAGTATTGATCAGCCTTAGAAGAATGCCATTCTTTGCAGCTATACGGCAGAAGTCATTTCTTGGAGTGGATCTTTTGAGTTTAAAGACCTGCCACATCCCATCAATAGCTAAGTGAACCATCTCCCTGGACACACAAAAAAAAAAAAAAACTCAAAATCAGTAGAAACTAGTAGGCATGATGACAGATGCTGTCTCACATTAACTTCTGCACTAAATATATTGAAAGTAGTCCAGACACTGTAAGAAGACAGTTCACTGAACCGACCTGTATTTGGCATAGTCTGCTTCAAGGAACCCCACCAAAACTGGTATTCCACGGCAAGCTATGAACATTTGCAATGTCAAGGAGCTGTAAAGAAGCTAAGAAATCAACTCTATGACTTGCAAGAAATAAAAACAAATATAGATGCAAAAGTAATATATATTTTGATGGACTTGTAACCTTGACTGACAAAGCTGCTGCAAGAAGTAGGCTGCTTCCTTACGGATTTCTCTAGACCGATCCCTCTCAGGACCAGCAAAACTCATTACCAGAGGTATCTGCCAAAGAAAACAAAGTTAACTATTTAAGATTGTCATGGAAGTTCAAAAGTGATAGTGTTAGCTGTTGATATGTTTGACATTTAAGACACAAGCCTTTATAGGAACAAACTTGTCACATTCACCACAGTATACCAAACTACGGATAATGATTCACCAAGTAAGACTTACGAGACCAACGAGACAAGCATTCTCCTGGAAGTCAATGTTGTCTTTTATAATTTCGTTTATGAGCTGCAGCACGGCACAAGTTACCTGAAAACACCAGAAAAATATTAACAAAGCATAAGCTAGACCGTAGCATTCACATTGAACTAACAACTACTGATGATGAAGGAGACAAACAAACATACACGGGATTTAGGACTATCGAGAAGATCCATTACAGGGAGGAAACCATGCTGTGTCACAAACACTACTTTCTGCTCAGGTCTGTGACGGAACATGGCAACTAGTTTCTGACAGGAAGTTACTATTGCATCTTCTGTTTCACTTGGCCGTAAGGAGCTCACCAATCTGCTGAACTCAACTGCCTACAAGAACTCAAGAAGTTAATACTAAGCTGAGAGTCACTCAAGTAGAATCAGCATAATATCCAAAATTTTGACACAATTTTAACAAAATCTAACCGAAATAAAAAACTTCTGTAGGATTTTCAAATACCGAACTAACCGAATACTGAACTTTATTTCGGGATAATTCGGTAAGATTTATGCAAACCGAATTAGAACTAGCTGAAAATCGAACTACCCGAACCTGCAGGCCTAAGCATCAGCATGATATAAAGTTGAAGAATACCTGTAGAGGAAGCAGATTATCAGGAGAGGCTTTTTCATCAAATACCTAAAAACAGGATATGAAAACATGTTAAAACAATAAACTACTTGTGATTATCAAAACCTACATACTTGAGAGACAGAGAGCATACCAAGCCATCAATGTCAATAACATCATCTTTCAAAACACCCATCATTAACCGGAAAAGATCACCACCATCATTTGAGTGCCCAGTTTCACCTTCCATTTGCTTCTGAGCAATTCTAGCCCTCAGCTTTGTTGCCAGATCATTCTTTCCACCATCTGCTACAGGAGAATCTCCCTGGTTGGCGTTTGACGCAGGCGTTGATGCTGAGGCCTCATTTAGTTTTCCCTCAGGAACTTTATTCAGTGGATGGAATAAATCATGCAGACAAGCGTCCCCGGGAGGATCACTGAATCTAGTCAGTTCATTCCCACCATAACTAGATGGAGTCTTCACTGCCTTTAAGATAGTTATACCAAACATAACAGATCTAGTCAGTTCAGTATAAAATCTTGTATAGAACAAGACCAAGGCCCAACAACAAACAAAAATCTATCTCACAATTGAAGCATCTAAGCATGGAAGAGTGGAACATGCCAAGAACAAAATCAAATAACTACAAGTTCAGCAAACTGTTTTGTTTCTACCAGTAGAGAAAAAGGACCTTACCAATTAACTCAACACACAAAATCAAATCATACCCTAGAGTGACCATAGTATCCAATGTTCAAGAAATAGCTAGGCGCGCTATAGGGTATCACGCCTAGACTGATCTTTTTTAAACCCCTAACCGATTTTAAAAAAAAAAACTTTCAAGAAAATTCTATTTGCGTAGGCCTGATTTTCCGCCTTGACCAATTTTTAGAACACTGATAGTATCTGACAAAGTGCTAAGACAAAAATGATGCAACAACACACCTTTCGAAGCCCACGATCTTCACCTTTTGGGCCAAAACTATGTGATCTCTGCTGCATCTGGATGGAAGATTCTTTTCCAACCTGCTTTGTTGCTGAAGCTTTTCGTCTACCTTCAGAAGCTTCCATTTCAAGATTTCCATCAGGTTCAGATTTTCCATCTTGAGATGTCCCCTTTGCATCAGAAGATATACTACAAGTACTGGATTGAAGAGAAGACTTATTATCATGGATAGACAACGTAGGACCTTGATCTGACATGATATCATCTTCTGAATCTGCTCTTTCTTCACCAATATCACTGGCTGAAGACTGATCTTTCTCAGACCTAAAACTCCCCACACCTAATTTGCTTTTCGAGTTCTGGACAAACAAAAGGTCCTGGATAAGTAACTTTAGCAAAGTTCATCTGTAAAGCTTAGGAATCTTACAGTTTTTGACATCCCCACTTTCTCTGCTGAAACACTCTCAGCTATATCTTGACTACCTTCACCGTCCTTCTCTGAACTTGAATCGGCTCCCTTCATATATCTGCAGAGAATTAAGTACTCAAGGGTGAGATAGATAAAGTATTTTGAAATATTTTTCCAAAATTTAAAGTAAAACACACAAGTTTTCGCACCTGATGGTTCCACTATGACGAAGTGATGACTGCAATGCTCGTCTAGAGTTCCGTATCCAAGGATGAGAGAGCAGTGTCTTCGCATCAGGCCTCTGCCTAGAATCCTGTATTATGCAAAATACAAATCAGATATGACACTGAAAGGTGTACAGTGGTAAGTAGAATGATCAAACAATATCGCATCAAATTTTACCTTCTTGAAGCATTGTCGTAAGAAGTCTGTAATATCTGGAGAAAGACTATCAGGAATAGGAGGGCTATCATCCTAAAACCAAAATCAGAAAAGTGTCAATAGTTTGTAATCAAAGGCTCACAGCAATTACCATTTTCTTCACCATTAACGAGATAAAACAAACTTGTAAAGTGTTGGAAAAAACCTGAACAATACGGAAGAGAGCAGGCATGGGTTGCAGATCATAGTAAGGAGGTACACATGTCAAAAGTTCAATAACAGTGCATCCAACACTCCATATGTCTGAAGCAGCACACACCCCTGACATTTCAATAACCTTCAACCAAAATTTGAGTCTCCATCAGTACACAAATAACCAGTTACAATTATATATAACTTTATGCATTTTTCAAAACAAGATAGATATGTATTGTCAATGGTATACCTCAGGAGCCATCCAGTAAGGAGTTCCAACCACAGAGTGAGTGTTAACATCAGCCTCGTTTAGTTTAGTAGCAACTCCAAAGTCAGCAAGCTTGACAAGGCCCTGAAGCATGAGATTTTTCAAGTGTCAAAGAAAGAACAGCCTAGATGAATCTTGTGCATCGCATAGTACAATCCACAAAGGTAGAGAAAAACACACACCTCTTTTGTTGTCAAAATATTTGCACCCTTGATATCACGATGTATGACACCTTGCTCATGCAGATATACTAAACCTTCCAAGACCTGTAATTCATTAGTTAGTATACAGATATTTTCAGAAACTTAACTAGAAAAAAAACATAGATAGGGACGGACCTGAGCAATGTAAACAGTGACCAAAGATTCTGGGAAAGGTCCAAATTTATTTGGTTTGATAATGTTTGCAAGAGAGCCATTCTCCACATACCTGCAAATACATATTTGATTGGACTTGAACTTTGGGTGGAAAACAAAAAATAAACACAAAACTAGTAGTAGTACTTACTCCAGGATAATGTGAAGGTGTGTCTTTGTCTTCAAGGAGCCAAGATACTTGACAATGTTTTTATGGTTTAGGTTCTGCATTAGAAACCTTATGTTAGAAGGACATAGAGAGACACTACAGAGCAGTAACCATTAATGAGAAGATACCAAAGCTGAGAAGGTGATTAATTATCTCAAATTTGTATAACAGTTATGTCTAAATAATGGGTCAAGCTCTGCATGCATTGCAGTTCCAGAGGATAAAGAGTATGTAATGGAAACTACCTTTAACAAATCGATTTCTTGCTGGAGAACACAATCATCCCCAACAGCCAAGAACCATCAAAAAGTAAAAAGGAAAGGAGATGAGAGACAGAACACATTAGTCCATAAAGGACAGAACCAAATAAAGAAACCAAACCATGATGGTGTTGAGATCCTCTTGAACAATATTCTCCAAGGAGACTTGTTTAATAGCCACAAAATCTCCATTCTCCAGGTCTAATCCTATGTATACTCGACCATATGCTCCTTTGCCAATCTCATCCCCAAGCATCTGCCATCAAAAATAGTCAAAACAAAAAAAAAAACAAAAGTTTCCTCCTTTGCCTCAGAATCAGAAGAAGAAGGCTTTACATATTTGTTGTCGAGGGTCTTCGATTTGTGGAACTGAGATGACGTCATTTGTCTCGCCATCTCTTCTCCTTCCTTCCTCCGTCGTCAAAACGAACAATTGCTAACGAATCCGATCCATTTTACAAGGGAAACAAATCACAACAACAAGAACAATTACAATTAGGGTTTTAATTACACAAATTCGAGAGATTGATTATAGCTTCTTGTTGTTTAATTATTTAAAAAAAAAATTCAAATTAAAAATTAAAGAAAAGACAACTAAGATTTTTGGTTCGGACATTGTGACCGAACTGGATTAACAGAGAGACAGTTATGTCGTCGATTCCCTCACGCGCCACTTTCTTCGTTTGTTATTTGGCCCCTGAAATTTTATTTCTTTACGATTTCAACCCTTCATTTCTAAAATTATCCATTTAACCCTTTTCTATTTAAAATGTGCCACAAACTTTTTTTAATTTAAATATCCTAACAAAAAAATGTGGCTGAGGAAGGACCAACCGAAAAGGATAAATCTTCTTCTGCACATTCATCATCTTCTTCTCTGTTTTCCTCAAAGCTCCCTCCTTTCAATGGCGACTCTAAGCTTCAACACCACTCGTATGCGAACACCTTCACTTCCAAGAATCTCTAGACCATCTTCTTTCACTAAACCCATCAAAACCCATCTCTCCTCCTCCTCCTCCTCACAAACCTTATCCAAACGCCACCGTTTCGTCTCTCGATCCTTACCTGAGACAAAAGAAGAGACCCTCATCATCAAACAGGAGGAAGAAACCGAAGACGACGATCCAACCTCTGAGCTGAGCTATCTCGATCCGGAAACAGATGCAGAGAGCATAAAAGAGTGGGAGCTGGACTTCTGCTCGAGGCCGATTCTTGATTCAAGAGGGAAGAAGATATGGGAGCTTGTGGTTTGCGATGCTTCGCTCTCGCTTCAAGTCACCAAGTACTTCCCCAACAATGTCATCAATAGTATAACACTCAAAGATGCTATTGTTTCTATTACGCAAGACTTGGGTGTCCCTCTTCCTGAGAAGATTCGCTTCTTTAGGTAGTGAACAAAGACACATTCATAAAGTAGATCTTTTTCAATGATCTTATTGTTGAAGTTTGTGTTTTTTTTTTAAATGGCAGGTCACAGATGCAAACCATTATCACAAAAGCTTGCAAAGAGCTTGCTATAAAGGAAGTGCCTAGCAAACGGGTATGAGCACTCTTTCTTGTGTTTATGGTCATGAGCATAGGCTAGTGCATCAATAGTCTTAGGCCTGAGGGTTCGGGTAGTTCAGGTAGTTAGGTTCGGGTAGTTTGGAATTCGAGTAGTTCGGTTCGGCCAAAATCTGCTGAATTGAATCGAAAAAAGTTTGGTTTGGTATTCCGGTAATTCGGTTTTTCAAAATTTTGCTTAAAATTGTGGTTAAATCGGTTAATTTTGGTTAGTTCGGTTCAAAATTTTAGTTAATTTGGTTAGTTCAGTTCAAAATTTTAGTTAATTTGGTTAACCTATTTTTTGGAAAAAGCCGAATTAACCGATTAACGAACCAAACCAAAAACTGAAGTTTTTTATAAACCTGTCGAAACCGAACTAACCAAAATTTTTGGTTTGGTTCAGTTCATAACCGCATGCCTAATTAGTCTATATCCCCCAAAGTTTTAGAAAAATATTTACACATAAATAGGTCCATAAATTTCGTTTTAAAAAAATTATATAAACCATTACTAAATTGTTTATATCTCCTAAAATCTCAGGACAGCCCATGTTTTCTTGTTTATTATATAACAAAAGTGAACTCTATTCTGCAGTGTCTGTCTCTGTTTCTATGGTTGCAAGAACGTTATGACACTGTGTACACGCGTCACCCTGGTTTCCAGAAGGGGTCATTGCCTCTTCTATCTCTAGACAATCCATTTCCAATGAATCTTCCTGAGAATTTGTTTGGGGAGAAATGGGCGTTTGTTCAGTTACCTTACTCAGCCGTTAGAGAAGAGATCTCAGACTTTGATGAGAAGTTTGTGTTTGGTGCAACCTTAGACTTGGACCTGCTTGGCATTGACGTTGATGAGAACACACTGATCCCTGGTCTCTCCGTTGCTTCTTCGCGTGCTAAACCTCTAGCAGGTTAGTGTCTGTAGTTTCTTGACAAGTCAGTTATGTGGTTTCTGATCATTATGCATTGTCATTATATAGCTTGGATGAATGGTCTTGAGGTATGTTCGATCGAAGCAGACAGTTCTAAAGGATGTTTGATTCTGGCCGTTGGGATCTCGACAAGATATGTCTATGCAACTTACAAGAAAACACCTGTTACTACTGATGAAGCTGAAGCTTGGGAATCTGCGAAGAAAGCAAGTGGAGGTTTGCATTTTCTTGCAATTCAAGATGACTTGGATTCTGATGATTGTGTTGGCTTTTGGCTTCTTATTGATTTGCCACCACCTCCTGTTTAGTTTCACATTGATAAAATTGGTAATAACCATGTTTTGCTATTTAGTAAGAGAGTAGAACTATGGGTTTCTCTCACATTATTAAAAGAAATAGTTACATGAGTTTGCAAAAAAAGTAGTATTATTATGGACATAGCGCATAGATGTGAGTTACAGACTTCTTTGAAGCACCTAGCCTAACCAGACGTTTCCACAAAGAAAATGTCTAGCCATCTAGGTTTCCATATAATCATCGCCTGATCAAATTATTTATCTGGAACTCTTTAAGCTAAACAAGATAGAGAGCCCTTTCGTGCAAAATGTGAAAAGAACACAAGAAATATACAACAAAAACGAAGAAATGCAGAAGAAGATGCATCTCAGTATAAACTAAGTCCTAGGAAGATGAAGGGGATCGACCACGCAAGAATTTCCACGGTCCAGTTCCAGTTGCTATCCTGCATAATTTCAAAGGAGTCAAAGACTGCATCGTCTACTATAAAGGAGAATTAGATTTTAACCCGCACTTCCGTGCGAATACTTTTTCATTTTATAAATACATATGATATTATTACAAATGTTTAGATATATAATTTCTATTTTAATATTATTTATTATGTAATTCTGATGACAAACAAAAAATTGTTTAACTCTATAATATTATTGTTTATTTCTTATTTGACATTATTAATATATACTGATTTGTTTAATACATTTTACTTTGTTATTAATTTTTATTACTTACTAATATATTTTCGACTTAGTATAATAAAATAACAATATGAAATAATCAAATAGATAATCTCCTTCAAAATATGTTTTTTTCTTTAATTTATACATTTTGCTATAATACATTTTTAATATTTACTTATCTATATTATAGAAAAGAAATTTGAAATATTATCATTTTGAGTTTGAATATTTATTTTCAAAATTTAATATTTTGTCAAGAAACTTTGAAAAATTACATTACTATTTTTTAATTTGGAAGATTACATGAATTTTGAATTTATTTTTGTTACTACATTAATACATTATTTTATTAAAAAATATTTGAACTTTTGGTAATATTTTCTATTTTTTCTCAACATATTTTTTTATAATTAAAATAAACTAAAAAATTTATAATTAAAATTTTATTTGTCATTAATATTTTAAATGAATTATTAAAATTTCATAGTTTTCTAATAACATATTTTTTAAATAGTATATGAACTAAAGGTTATTATACACTATTATATTTTTGTATATAAACATTTTAAACAATATATTGTTGAGAGTTTTGAAATAAATAAGAAGATAACATATAGTTTGTAGATATAAAATTTTAACTTATGTTAATAAATTTATTTTTGTATAAAAATATTATATATTTTACGAATTTTAACCCATTTTAATGATGATAGATAATTTATTTAAATGAAACAATTTAAAAATAAATTTTTAGTTTACCTATTTAATATAATTTTTGGATTTAATTAATATAGCACTTCTATTTTTATATAATACATAATATAATTATATAATTTATAAAATAGTATATAGTTTTATTTTCTTGTTTTATAATAAAATTTTGGTTAACATTGATTTATAACAATATTATATTACTAATTATGAAATTAATTAATATGTTATTTTAAAAAAAATATTTAAAATTTTAAGTAAGATTTTGTTAGATTATTTCTCAATAAATGTTTTTTATAATTTAAAAAAAAATTATAATTGGTTTATTATTAATGTAAATAATCAAATAAATTAGGTATACAACTTACTAAAGGCCCATTAAGGCCCAACTAATTTACCTGGCAATTCCAGTAATAGCTCGGAGGCCCATATAGATGGTAAGAGCTATCCATATGCCTAGAAAACCATTGAACTTTGCCATGTATATTATTGCTGCAATGCTTATGGCCGCAACTCCTACCTGATTTATCATAATAAAGTCAACTTTCATGAAAAACATGCAAAAATAAGTAATCATTGTGAAAGCATATTAATGAAGTAATGAAAATAGTGCGTACCATGGAGTATGCAGTATAAGCAAAATCAGATGCTCCAAAATTGACTCCGTCCAACACAAAAGCGAGTGAGTTTATTGGCTGTGTTGCTGCTACAAACTGATGTCTCCCACACAGATCAGATATAATATAACATCTTATTAGTCACTATCACTACTTACTAGTATTTATAAGTAGAGATATGGTATTATATATTAGTACCGGTATTCCAATTGCTATGAGGTGAATAACGGCAGGGTCCTTGGTGAATATTCCCGCACCAAAGTATAGTCCTAGTCCAACGAAAACGGACAGTCCAAGTCCTAGCACAAACCCCATCTGCATATCAAATTCATTTGTTTTACACTTTTTTATAAATGTGTGTCTAGACCGAATCCCAATTTTTTCCCTGGTTGTTATCAATGAGTAGCTCAACCCCCATATTTTAAAAATGAAGCATAAGACATGGTCCCATGTTGCTAGTTACCAAAAAAAAAATGGGAAAAAGCAATTATCCTTAGGGACTGGTATCGTTTCATGAAGATGATCGAGACATAACCTGTAGAACACGGGATGCACACGAAGACACTTTGTTGTAGTCTTTCTCGGTAAAAGAACAAGCCAGAATCGCCTGCAAAAGATTTTAAATGATGATGATTTACATATACAACTTGATCAAGCAATAATATATACACAATGGGAACATGATAAATTAAATAATACTATAATAGTGATTATACCTGACCGGCAACAGCAAGACCATCAGCGAGGAGAGAAGTAGTTAACCAGACTTGTAAACAAATCTGAAAAGCAGCCATTGGTGTTGCTCCGAGCCGAGCCGCCATTGCTGCTGCTAGTGTCTGACAAAACGTCACAGCTATGGTCCTCGCCAGCAATAGCCCCCCTTTCATTTTCAAAATTGTTAAGACATCCCACATTTCTATATATTTTATAAATATATTTCGTCACTAATCCAATAAATATACATGAAATTTTTGAAAACATGATGTTTTCACAATTTTTTTTTTACTTGTAATAAACTTTACTTTGATCATTGCAAGAATGAATAACTTTAATGGATATGCATCCCTACCATTTTTAAGGAACTTTCCGAACTGTAAAGCTGCGAAGTTTGGTGGCATCAAATTAACTTTACTCGCCAGGCGGGTGAATAGTATTAGAGTCATGAAGTACCTTCACACAAGTGAAACCGTTAGTTTTACCTTTCTTGTTTCTTTTGATTCAAGCAACTCTTGGAGTTACAAGTTTTAGTTTCATATTTGCATGTGTGAAAACATTTTGAGAGCTGTTCTCTTACTGAGAAATGACATGGGCAATGGCTGCACCGCTGATGCCAAGGTGAAGGACAAATATGAAAATTGGGTCGAGAATGATATTGATAACATCTGCTACGACTGTTTCATGCATCAAGATGATACATGTTAGACTCTCATGATAGATTGATATCTAATATGTTTACCTAAAGATGATAAAAATGTAACTTACTAGTAGCATAGAGAGGAGTTTTGGTGTCCTTGAAGCCACGAAATATGCCTTGCATTGAAAGGGATAATAGCAATGCAGGAGCACCTAATGATCGTATGGTCAAGTACTTGTGTGCTGGTGATAACACTGCCGAATTCTGATAATCAAAAGTCAACTCAAAATAGTCAAGCATTTTGTCATATCCACTATTATGTGCATGACTATCTATATATATAACCTTATACCGGTTTCACTCCCATGACACCTAGGAGCACTTTCGAGCTGAAAATCAAGAATATAGCTTGCACAAGGCCCAGGATTAGCCCTATGATCATGGCCGTTGATGCCGATTTGATATTCTTCTTTCCTTTCTTATTTGCTTTGTTTCCGCTGCTTGATTTTGTATCTGAAGCTAGTACACACATCAACAAAAAAACAAGAAAGTACAGTTTATCAAAATTTACAAACAACATTGTTTAGTTTTTTTTTTCAAAAACTAGTTTAGAAAAGTGTAAACTTAAATTACAAAAGGTGTAAACATCAAAGTCAAGCACAAACCGAAAGATAAACCGTTTGTATTTATAGTCAAGCACAAACCGAATGTGTAAACTTAGATTTTGTTTCCACAAAATTTTTCACATAAAATATATGCACTAAACACGAAAGCCAAAAAAAAAAGGCAAATGTTAATCAGAAAATGAAAAAAAAATAATCAAACTTTAATCAAAAAGTGAAAAAGAACTAAAGAAAAACCAAAAAAAAAAATCCTAACACTATCTAAACCCTTGTTCTGTTAGAAACGTAATAATTTCATTAGGCCATGACAATATTTACCGGGCGTTTGCTGCGGCTGGTTCATGTTGTTACTTGTGGGCGACGCAATGCCTTTTTCTAATGAATCTTGAACAGCTAAAGTATTTGCATGAACACGATTGTTTTTCTTTGCTTCTTCTTCCTCTTCTTTTATCTTCTCCATCGTGTTTTCCTCAGCGACAAAGGAAGTTGTGACGCTCACAATTGGGAATATCGTGATTCTAGAAGCTTGATTGAATATAGCAATGGATACTCCAACCGCTGCTAGCTCGACCGCTCCTAAACGTCCGATATAAGCGGTGTCAATCAGAGAGGCTATTGGATCAGCAGCTAAAGCTAAAGCCGCAGGAAACGCTATGCCTAGTATCTCTCGCCCAATTGCATCCTTACTGAACACACGTCTGCAGATTTATATACAACTAAACGTTATGCATTACTCCTTTTTTTGGTCAAATGCATTACTCCTTTTTAATATTATTAATATCTGCCATTTCATATAAACTCACATTTTTGGTATGAGATATAAACACACTTACGTTAACTCGTTGAAGATAACAAGAAATGGGATCTGCGTGACCACGCTGGCCGGAACTGAAGTAAGATCACCAGTTTCCGTCATCAATGAAGCTTCTTTCTATGTGTTTGGTTTGCCGTGTCTGAAAATATTATCTTAACTGTTTTCAAGAATCAAATGTAAAGGGGAGGTTTAAATAAGCGAAATTTCTACGTAATGAGCATGCATATATTTAGTATTTAATTTGAAAAAGTGTGAGCATTTCTTTCTTTCTTTGAAAAAAGTACGAGTTTAAATAAATAAATGTACTTCCCTGGCCAAAAAAATGAAAATAAAGGTACTTCTAGGGATGTTAAAATGGATAAACCTTCCTCACTTAAATCCATTTCATATAGAACCCACCCCAATTAAGTCCTGAACTTGTTTAGATCCATATAGTTCTAAGATGTACGTATTAGTATTAGGGTTACTCATTTAGACACGCAAATATTAAATTATCCCATTTAAACTCGTTTAGACCCATTTAAAGTGATATATGATTTTTATGTTTTTAATATTTATATTTAATGTAAGTTTATTTGGAATAAAATTTTATTATTAAGAAAATATAAAAATATATAAAGATTGATTATGGAAAAGGAGATTTCAGTTTTCTTTTAACCACAAAATCTAATTATTCCGTCAACCATAAAATTAATTTCCGCTAAAATCATAAAATAAGAATTTCACGCCAAAATCGCAAATCGAGTTTTTATGTCAAAACTGTAAATAAAGTTTTTCAGCCAAAATCGCAAATCAAACTTTCCCGCTATAACTGCAAAATCACGTTTTCCCACAAAATCAAAAAATCGAATTTTTATGCCAAAATCGAAAATTACAATTTTCCCCAAAACTACAAAATCATGTTTTAACCCAAAAAATTTAAAAATCGAGTTTTTCCACCAAAACCGCAAATCAAGTTTTCCCATCAAAACCGTAAAATTGAAGTTTCCCACCAAAAACACATAATTGAGTTTTCCCGCCAAACCGCATTCACAATTAATGCAGCCTTAGATGCGTTGATAGTTCGCCAATGGCTCACAACCACTTTTTCGATGGATTGATCTGGACTCCCCACTTCATTTCTGCCAAAACCACAAAATTGAGTTTTCAGCAAAACCGCAAAATTGTGTTTCCGCAAAGTCATGTTTTCTCTCCAAAACCGCAGTATCATGTTTTCCCGCTAAAACCGTATTTGTTTTACCCGCTAAAACCACAAAATCGTGTTCACCGACAAAATTATAAAATTGTATTTTGCGCCAAAACCAAAAAAATTACATGAAATCGCATTTTTCACAAAGTTGGAAAATCATGTTTTTCCGTTGAACCCACAAAATCGGGAATTTTTTCAAAGCTGCAAATTGTGTTTAAAAAAAAACAAAAATAGTTAATTAACTTCTTATATATTAAAACAGAAGTCATGACTTCAAGTCATGACTTCTTTTCATGTATGATTTTTTTAGTTTGGACCATTCCTAGAAAATATCATATTTAACATAAGTTCATTATTATATATTTTAATATCTTTATCTTTTTATTTGAAATACAAATGAATATATTTAAAATATTCTAACAAAATCATTTTAAAATCTTCTTAGAATTTTTTTAAATTTACTTTCAAAAATTAGTTAGTTTTAATTTAAATTATCATAAAATATAATTAGAAATTAAAATTGAATATAGTTTTGGTTTATAAACAAAAATTTAAATAAAATGAAATTAATTAATTTCACAAATACATTTACTAATAATTTTTAAAGATTTTGTTAGAAATAAATATTTATTTTTATTTTAATTTTTTCAAATTTGTTTTCTAATAAAATAAAAATCTTATATATTAAAAAAGAAGTCATGACTTCTTTTCATGTGTGATTTTTTTAGTTTGGACAATTCCTAAAAAATATCATATTTAACATAAGTTCATTATTATATCTTTTAATATCTTTATCTTTTTATTTGAAATACAAATGAATATATTTAAAATGTTATAACAAAATCTTTTTAAAATCTTCTTAGAATCTTTTTAAATTTACTTTCAAAAATTAGTTAGTTTTAATTTAAATTATCATAAAATATAATTAGAAATTAAAATTGAATATAGTTTTGGTTTATAAACGAAAATTTAAATAAAATGAAATTAATTAATTTCACAAATACATTTACTAATAATTTTTAAATATTTTGTTAGAAATAAATATTTATTTTTATTTTAATTTTTTCAAATTTGTTTTCTAATAAAATAAAAATCATGATTTTTTGATGAGGGATATTTTTATTTGGACCATCATTTAAATTTTATATTAAATGTATATCACTAATGCTAATATACATAATATTTTTAACTACTTTAATCATAATATCTTTTATATATTTTAATTTTTTAAAAAATAAAAATAAAATTCTAACAAATCTCTTGAAAAAGATTATAATAAGATTGCAATGAAATGTTACTAAAAGAATAAAATTATATCCTATTTTATCAATTTTATAATAATATCTATCATTTTAAAATAAAAAAAGTTATATTGAACAAAATTTGATAAAAATATTTTAAATTGATAAGTTAACATATTTTATTTTCATAAATATAAAATATTTATGCTAAAAATATAATATGTTGGTAGAACGGGTTAATATTAGTAAACTATATAATACATATATAAAAATTTAACTTATTTTAAACTTTTTAATACACAGTAATTTATTATATAAAATTAATAAACATTAAAAAATTACTAAAAAAATCTAGCGATTTGAATTATGGATCATGATTATAATAAATTAAATACAAAATTGTTTTCTTATATGTTGTTTCATGCATTAAAAAATTTAGTTTAGTAATCAAACACAAATTCAATAAGACAAATATATAATAAGCAACATATATATGTGATGATTTTAATTTACAGCATGAAAACTATAAAATTATTATATTTAGCATAATTATACAAACTTTTAAATATGTGAGTAACATTAAAAATATATAATAATTATGTAAAACAAATATCTATATATATAAATGTGAAAATATATACCCGCACGGTTGTGCGGGTGGAAATCTAGTTATTAAGTTAAATGGATTAACAACAATGTTTTGAAATCGGACCAGGACCTGTGGTCGACCGGTAAATCCAGTGATCCGATATGTAATCCAGTGACCCGATATGTAATCCGAAAATTAAAAAAAAAACTATTATTTAAAAACTCGATAAAATCTGAAAAAACTGTTAAACCTCTGAATTTGGGTACCGATTGAACTACTGCTAGTTGAACCAGTATGTAACATCTACTTATCTGTTTTTTAGATTATTTCAGTTGCATTATTAGGATATGTTTCGTATTCTAATTAAAAAGTTAAATTTTTAGTTTGAAAATATAAAAAGATCATATGATCATGTGTATTATGAATCAGTTAACAAAACTAGTTGATGTGATTTAGTATTAGGTTTTTTGTTATCGACAATCTATTACATTTTATGTTTTACTTTTGCTTATTTTAGATTTAAAGTTTAATTTTATTATTATTTTTAAGAATTTGAATTTTTGATATATGTTTATTATATGTCATTACTTTTAACTTGTTACAAAAATTGTTAATAGTCTAAATTATTTTTTGATATTTTGTATGTGAAATGAAAAAAAATAAAGAAAATAAAGTTATATATTTTTCTAAATGTTTTTTAAAACATAAAATATTTCTTTTTACTTTCAATAGCTAGTATATTATTATTTATCAAAACTAATTAATTTATTAACTCACGCGATTCGTCCACGGTCGATCCGGGTTATTGATCCGGGCACTCCCGGTTCAGCGTCTGGATTGAGTTAAAAAACCGTTGGGATTTGGGAGTAGTTTAGGCTGGTGCGAGTGATTACGAGAGACGACGTTAATTAAGTTTTAAAAAGCCTGGTGACCTTAATTTGCTAACATTCATTGTATTCTTTTTTGTTTATTCAGTGTACCGTTCGAATTTGAAAAGTAATGTCGGCTAATCTTATATATTAAAATAGAAGTCATGACTTAGTTCATGTGTGATTTTTTATTTGGACCATCCCTTAGAAATTTGTTTAAATTAAATCTTTTATAAATATATGAATTATTTTTAGTTATTCTAAAACAAAAATCAAATAGATATTCCTATATTTTCTCTGAAATTGTATATGAATAAAATCTTTTCATATCTTTTTTTTACAAAAAATATATATATTATTGATTTTCATTAAAATAAACCTTTAAAATATTTAATTAATTTCCTATTTATTTAGATAATGTATATTTAATTTTTTACGTAATAATTTTATAAAATATTTGCTAATTTCGTGTTTATTTAAAACATAAATGTATACTTCATTTTAAATCAAAAACTTTTTAAATATCTAATTAATTTTGTAATTATAAATAAAATCATGTATAATTTTATATTAAATTTGTGATATTAATTTAATATAATACTTGTCAATTAAAATTTTGATCCTTAACCAATAATATATTTCAATTCATAATTTTGTATCACATAATATAAAATATGCTATCACTGAAAATTAAAAAAAAAAATTTATTGTACGTGAACTATAAAGATATTGTATTTTAAAATATTATATCAAACAATTAGTAATATTGTAAATATTACAATTAGTCACATAAAGCAAATAATTTTGTGTGTACAAATAAATATAATCATCCGCACGGTTGTGCGCATCAAGATCTAGTGTATATTATTAAGAATGGGTGGGTTTGCGAGTATATCGTAATTGTTGGACTTCACGAGGTGAGTAGTCGTATTCG
The DNA here is from genome assembly GCF_000309985.2 of Brassica rapa. NCBI lineage: Eukaryota > Viridiplantae > Streptophyta > Magnoliopsida > Brassicales > Brassicaceae > Brassica > Brassica rapa. The sequence goes on from NC_024797.2 coordinate 16,607,356, forward strand.
TTTAAGTTATTATTTATATTTGCAAATGACGTGGGCAGTAGTTGTGGGCTAATATTTTTTTGCCTAATTTTGTTATTATTTATCTCTTCATGAGGTCAGTAGTTTGGGGCTAATATATGTTTTGCCAAATTTTGTTTAATTGGATTTGTAAAACATTGATGAGCCTTTTGCCGGGGAAATTTGGACGATTATTAGTTTTTAGTGATCCATTTGTGGGTTGTTAATAATTTTTTGGACGATTATCGGTTTGTTATCTTAATTTGTTGCAGAGATGTGTTTTCTTATGTTATATGCGTAAAACTACTTGTGTCACTACAAGAAAACATATTTTTTACGAGGGCAATATACGTTGTAACTTCGTCGTAAACGGAGTGTTACGACGAATGAACTTCGAAACACGTTTCGTCGTAAAACGCCCGTCGTAACCGACGATTCGTCGTAAATGACTTGTTACGTTTACGACGAAATATATTCCTCGTAAAGCGCAGGGCAGATATTCGTCGTAAATGACACGTAAAATTTCGTGGTAAACTCCACGTAATGGATTCGATGTAAAGCACACGTAAATTGTTTCGTTGTAACACCCTCGTAAATGTTTCGATGTAAACTCCACGTAAAATTTCGATGTAAAGACCACGTGAAATCTTCGATGTAAAAGACTCGTAAATCATTTCGACGGTAATTAGTTGTAAATGTTTACGTCGAGCCTACATCGACGTTTCGTTTTATAATATATTTTGAATATTGTTTTTAACCTCAAATATATTATAATTTGAATTTATTTAAAATTCAGAATTTTAAATAATTTTAATTTTAAATAAATTAAATTTTAAAACGAAATATGAAAATAAAAAACATATATAAAAAAGCATTTAAAAGTCATAATATTTAAATTCATAATACAAACCGAAAATATTAAAAAAACTACATATCATCGAAGTAGTCGGTGGGGTTGCTCGGCTGTTGACGGGTTGGATCGGACTCTTGGGGATCTCGTACTGGCAACCCAAGAGCGGCTCGTCTCTGACTCAACATTCTCTGCATAACCGGGTTTCCCACGGCCATCACGTCTAGCAAATCCTCAAGAGAGTCTAAACGAACCTGCTGGCTATCCATTCGAGCTTTCATCTGAGAAGTCTCTTCATCCCGTCTCGAAGTGTATGACGAAGTTGCCCTTGCAACTTGGTTAACGGAGCCTATACCGACTATTCGGCCCTTCTTTCTAGGAGCCAGCTATAAAATTAAAACATATATTAATATAGTTATTAAAAATAATGAAAAAAAAAATTTTAGTTGTACTACCTCTTCGAAGATTCGGTCGGCTTCTTCGGTGGACAATGTGACGGGTAATCCATCGGGAGACTCCTGAGTTAGTTGCGTCTCCCGTTCTTCAATCCGAGTAGCCACTGCTTGAGCGAGTTTCTCAGATGCAGGATCCACAAAAACTCCGTCGGATGTGGCGTGAGTCATCTTGAATAGGTCAGACAGAGATGGTAAGACTCCCGTCTTCTCCAACTACAAAAAAAAAAAATATTAAAAGTTATATTAATTGAATATTTTAAAATAAATATTTAAAAACAAAACTTACAACGTCTAGACGGATGCCTGCATGTGGTTTTTGGCCGGTTCTGTGAAGCATGGGCAAATTACCATCTTTATCCTTCGTTCTTCGAGAAGCCGAGCACGAATTGGCCTTTTTGATCGAAGACGGGTGCTTCCAATAGGCGATGAGGCCATCCCACACATCCTTCGTGAGCTCAGTGGGCTTTCCCTCATACCCGTCGAGCTCCCACTTGTCCTTCCAATCGGAGACTGTGTTGCAGAGGCGGATCTTTGCTTTTGCAACGAATTCCGCCTTCACCATCTCGGTGATTCCCAAAGACCAATGCCACTTTTGCTGAAACACAAAAAATTTGAAAAAATTACAATTAATAATAATATTTAAAAAATATATACATATTTAAAAGTTAAAATTTAATTAAATTTAAAAATCTTACCGCAAACATTTTAAACCACGTGATCTTAACGTGATTTGGAGTCTTGCTCCAGTTCGGATATGCCCCGTCGTAGTAACCCTTAATCGTTTTCGAAACGCTCCGGCCAACACGGTTATTAGCCCCAAACCTGAAAGGAAAACAATTTAACCGTTAGAAAATAAAAATATTTTAAATTTTTATGTAATAAAAATCAATAACTTACCAATAAGTTCCTCGGGGTCTATCGGGGTCTAGAACATCCAAACCCTCTCGTCCGGGCTGGGCAAGCAAATCCTCTACCGTATATCTCGCGAATGGGGCATATGAAGGCACACGCAAATCCGGATGAACTGCACCTTCTGGGACAGGCTCAGGTGCAGCCGCTGGAGGAGGAGGTGGAGGCATATGCGGTGGAGGCATTTGCGGTGGAGGCATCTGCGGTGGAGGAGGACTCCAAGCAACTCTCTGAGAAGGCTGAGAGTCTGGAACTGCGGTGGAGGATGATGGACCAGAAGACGATGGACCGGAAGAAGATGTACCGGAACCATCGTCGCCAAACAAATCTCTATAACTAGGTGCTCTGGATTTTCTTCTAGGAGCCATCTAAAAAAAATTAAAATAAATTTTATCAGTTACAACATAATAAAAATATTATTCCGTTACCTAACTAATCACCTAAACTAATTACCTAACTAATCACCTAAACTAATTCCGTTACCTAACTAATCACCTAAACTAATTTAAAAAAAAAAAAAAAGAGAGAGAAGAGAGAGTTTACCTTAGAGAGAGCAAAGGAGTTTGGGAGGAATGAGCGAGGCAGCCTCGCTCTCGGCGTCCCCTTATATAGATTAGGATTCGTCGTAAAATCGACGTAAATTTACGACGAATTTACCAGGCCCGCGTTTTTCCATTTACGACGAATTTACCAGGCCCGCGTTTTTCCATTTACGACGAATTTACCAGGCCCGCGTTTTTCCATTTACGACGAATTTACCAGGCCCGTGTTTTTCCGTTTACGACGAATTTACCAGGCCCGTGTTTTTCGTGTTACGACGAAATTACCAGGCCCGCGTTTTTCCATTTACGACGAAATTACGACGCTTAACCCTAAACACCGAGAATGAAATCCCTAAACCCCAAAGTGACATATCATCTAACATCATATCTTATATCATACTACTTCTTACTCTTTCTTTTAGAAAATGTTACAATAGAGAAATCCAACATTTGATACATATATTACATCACTCTAAATCGTTTTCGTTCTCATCACTATCATTACAATCATCATCGTCGCTTCTCTCGAACTCGTCTTCACGTGCTTCATCTGTCGCATCTTCGGGAATATCTTCATATTGAAAGTTTTGCGGGTCGATCAAAAGGATTTCATCAGTTGGTTGTTCTGGTACCTCAACTTCAGTGATAGCGTCTTCTTCTTGCAAGGGCGGTTCTTCTCCAACGACAATGCGTCCACGAGGTGTAACTTTGATAGCAGTTACCCAGTTTATCCCGGAAGTTCGAAGCCGAGGATAAGGAAGGAAGCTAACTTGCTCGGCTTGTGAAGCTAAAATGAAAGGCTCAAATTTGTTGTATCTTCTCCCAAAATTGACATCCACAACACCAAATTTGTTATACCGAATCCCGCGGTTCACAACAGGATCGAACCATTCACATTTGAAGAGCACGCATTTTAGCTTCAATAACCCCGGAAATTCCACTTCAATAATCTCCTGCAATATCCCGTAAAAGTCTGTTTCACCTTTCACACATATTCCGTAGTTACTCGTTGCCCGATGTCTCCCATACTCGTATGTGTGAAAGGTAAATCCTCGTGTGAAATACATAGGTGATGTGGTGACCTTTGCAACTGGACCTTGAACCAATTCATGAAACCATACGGGATAATAAGGATCGTCATAATCAACCTGCAAAAAACATATATATATTCTTAAACACTTACTTAATTAATATAATAGTATGAGATATATTACCTGTGATTTTAACCACTTGACAAAGTGTTTATCTTTACGTGTATCCACATCAGTTGCAGATATTCCTGGTATTGCTTCTTCAACTTGAGATACAAACATCCTGCAAATTGAACAAATAATCAAATCATACATAATTAACTTCAATTCATATAATTAACATTCACAAAATAATTTACCTTTCAAAGTAACGGGTCATTGCATCCTCGCAGTTGAGCAGAATATAAGTGTGGGCACTATGTTTATCTTCTTCACATGACCACCATACTTCTTTCGTTTTACCACCAAACCGTCCAATTTCGCAGAAAATGTCAGGAACACCATCAATTGGATATGATGTCGGTACTCCACCATCATCATATCTTCTAGGAACTCTTTTTCTCGTACGAACAGTTGGAGCAAAGTAGTATGATGTGAAGTTAGATGTTTCGGCTGTCAAACTCCCTGCAACTATTGAACCTTCTACCTTTGCAAGATTTCTTGCTTTCCCCTTCAAATGTTTCATCTGTCGCTCATATGGATACATCCATCCGTTGTGAACAGGTCCACGAAGCAATGCTTCATACGGTAGGTGGACAACTAGATGCTCCATGACGTCAAAAAATGAAGGAGGAAATATCTTCTCCAGGTTGCACAATATGATCGGAATGTTCTGATGAAGTTGTTCGATGACTTCTTCTTTGAACGTACGTGTGCTAAGATCTCTGAAAAATGCTCCGATGGCTGTATATTTTAAAAGGAATCAAATTAATAACATTTCGTAACATATGTATATATATAAATTTATAATTACCTGCAAGTGCTTCGTGGACATTTGCTGGAAGGAGCTCGGCAAAAGCAAATGGAAGCAGTCGTTGCATAAACACATGACAATCATGACTTTTCATTCCGGAGAACTTTTGACCTCGTTCAATACATCTTGACATATTTGAAACATAACCATCAGGAAACTTAACTTCCGATGCAACCCAGTCAAACAAGGTTGTTTTCGCTGTTGATGACAACCGGAAGATGGGAACAGGAACGTTTCCATTGCTCTTGATATGTAACTCACTTCTTGAGCAAATATCAGGTAAGTCCATCCTTGACTTTTTGTTATCTTTTGTCTTCCCAGGGACGTTAAGTAATGTATTCATGATGTTCTCAAAAAAGTTCTTCTCGATATGCATGACATCCAGATTGTGGCGTAAGAGAAGATCCTTCCAATACGGTAACTCCCAAAATATACTCTTCTTATGCCAATTGTGAGATACACCATACCCATCAGGCATATTTCCAGGAACATGCCAATTTCCTCCAACCTTAACTGTTTCCTGAGCTCCGTAATAATCAATGTCCGCTTCGATCTGCTGGCCGGTGAGATATGGAGGAGGACTGTCTCTGACAATTTTTTTGTGTCGAAACAATGTCTTGTTTCTTCTGTACGGATGGGCAAGTGGAAGAAACCGACGATGACAATCAAACCAACAACTCTTCCTACCATTCTTCAGTTGAAAAGCATCCGTGGATCCAAGACAATACGGACAAGATAATCTTCCATGTGTTGTCCAGCCAGACAACATCCCATAAGCAGGGAAATCACTTATCGTCCACATCAGAACTGCTCGCATCGTAAAATTGGTTTTCAAGGAACAATCGTACGTCCTCACCCCTTCTGACCACAATTGCTTTAGCTCTTCTATCAACGGTTGAAGAAAAACATCAAGAGACCGTTTTGGATGCTTCGGCCCTGGGATTAATATGGTCAAAAATAGAAATTCTTGTTCCATGCACATATCCGGCGGTAAATTATACGGCGTAAGAATGACTGGCCACAAAGAATATTGTCTACCAGACATTCCAAATGGACTAAATCCATCGGTGCATAACCCAAGATAGACATTCCGAATATTTGTAGCAAAATCTCCGTGTACCTTGTTGAAATGTTTCCACGCTCTTGCGTCTGATGGATGTGCAACCTCACCATCTCTCTGGACATGTTCGGCATGCCACCTCATCGACGCAGCAGTCCTCTCAGATTGATATAATCTTTTCAATCTGTCTGTAATTGGTAGGTACCACATCCTTTGGTACGGTACCCTATTCCTCCCACGGCCTTGCGGTTTGAATCGTGGTTTTTTGCAGAATCGACACTCTTCTAACTTGTCATCTTCCTTCCAGTAGATCATGCAGTTGTCGATGCAAACATCAATCATCTCCGAGGGTAACCCAAGACTATAAACCAATTTCTGAATCTCATAATAAGATTCAGCAGACACGTTGTCTTCTGGCAAATACTCTTTAAACAACTCCGCCCATGCATCCATGCAATTCTCAGGTAAATTATGATCCGTTTTAATATTCATCATCCTAGCTGCTAGAGACAATTTAGAGAGACCTTCTCTACAACCAGTGTAGATTGGTTGATTTGCAGCATCTAGCATTTCATAAAACCTTTTTGCATCCAAATTAGGTTCTTCTACATTTCCAGTTCCATCTGCTATTGTTGTAGTTGTTTCTAAAAATGCATCACTAATCATATCTTGAACCCTATCATGATCTACCATCTGCTCCTCTTGATGATAATTATATTCATTATGCACATGATTCGGTTCTTCATTATGATGAGCATCCTCAAAATTAGCATTACTACTACTAGCTTCATTTCCCCCATAACCCTCTCCATGTTGATACCAAATGTAATACTGTGGTGTAAATCCTCTGTTTACTAAATGATTCCATACAGTTTCACTACGTGCAAATTTCGAATTTTTGCATTTTGAACAGGGGCAGAACATCTTACCGCTTTCCTGCGTGATCGGTGTACAGCCCGCCTGGTGCATGAATGTCTCTAGCCCGTTCAGAAATGCATTCGTCACTCTCCCGTCGGAATCTTTGTGCAAATACATCCAACTTCGTAACTCGTAAATACTACCGCCACCGACCATTTTTTCTACTATTTTTTTTTAAATTTTTTTTTTTCCGTTTGTGTGTTGTGAGGAAGAGAGTTGTGTGTTGTGAGGAAGAGAGTTGTGGGAAATGACATATATATAGAGAAATTTTCGAGTTGGGTAGTTGAAATATAACAACGATTTTACAAGGGAGAGTTTACATGGATTTTACATAGATTTTTTACAACGACTTTACAACGAAACTCGATAAGTTTTTCACCTAAATATAACGGTAACATGATTCGTTGTAATAACGATGTAAAATTTCAATTTCGACGTACTTACGTCGTAATATTACATGGCGTTTACGACGAAATTTGGTTTCGTTGGTTTCGTCGTAATTGCGTTGTTACCCCACCAATTACTATTTCTAAAACAACGATAAGGAACCTGTGTCGTTCGTCTGTCTGCCAATTCAGTGGAACGACAAGGAGAAAGTGGACGGAAGTGCAGCTGGTTTGTACTTGAGAGGAACTTTTGACGATGGTCGGAGGTTTCACTCAAGTATAAACCAACTTCACTTCCCTCCATTTTCTCCTTATCGCTCTACTGAATTGGCAGACAGACGAATGACTCATGTTCGTTATCGTTATCTTCGAAATAGTAATTGGTGGTTCGAGAAGAAGAGAGTTGTGTGTTGTGAGGAAGAGAGTTGTGTGTTGTGAGGAAGAGAGTTGTGGGAAATGACATATATATAGAGAAATATGGTAAGTTTTACATGGATTTTACATGGAAAATTTACAACGCGTTTACAACGAACTTAGGTAAGTTAAAGCACTTTCAATACACGTTTTCACCTTTATGTAACGGTAACATGATTCGTTGTAATGTCGATGTAACGTTTACAACTATTTTGCATTCCACGTACTTTCGTCGTAAACTTACATTAACTTTACGACGAATACATTTCGTCGTAAATTACCATCGAGTTTACGACGAAGTCATGTCGCGTCGTAATTGCGTTGTAAAGCTCATGTAAATTTACGAGGAAATTATTTCCTCGTAAAATGCCGTTGTTACTGCTACGTTTTCTTGTAGTGTGTTAGCATATGACATATACATTTGTCAAAGATAGAAATTTAAATAATTTAGCATATTTAACTTCTCATATCTGATGAGTTTGTATACCTAAAATTTGAATAGGTAAACAGGTAACTTGTGTAGAAGGAGCTTTAGTATTGTAACGTAAAACCTGAATCAAAGCTAAGCAAACGAAAGGCAATGTGAAGTGAGAAACTTAGTGTCATAACGGTCGAGATATTTACAGGTGCTGTTTTGTGTGTTTAAATGAAGTGGAGAGGAATTTTCCATTTGTTTGTAGTAAAAACAGTTGGGACATCTGTTTCTAAGGTCATTAAGACGTAGTGGCGTCGGAAGGGTTTTACGGACCTGAGGCAAGTTTTAAAAATATAAAAAATTATAATGAAAATAATTGTCTATATATCACATTCGCCAAATACACAAAGTTAATACTTACAAGAATAAGTTTATTATGTAAATATACTATATTATGTCAAATAAGAAAAAATACATAGACTTAGAAAGTGAGTTATTTGATTCTCGTGAAACTTTATTTTTTAGACAATAAGTCTAAGTAACTATACAAAAAATTATTTTAAATTTTAAGAACTCTAAGAAAAATAATATTATTAAAGGACCTAAAACGAATACATTTTTCAATATACCGTAGGCAAGCATTTATTTACACGGCAGGTCCTTCGTCGCATGATGAGAATCATATTGGTCTCGTAGAATCTCTCCGAGCAGTACAGACTTCACGTAAAGACCGTTTTACTTCTTTTTTTAAAAAAAAGGGCTCTTAAGGCCGTTTTACTTTGCTCGAGTAGTTATCTGACTTCTTATGTCCATTTGTCAATTACCGCGATCCATGAACTTCTTCCCTTCTTTAAATTCACCATTGCAAAGCAAAAGTATAGCGTAAAGGCAGTGGCTCCACCACGTTACGTACGAGGGGGGCAACTGCCCCCAGTGCTTTTTCAAAATCCTATGTAAAACATAGAGTAATTTCGGTTATGCCCCTGTGTTTATAGCAAATTTTTCCCTAGTTCTATAAGTAATTTTAGTTATGCCCCAACAAAATATATCTCCACCCCTGCGTAAAGGCAATTATCTTTTCCACAATTGTTTTTTTTTTTAACTGAATCTTTTCCACAATTGTTGGTGGCCGATAGAATGATGTAGATTTTTTCTAGGGGTTAGGTTGCGCTTGGCAATGAATTTATCTTTATACAATATTTTTAACACTTATTTTTATTATGAAAGTTTGATTATGTATAATGTGTGAATCATTATTTATGTTTTTTATATTATTTATTTTAACTATCTCTTTTGATTGAAGTTGTTTTGTTTGATGTTATAATATTCTGTTCGAGTAACTAATTTTTAATATGTTTGTTGAGATGATTTTAGTAGAGCTATGTACTATTTTATTTTAGCCGTATAGATCTTTTGATTTTTTAGATCATCCAGTTCTTTTATGGTAATATTGGAAATGGATTCTCCTATGGTTTTTATATATATTAAAATTTTATATTTTTTGTTATATTATCAATGCTATATTATGCTTTCCATTAATTTTTATTATACATTTATTTTAAATTTCCTAACTATATTTTTCAAATCTTTATTAATTAATTTTAGGTTGTAATTTCAATCAATTTTTAACAGTTCAAAGTTTGAGTTTAGTGACAAAAAGAATAATTTCTCAAGATTCATTTTTTCTTTGGCTTAAGTTTGTAAAATCTGAAACAACAATATGGTAAATATTTTTTTTTCTTTCTCTGTGATTTTTTATATTTTTTATATTATTAAATTAAATTATATATTTCATTAAATTATTATTTACTGATTCAATTATAAATTATTTATCTTTATAACTGAGTTTTTTTAATCTACCATCTATACTTTTTTTGGTTTTTACCTGTATTTGTCTTTTTATTTTTTTTTCTAAACTTTGGTGAACAGAAAAATGAAAATAAAAATTTCATGAATTTCACGTTTTATTTTATTTTGTTATCTATGTTTGATGAAACATGAAAAAAGTATTATAAATATAGTTTTTCTTTCATTTCTTTTTTAAATATTTTTTTTATTTATTAAGAAATTCATGTATTTTTAAACTTTTCTTGCTCCAGCTTGATAAAAATGTGTGTTTTAGAAGAAAAAAAATGTTTAAAAAAGCGTTTTTTGTATTCTTAATGCATGTTCCCCTACCAAGTATGCTATTGAGTTTCTTTTTGGGGTCAAATCATTGAGAACAACTTCATCAATGTTACGAGCTTGGATTATCAAAAGGTGATTAGTTGCTAATTAAAGCAAAAGTGATTGATGAGGCTCTAATAACCCACCAAATAAATTTTCAAAAAAGAACTTTTAAGATTTATTAGGTGGGTCAATCATCAATCATCAATCCTGGTCAATCATCAATCCTGGTCAATCATCAAAGAGGACGTGGTAAATATGGTTAATAATTTCCTTATTTCAGGAGCTTTTGATGATAAATTAAATATGACGAATATTTGTCTTATTCCCAAAACGGTGAGACCCATTAGGATGACTGAATTGAGACCAATTAGTTTATGTAACGTTGGGTATAAGATTATTTCCAAGGTATTATGTCAGCGACTAAAAGGTTTGCTACCAAAGCTGATATCGGAAACTCAGTCTGCGTTTGTATCTGGAAGATTAATTTCGGATAATATTCTTATTGCTCAGGAAATGTTTCATGGTCTCCGCACAAACAAGGCATGCAAAGATAAGTTCTTAGCAATTAAGACGGATATGAGTAAGGCTTATGACCGTGTAGAGTGGCCTTTTATCAAGCGCTTATTATTAAAGATGGGTTTTTCGAGTGATTGGGTGACCCTAATGATGCAATGCATCTCTTCAGTTAATTATCAGGTTTTATTGAATGGACAGCCGAAGGAGCATATTGTCCCACAGAGAGGGTTAAGGCAAGGCGATCCATTGTCTCCATATTTATTTATCTTGTGTACTGAAGCCCTCATAGCAAATATTAAGAAGGAGGAGCGTGAGAAACGATTAACGGGACTGAAAATTGCACGAGGCAGTCCAAATATTTCTCATCTCGTATTTGCGGATGATAGCTTATTTTTCTGTAAGGCTACAAAGGAGGAATGTGGTATAATTTTAAAATTACTCAAAGAGTATGAGGCAGCCTCTGGCCAACAAATTAACTTTCAGAAATCATCGGTTCAATTTGGTCATAAGGTCCCAGATAATATTAGAGCAGATATTCATAATATTCTGGGGATTACTAGTGTAGGAGGGATGAGCAATTATTTAGGAATACCGGAAAGTCTTGGGGGATCTAAAATACAAATTTTTGGTTACCTGAATGACCGAGTTAATAATAAAGTAAATGGCTGAACAGTTAGATTTCTTACTAAAGGGGGAAAGGAAGTTCTGATCAAATCAGTGGCTGCACCGATGCCAACGCATGTAATGTCATGTTTCAGACTTCCAAAAGGAGTTACAAAGAAAATAACAAGTACCCTTTCTCATTTCTGGTGGGGAGGAAGTGGAAATAAAAAAGGAATACACTGGCTTTCCTGGGATAAAGTGTGTACTCCTAAGGAGGAGGGAGGGCTGAATTTTAGAGATCTTCAAGATTTTAATACAGCCCTGTTGGCTAAACAATTCTGGCGGTTACTAGATAAACCAGATTGTTTGTTCTCAAAAGTCTTTAAAGGCCGTTATTTTCGAAATACAGATCCTTTGGACGATCACAGATCATATTCATCCTCTTATGGATGGAGAAGCATCTGCTCAGCTAGATCTCTGGTTAAAAAAGGGCTAATCAAAAGAGTGGGAACAGGACAATCCATCTCCGTATGGACAGATCCGTGGATTCCCGCTCCTCGCCCGAGGTCAGCAATACCAAAACCAAATATTCAATTTTTAAACCCTTCATTAAAGGTGGAATATTTCATTAATCCAATTGACTGCTCATGGAATGTAGACTTGCTGAATGCCCATATACATCCCGATGATGTCAAATTGATTCGAGGTTTAGCAATTAGTAGATCTCGAAAAGCAGATACAGTGGGGTGGAGCTTTACGGAATCTGGTAAATATTGGGTTAAATCAGGTTTTCGAACGGAATCTTTATACCCAGATAGAGTCCAGAGGACTATTTTCTATGGACCTAATATTAAACCGTTATTGTCCTTTTCTTGGAAACTGAAATGTCCACCAAAATTGAGACATTTTGTGTGGCAATTTCTTTCTGGTACACTACCAGTGTTCAAAAATCTGACAACTCGAGGGATTGTTTGTGATACACGATGTAGCATGTGTGGGGCAGATGAGGAGACTACTAACCATGTTCTTTTCGAATGTCCACCTGCACTACAAACTTGGGCACTTTCTAGGATTCCCTCTTCTCCAGAAATTTTTCCATCGGCGTCTGTTTTCACCAATATGGATTATTTATTTTGGAAATTACCAAAAGAGGAAGATTTGCACTATTTTCCATGGTTACTTTGGTATATTTGGAAGGCAAGAAATGACAAGATATATTCAAATAAGGATGCCAATCCACAGGAGATTTTAAGGTTGGCAGAGGTGGAAAGTAGGATGTGGACAGAGGCACAGCTAACCGTTAAGGCTCCTACAGAGAATTCCTATACGGGGAATGCACATCATTTGGAGTCTTTAGCCCTGGAAGATTCTAGAGTTTGTTATATTGATGGCGCTTGGAAAGAGGGTGATAAGTTCACAGGACAAGGGTGGTTTTGTAGAAAGAGTGGATCAACAGAGGTCATGATGGGGGCGATGAATCTTCGTAGAAGTTTATCACCTCTCCATGCTGAATGTGAAGCACTAATTTGGGCAATGGAATGCATGAAGACCCTCCAATATTCTGATGTAGTTTTTGCGACGGATTGTTCTCAACTGGTGAAGATGGTGTCGACACCTGAAGAATGGCCTGCTTTTTCTACACACATGGAAGAATTCAACCGAAGTAAGATGTTCTTCCCCTATTTTCGGATCAGACATATTCTTAGAGCACAAAATACCTTGGCGGATAAGCTTGCACGTGGTGCGAGGAATTCTCCTTCAGCTTTGCTTTATGTCGATTCAACTCCACCGGTTTGGCTTGCTAGATCGACTGGAGATTATAGTTAGTATTTGAATGTTGTTGTCAAAAAAAAAAAAAAAGATTTATTAGGTGGGTATTAAAATTCCATCAATCACTTTTGCTTTAATTAACAACTAATCACCTTTTGAAAACCTCATGTTCATACCATTGATAAGTGTGCTCTAGCTTCTTAAACCGGGTATTAAAATCATTAATCTTATCCTTACACTGCTGAGACCAAACATGATAACCTCTCTCAAACAGAACTTCAGTAATAGATTTCCAGTTGCTCTTTTTATGTAAAGCCACTACTACCTACCATCCATACTAGAATCATCACCTATATAAGACACTTGGGTTATCAACAACTTCACCATCTTATCAGTCCACTTCACCTGCTGCCATGGAGACCCTTTGGTATTCCTTTTTTTTTAGCTGATCGTTGGATTCGTTGTGACCATCACCACCTTCCTCGTTGAAACTTGGTTCGTGATCATCACTCACTGAGTTCTTCTCTCTTTCTCCTTTATGTTGCTCAGTCAACGGCATGTTGTGATTACAGGTATGAGCTGTAACCATGATCATTATCACTCAAGAAAACACCTGTTACTACTGATGAAGCTGAAGCTTGGGAATCTGCAAAGAAAGCAAGTGGAGGTTTGCATTTTCTTGCGATTCAAGATGACTTGGATTCTGATTATTGTGTTGGCTTTTGGCTTCTTATTGATTTGCCACCACATCCTGTTTAATTTTCACTTTGATAAAATTGGTAATAACCGTGTTTTGCTATTTTGTAACAAAGTTGAACTGTGGATTTGTCTCACACTCTTGAAAGAAATAGTTACATGAGTTTGCAAAAAGTAGTATTATTATGGACATAGCGCATAGATGTGAGTTACAGACTTCTTTGAAGCACCTTAGCCTAACCAGACATTTCCACAAAGAAAATGTCTAGCCATCCAGGGCTCCACATAATCGCCTGATCAAATTATTTATCTGCAACTAGTGTTTAAGCTAAACAAGAGAGAGAGAGAGAGCTCTTTCGTGCAAAATGTGAAAAGAACACAAGAAATATACAACAAAAACGAAGAAAGACGAAAAAGGTGCATCTCATTATAAACTAAGTCCTAGTAAGATGAAGGGGATCGTCCACGCAAATATCTCCACGGTCCAGTTCCTGTTGCTATCCTGCATAATTTCAAACTAGTCAGAGACTGCATCGTCTACTATAATGGAGAACTAGACCTTGACCCGTCCGACCGGACGGGTATTTTATTTTATGTTTTTAGTTTTTTTAGTTTATATTAAATGATGTATTTGTAGTATTTAAACAAAAAATTTATATTAAATTAATCTTTGCAGTTATAATAAAAATTAAAATTAAAAATTTAACAAAATATTATGATATAAATTTTATCCTAATTAAAATAATATTGAGGTGGGTCATAACTTTTTCCATTTTCAAAATCTTAGCATCCCTTAAAACAAAGAAAATAAATTTATAAATACGTAAAATATATAAACATATTTGGAACTATAATATCTACAAAAATCTATATTATTAAAAGAGAAGTACAAAATAACCCCTTAATTTTACCATTTATTTACATTAGAATGCCACTGAAATATTTTTTAAACTAGCTTGTATTTTCCTAATTTAAATAATAGATTTAAGTATTTAATATTTTTTCCTAATTTAAATAATATATTTCCTTAATCAAATGTTAACCGAAATAGATTTACTAATATATTTTATATTAACATATTATATATTTTTAATATTTGTTAGTAATAAATAATAATATAAAATATTACACATCATAATCAATTTATATACCATATAAATAAAATATAAAATATTTTATTCATATATTATTAGTATAGTGTTTCATAATATAAGTCTAATTAGTTATAAATATTGGATTTTTTTATATGATACATTGTGATATAATAGACAATTACAATCACAAAATATAATTATTCCAAGTAATAAATAAAATGGTTATGCTTTAAAATGTTATATTAACAATTATGTTATATATTTTAATTTACAAATATATATTATACCATTAGTACAAAGAAAAAAATTAAAGTGAAAGCAAATATTTATACGGTCACAGATCAAGTTCTAGAAATAAACAACAACAGCACAAGATTATTTTTCTTTAACAAATTTATTTTTGTAGATATTATAGTTCCAAATATGTTTATATATTGAGGTGGGTCATAACTTTTTCCATTTTCAAAATCTTAGCATCCCTTAAAACAAAGAAAATAAATTTATAAATACGTAAAATATATAAAATATATAAACATATTTGGAACTATAATATCTACAAAAATAAATTTGTTAAAGAAAAATAATCTTGCGCTGTTGTTGTTTATTTCTAGAACTTGATCTGTGACCGTATAAATATTTGCTTTCACTTTAATTTTTTTCTTTGTACTAATGGTATAATATATATTTGTAAATTAAAATATATAACATAATTGTTAATATAACATTTTAAAGCATAACCATTTTATTTATTACTTTGAATAATTATATTTTGTGATTGTAATTGTCTATTATATCACAATGTATCATATAAAAAATCCAATATTTATAACTAATTAGACTTATATTATGAAACACTATACTAATAATATATGAATAAAATATTTTATATTTTATTTATATGGTATATAAATTGATTATGATGTGTAATATTTTATATTATTATTTATTACTAACAAATATTAAAAATATACAATATGTTAATATAAAATATATTAGTAAATCTATTTCGGTTAACATTTGATTAAGGAAATATATTATTTAAATTAGGAAAAAACATTAAATACTTAAATCTATTATTTAAATTAGGAAAATACAAGCTAGTTTAAAAAATATTTCAGTGGCATTCTAATGTAAATAAATGGTAAAATTAAGGGGTATTTTTATTTTGTACTTCTCTTTTAATAATATAGATGTATACAACTTAACCATCTCCAATGGTTTTGCCCAAAAAAAAAAAACCATCTCAAATGGTTCACCAAAAAATAGAGTAATTCTATAATAGAGTTGTGATATATTCCAAATAGAGTTGTGATATATTCCAATGGTACTCTATTTTAGAATGTAAAATAGAGTGATTAAATTAAAAATAGAATACTATGGAACATATTTACCATAAACTCTATTTTATAATGGAAAATAGAGTGAAATTGAAGATAAAAAGGTTCATTAAGGCCCAATTAATTTACCTGGCAATTCCAGTAATAGCTCGAAGGCCCATATAGATGGTAAGAGCTATCCATATTCCGAGAAAACCATTGAACTTTGCCATGTGTATTATTGCTGCAATGCTTATGGCTGCAACTCCTACCTGATTTATCATAACAAAAGACAGACACATTTTAGGAAAAAAAGCATGCAAAAAAATAAATAATCATTTTTTTAAAAGAAAATAAATAATCATTCTGAAACCATATTAATTAGTTAATGAAAATAGTGTGTACCATGGAGTATGCAGTGTAAGCAAAATCAGATGCTCCAAAATTGACTCCGTCCAACACAAAAGCAAGTGAGTTTATTGGCTGTGTCGCCGCTACAAACTGATGTCTCCCACATAAATCATATATAACATCTTATTAGTCACTATCACTACTTACTAGTGTTTACTAGTAGTGGATGTGGTACTATTAGTACCGGTATTCCAATGGCTATGAGGTGAATAACAGCAGGGTCCTTGGTGAATATTCCAGCACCAAAGTATAGTCCTAGTCCAACAAAAACGGACAGTCCAAGTCCTAGCACAAAACCCATCTGCATATCAAATTCACTTGGTTCAGATTTTTTCTTATAATTGTGGGTGCCTGGGACGAAACCCAAATAATTCTCCAGAGGGTTGGAATCGACAGTAGTCGTCCAATCCCAAATTTTAAAATAAAGCATAAGACATGGGACTAAGGATTGGTATCGTTTCAGGAAAGATGATCAAGACATAACCTGTAGAACACGGGATGCAGCAGAAGACACTTTATTGTAATCCTTCTCGGCAAAAGAACAAGCAAGAATCGCCTACAAAATATTTAAAATGAATGATGTGATTTACATTTTATAAAACTTGATCAAACCATACTATATAACAATGCAATGGAAAATTAAATAAAAATAGATTATACCTGACCGGCTACAGCAAGACCATCTGCCAGGAGGGACGTAGTTAACCAGACTTGTAAACAGATTTGAAATGCAGCCATTGGTGTTGTTCCTAGCCGAGCCGCCATTGCTGCTGCTAGTGTCTGACAAAACGTCACAGCTATGGTCCTTGCCAGCAATAGTCCCCCTTTCATTTTTGTGTGCACAATATTACAACTTGTTAGACATCTCCCGTTTATGTATACTGTTATAAATATTTTTTTCACTAAACTAATAATATATACTTGAAATTTTTGAAAAGAAAAGTGATGTTTACACAATTTTGTTTACTTGTAATAAAATTTACTTTGATAATAGCAAGAAAAACAACGTTAATGAATATGCGTCCCTACCATTTTTAAGGAACTTGCCGAACTGCAAAGCTCCAAAGTTTGGTGGCATCAAATTAACTTTACTCGCGAGGCGGATGAATAGTATTAGAGTCATGAAGTACCTTCACACAAGTGAAACCATTAGTTTTACATTTCTTGTTTTTTTTTTTATTCAAGCAACTCTTGGGGTTTACAAGTTCTAGTTTCATATTTGCATGTGTGGAAAAAAAAAATTGAGAGCTATTGTCTTACTGAGAAATGACATGGGCAATGGCTGCACCGCTGACGCCAAGGTGAAGCACAAAGATGAAAATTGGGTCGAGAATTATATTGATAACATCTGCTACGACTGTTTCATTCATCAAGATGATACATGTTGGACTCTCATGATATGGTAATATGTTTGCCTAAAGATGATAGAAAAATTAACTTACTAGTAGCATAGAGAGGAGTTTTGGTGTCCTTGAAGCCACGAAAGATGCCTTGCATTGAAAGCGACAGAAGCAATGCAGGAGCACCTAGTGATCGTATGGTCAAGTATTTGTGCGCTGGTGATAACACTGCAGAATTCTGATCATCGAAAGTCAACTCAAAATAGTCAAACATTTTGTCATGTCCACTATTATGTGCATGACTATCTATTTATATAACCTTATACCGGTTTCACTCCCATGACACCTAGGAGCACTTTCGAGCTGAAAATCAAGACTATAGCTTGCACAAGGCCTAGGATTAACCCTATGATCATGGCCGTTGATGCCGATTTAATATTCTTTTTTTCTTTCTTATTTGCTTTGTTTCCGCTGCTTGGCTTTGCATCTAAAGCTAGACACAAAAAAAGCAAGGATAATTAATTATTTAAAACATCCTTTAGTTTTTCAAAAGTATTCTAGAAAAGCTAAAATTAAATTACAAAAAGCAAAAAAAAAAAAAGAAGCAAAAGATTACAGAAATTGAAAAAAGCAATCAAATTTTTATTTAGAATGCAAATTAACGCTATAACACACAAACTAAATCCTTACAGTTTTAGATAATGTAATAATTTGGTTATGACGGTATTTACCTGGCGTTTGCTGCGGCTGGTTAATGTTGTTACTTGTGGGTGACGCAATGCCTTTCTCCAAAGAATCTTGAACAGCTAAAGTATTTGCATGAACAAGTTTGTTTTTCTTTGCTTCGTCTTCTTTCATCTTCTCCATCGTGTCTTCTTGAGCGACAAAGGAAGTTGTAACACTCACAATTGGGAATATCGTGATTCTAGAAGCTTGGTTAAATATCGCAATGGATACTCCAACCGCTGCTAGCTCAACCGCTCCTAAACGTCCGATATAAGCGGTGTCAATCAGAGAGGCTATTGGATCAGCAGCTAAAGCCAAAGCCGCAGGAAACGCTATGCCTAGTATCTCTCGCCCAATTGCATCCTTACTGAATACATGTCTGCAATTATATATATACAAATAAACGTTATGCATCACGTCATTTCATATAAACACACATTTTTAGTATGAGATATAAACACACTTACGTTAAATCTTTGAAGATAACAAGAAATGGGATCTGTGTGACCACGCTGGCGGGAACTGAAGTATGATCACTAATTTCCGTCATCAATGGAGCTTCTCCGCAGAAACTCTGTCTATGTGTTTGGTTTGTCGTGTCTGAAAATATCTTAAATGTTTTCAAGAATCGGATGTAAAGGGAAGGTTTATATAAGCCATATATATGTACAAATGAAATTATGTGTATTTATAGACACGTAATGAGCATGCATATCTTTAGTATTTAATTTGAAAAAAGTGTGATATTTCTTTCTTTTTTTGAAAAAGTGTGAGTTCCTCACGGAGACGAGCCCAAAGCATGAGGAGGTGTGGCATGTGCCACACTCTATTTTTTCTCTCATTAATGACTAATGCTAAGTTTAATCAACTACATCTATAGTAAGCTTTGAATTATCAGAAAATAGCTTTGTGCAATTGTGCCCCATACTAAAACTCATCTTGGATCTGCCCCTGGACTTCCTTAACTTTTCATGCTTTTTATTTCCAACTATTGACACTAATAATAAAGATTTTTTTATAAACCAATAATATGGATTTTTTGTTTATTGAGGAAAATTGGTACAACCGCAAATAGTCAAACATTGTATTAAATAAATAAATAGGAAACATGGTCCTCATAAACTATAACAAAACATGGTGCTGAAGCTGACTGTGAAAGGGTGTATACTTTTTTCATTGAAACTTTTCTCAATTGTATTCATGATAGTGGAGAAAGAGTTTTGATTTCTCCTTAGATCCTCATTAATTTTTTGATATCTTCCACTAAAAAGTGAATCATTTTGCATTACTGAAATTCACTAGCTTCAAAATAAATTACTTTATCATTAAAAATCAATTAATAATTTGAAACCTTCTCTTTTCGACAGTTAGAAAACCTTCGAAGTGTTTTTGTGTTTGTTAAATACAAAATAACATATGTGGAGAAAGAGTTTTAATTTCTCCTTAGATCCTCATTTTTTTTTATATCTTCCACTAAAAAGTGAATCATTTTGCATTACTGAAATTCACTAGCTTCAAAATAAATTACTTTATCACTAAAAATCAATTAATAATTTGAAACCTTCTCTTTTCGACAGTTAGAAAACCTTCGAAGTGTTTTTGTGTTTGTTAAATACAAAATAACATAAAGATGGTAACACAGACCAACACAGGTGGTTTGTATGTAGTGCGTGTCGTGTATGTAATTGTTCCGTGAGATAAGGCCATCTTTCCCAAAGCATCCACGTCTATTTCACTACCAACATTACCACTTCCCGTTCATTTTTTAAAGAAAATTATGATTATATTATCATTTTTGATAAATACATGAAGTAGTATAATGTCATTAGATACAAGTGTCAATAATAAACGACAAATCATACATGTCCATTTAAACACTTCGTAAATAAATCAATAATATGTGTTAATTAATACAATTATAAGTTTATACATTAGTTGTTTGCACCATGAACTAACAACAACAACAAAAATAAGAAGATGTTAACGTCTAACATTCTGCATCGTGGTCATATGATTTACCGAATGTAGTGAATATGTCAAACTAAATTATATTTTAAAATCTTAAATATAAAACGAAAGAAGTAGATACTAGATATTAACAACCAACCAATTTCTAACACGTTATAGTCTTTCTCTCAATCATAAACATACTATATAAATATGAATATATATAACCTTTTTATTTGGGATAGAGAACATGTATGCTAATACGTACTAAGAAGCAATCAAATAACTTAATTATGATATATATTGAGAAACAAATCTTTTTACCTGTATGTGGGCAACGCTATGTAAGTAATCACGTGAACTTGAGATGAGTAGTGATACAAGCGAGTATTGGGAGAGTTTAAAGGGGATTATTAATAGGCGTGTGCCAGGAGTGGGACTTGGCTCTAATATAATAAGTGTGTGCCAATACTTGGCTCCAATTTATACAGAAATTCCTTTCATATTCTCTTTTCTCATTTTTGTCCATACGTTCTCTAAACTTTGCTTTATGTATAAAGTAATCACATCCTACTTTATTTACTTTTATGCATACTTATTTTTGTCACAAGTTGAAACTATGGGACTTGTAAATATATCCTAATTGTTATTGTTATTGTATATAAATACTCACAATTTCCTAAAAGATATACAGTACGTTTTGTAAATATAAGCATGCACATTTTAGGAATTGCATATATTTACAACGTAGTTACACTGTCCTGGTTAATGATCAATTCTAAACACAGTCGGATGAAACATTTACTTTGATCTCCAATTTTTTTTTTAAATTATTATATATAAATAGTATGATCTCTAAATATATTAAAAAAAAACTATTAAAATTAACTTGGACATGTTTATAGTCTCATAAATCTCAGTTTCACCTCATAAATTCCAGTTAAGAAAATTAGAATATGAATAAAAATAAAAGTATTCGATTTGCGTATGAAACCAAAACCATTTAGTGAACAGAAAACGTCTAAGAGACGTGACGTAGCCGCTGAAGTCACAATCAACGTAGCAGCACAGCTCACAATCAACGAAACAGTTTTATACAACGAAAGTGGGCTACGTAGGATTCCCAATTACGATGCTAACATTTTTTTTTTAACTCACTTAACATTCAGTTGTCTCTTCTTTCGCATTTGTTAATACTTAACGCAGTGTTTTTATAAGTGTATATATATATATATATATATTGCGTGTTATGCGCCTTCACCTCACCTAATATTTTGTGTTTTCATCACGATACCCATTGAACTACATTTGATACCTCACGTTTCTTATCATCTACTTTTGTAAGCTATCCTATGCTTAAATTATTATTTTACTATCCAATGTGCGTTGATAATAGGGATTTTTGCAAAATTGACCTATAACTTAAAGTCAAACACAAAACTAACCTCTTTTTTTTTTTGAAAATTGGTTTTGCCCTATTCACCCCACAAGTTCATATAATTTACGAAAATGCCATCCATTTTTTTTTTATTTTTTTTTTCGAAAATGACATTTTTACTCTCTCACCCTCATCATCTTCAAGTAATTACAAGATTGCCATTGTCATCAATACCACAACCACCATGAACAACCAATTTGAAGCTCTTAATGCTCCTAAAATCGATTTACCCTTCTTCTTTTTCCATTCTTGTGACCTAAACACAACATATCTCTCACTTTCTCTCCACAATGAGCTAAAAAACTCAAGATTTTGATTCTAAAATTTTCATGGTTCATAGAGTCATAGAAGCTAACGATTATGGGTGGGTGACTTCCGTTTGTGATTCTGTGTGCTTGGAGAAGCCTTATGTATGCTAAGGAACTTATCTCACTAATTTAAGGTATGACATCGAGTTTTTTTCCAGATCTGTTCGTCAGACGACTTACTTGGGAAGTCGTCTGGCTGTAGACGACTTACCTTTCAGTCGTCTGGCTGTAGACGACTTACCTGGAAGTCGTCTGGTCAACGCAGAGGTTATTTTTGCAATTGACTTTGAAATCTGTAACCTGAGACGACTGAAAGTTAAGTCGTCTACTATTGTTTGGTTTCAAAAAAAATTCCAAAGAACCTAGACGACTTACATTTCAGTCGTCATAGGTTAGTTTTGTATTTGACTGGATAATTTCAGAAGTTTGACTTCCCCAGACGACTTACATTTCAGTCGTCTGGCGAAAATTAAAATAATAATATTTTTTTTAAAGTAAACGACTTACAATTAAGTAGTCATAGGTTAGTTTTGCAATTGAAAAAAAAAACTTCAAGATTTAATTATACACAGACGACTTATAATTCAGTCGTCCACCAGACGACTTAATTGTAAGTCGTCCAGGATTTTTTTCTGAGATTCTGGTCAAACCTCGTAAATCCTGGACGACTTACATTTCAGTCGTCTCGTGGACGACTGAATTATAAGTCGTCTGTATATAATTAAATCTTGAAGTTTTTTTTTTCAATTGCAAAACTAACCTATGACGACTTAACTTTAAGTCGTCTACTTTTAAAAAAATATTATTATTTTAATTTTCACTAGACGACTGAAACGTAAGTCGTCCAAAAAGTCAAACTTCTGAAATAATCCAGTCAAATGCAAAACTAACCTCTGACGACTGAAATGTAAGTCGTCTAGCTTTTTTGGAGTTTTTTTTTAACCAAACAATAGTAGACGACTTAACTTTCAGTCGTCCGAAATAACAGATTTCAAAGTCAATTGCAAAAATAACCTCTGCGTTGACCAGACGACATATAGTTTAGTCGTCTAGACAACTTAGATTGAAGTCGTCCGCGTCTTCTCCACTAGTTTTTAAGTCTTCTACGTTAGTTTTTGAATAACTTGTATTTTTAAGAGTGATAAGTAACTTCAAGATATGTAAAACTCATATTTACAAAATATGTTCTCTCCCTTAGTTTTACTAAATTTGACTAAGTTTTTCAATGCAAACTTATAAAAAATATGATATGCTTTGACTAGTTACTATTGTTTGTTTCCATCTCTTACCAACATTCTTGTTTATTAAGATGAGAAAAAGGCCATTGGAGTTTATTATTGCATATGAGAGATCCAAAGATAAGAAAAAGGCTACTGAAGTCTATTATTTCATTGATTTGTAAATGTGTAAACACATTGTTAGCACATTTAATACATCTTGGAAAACATTATTACTGATTTTACAAAAAATTCACAACTAAAAGAGTATACATGCAATTCATAAAACAGATCACAAACAAAACTATTATAGATCATTCATCTACAAAGACAAGCTTGGATTCCACTTGAGTAGACAAGACCAGACAACTTTTAAGAAGTTCAGACGACTTCTAAGAAGTCCAGACGACTTCCAGGAAGTTCAGACGACTTTGCCAGAAGACTTTTAGGAAGTTCAGACGACTTCCAGACGACTTTACAGGAAGTCCAGACGACTTTACAGGAAGTCCAGACGACTTTTAGGAAGTCCAGACGACTTCCAGACGACTTCCAGATGACTTCCAGACGACTAACAAGTAAGTCGTCCCAGAAGTTTTCCAGATCTGAAAAACCTGCATATTAAATCCAGATCTGAAAAACCTGCATATTCAAAAACGTTCAAATGGCTTAAAAACAGAAAAAAATGAGTGGAAGATTATATAAATCTACCTTTACAGAACACACAAAAATACATATCTAAAAATAATAGATCTACCTTTAAATTAGTGGAAGATGAGTACCAAATAATTAAAAACCTGCAAAAAAAATAGATTAGTAACAAAGACATGAGACAAAATTGAAAAATTCATATAAAGTTTGGTGTTTTCAAGTCAAAGAGATTAGAGTGGGTTTGGAGAGTTTTAGTTTGGGAAAAAAGTAAGAACTTTATACAACAAGAAGTTACCAAATGAAGAAAAATCAAACATAAGAACTTACCAAAACGCTCAGAAAAATCCAGACGACTTCCTAGAAGTCCAGACGACTTCCTGGAAGTCCAGACGACTTCCTGGAAGTCCAGACGACTTCCTGGAAGTCCAGACGACTTCCTGGAAGTCCAGACGACTTCCTGGAAGTCCAGACGACTTCCTGGAAGTCCAGACGACTTCCAGGAAGTCCAGACGACTTCCTGGAAGTCCAGACGACTTTGTCAGAAGACTTCCAGATGACTTCCAGACGACTTCCAGACGACTAACAGGTAAGTCGTCCCAGAAGTCTTCCAGATCTGAAAAACCTGCACATCAAATCCAGATCTGAAAAACCTGCATATTCAAAAACGTTCAAATGACTTAAAAATAGAGAAAATGAGTGGAAGATTAGATAAATCTACATTTATAGAACACACCAAAATACATATCTAAAATTAATAGATCTACCTCTAAATTAGTGGAAGATGAGTACCATTTGATCAAAAACCTGCAAAAGAGATAGATTAGTAAGAAATACATGAGACAAAACTGAAAAATTCATATAAAGTTTGGTGTTTTCAATTCAAAGAGATTAGAGAGAGGTTGGAGAGTTTTAGAATGATGAACATTACATTTTTGTTGCAGCCATTTGAGAGGAGGAGAGAGAATGTGTAAATTTTTCTTTATATAGGGAGACAAAAAATCCAATTAGATTAAATATTTTTGAC
Source organism: Brassica rapa (assembly GCF_000309985.2). Classification (NCBI taxonomy): domain Eukaryota; kingdom Viridiplantae; phylum Streptophyta; class Magnoliopsida; order Brassicales; family Brassicaceae; genus Brassica; species Brassica rapa. The sequence goes on from NC_024797.2 coordinate 16,632,529, forward strand.
TCAGACGACTTCCTGGACGACTTACATTTCAGTCGTCTGGTGAAGAAATTAAAACAGACGACTTACATGTAAGTCGTCCAGAAGAGTTTAATATTTTTAGCGGGAAATTAAATATTTTTAGCGGGAAACTAAAATAGAAGACTTTCCAGACGACTTACAAGTAAGTCGTCTGGACGACTGAAATATACGTCGTCCGGGTAAATTATTTAACAGACGACTGAAATATAAGTCGTCCACACCCTAAACATAACCCCTAAACTTAATTATCTAATTAAACACTTCATAAAACCAAATCAAACTTGAAAAGTGTTTACTATACACAGAAATAAACACATATAGGTGAAAACTAATTTTTGAAAAAAACATTTTAGTTTTCCAAAATCTAACCCTAACAATACATACAATACTACAACATATGTTTGCCAAACTCCTAAACCAAAGTATTTCATGATTCACTACTTCCACTCATATATCTTCAAAACAAATCAATTTTATCATATCTTAATTTATATCAGTTAAAACTGTTTATAATTACTTGATTTTTATTTTTTACGCATCAAAATATTTTTTTACAAGATTTATAAATTATTTTTAAAATAAACTGGTACCAGACGACTTACACTTCAGTCGTCCAGACGACTTACACTTCAGTCGTCCAGACGACTTCCAACATCTCAGACGACTCAGACGATTTACTGGGGCTATATTCGTAAAAATGGCTTCTGTTTTTTTGTTTGGTCACAAGGGGCTGAGCTGTAATTTCACTAGGCTTTTAGGTTAGTTTTGCATTTGATTCAAGTTTGGGTATATGTTTGGAATTAAAATCAAGTTGTGGGTTAGTTTTGGCAAAAACCCCTTGATAATATGATTCATATCTCTAACTATTGGCAGATGAAATGCAAAATGATTGGTGGATGAGATTGTTAGATTTTTTTTTCTTGATTAACTTCTTTATAAAAATTTGATATGTGCATTAGTGCGTACCCTAAATTCAAAAGATAGAATTATTAAACAACACAAGTACTTTATATAAAGAGTACATGAATAAGTACAAATGTACCATGGCTTAAATATTCCATAGAAAAACACTTGACGTCTCTCGACGTCTCTCGAAAATTATTTAATCACAAAGACATCAACACTCCAAAATGACACCATTATGTCTACTCGCACAACTGCACGAGCAACTATTTTTATATTGCATGCTCCATGCTTGCTTTATTGGTATTGTTTTATATATTAAATGTCAATTTTGATACAATCCAGAATTTACATTCTGTTGCTACTAAGGGAAGAGGGTAGCTAGCTACACGATTAAGTATAGGTTTATATCCTTCATATAGATAAAATTAACCAATTTGAAGATGGATTTGGAGAGCGTAGCCTATGAGGTGGGAAGACATTTGTGCACCTATGGCCCCAAGAGAGTCTCTCGTTTGTAGATGAAATGATTTGGGAACTATGAAACTAGAGATCTTTGTAAAGCTTTTTTCTGTGTAGACATTTACATTTATGAAATATTCCATAAAAAGAAAGAAAATGATGTAGATGAGAAGCAAGTTTGTTGTCACTAATTTATGTTTCGTATATGTTCAAAAAAAAGTTTCGTGAATTAAAAACAAAATATACATAAAAATGATGTACAAAAATCGGGATTAAAAAATCTGTAGAAATGTAGGGATATACAAAGGAAATTGTCTAACTAATAGTTTTCACTTGGTTCTTTATGCATCATCACGATTTGATAAGATGTAGATACGGATATCCAACAAAAAATATATATGTTACTCATGGCATCGCCTTTGCATGATTCCAATACCTACAAATGCATTTAGGGAGAAGAATCTCTGATTAATTATGATGCCAATCTGTATCTTTCTATTACCACTATAGTTTGGTTGCGTCTCTCGTTGTAAGAAAGAATTGTAATCACATGACGTTGTGATGGTACATAGGGTTTATAATAATCCAGACAACTTGAAAGTTGGAGTTATGTTCATCTGTAGTATTATAGGAAGAATTAATATCATTCATCTCTCTTCCGGCCCCTTGCATGTATCACTAATTCTTTGTTCCTACTTCCTATGTATACAACAAATGTTGTTGACTCATGGCTTGCGGCATATAGTTAAGTTACTTTAATAAATAAACAATGGGTGTAGAATTTCATATAGATTAAGTTGATTTTGAAATATACATTTCTAGGTCTATATACAAAAAACTTGTGCATTTGCAAAGCTGAGAGGCAAAAAAGAATTTGAAAGATGGAGGATCAATGTGGAGTCTATAGACATTAGACTTGTTATCCACTATAAGCTTAGTAGATAAATTGCAAATGAGGAACATAGTCACCACTCCATGTGAATCCACCACACATTTTTCTAATTTTTCTAACATGAATTGACTAAACCCTCTGTGAAATTACATAATTTTTTTGGTAGAAATAAAGCTACATTCTCATCAAAAGCGTTTATGGCAAATTACGCTAAACAAACTATAATTACACAAGTCATGATTTGGGTTTGTTGTTTTTGTAATCTAATTTCTTCATTCTTAAGTTTAAAATTAAATATTCTGATAACTACTTCACCAATCATTCTTCTGCCTATGAAACTATATATATATATTTATATTCTTGTAATACTCGATGTGTATATATATATATTGTATATATAATGTAATTGTACATTTTTGTTACTTTGTCTTAGAAAATTATTTATAGTTAGTATGGTTTAAATTTTCAATTTTTATGGTCAAGAAATCACTTAAAAATTATAAACGACTTTTTGAACCTCCAAACGGGTACCCAATGGATATTTCAAACTTAACCAAACCGAAATATTATGATAGACAGTTTTTATTTATACATATTTAACTACCATTTCTTTAAGTATACGTTTTGGTTTTTCTTACAAAGTATAAATTTTTAGTTTTCGACATAAGATCAGTATTTCATTTTCTAATTTAATCATACCAGAAAAATCAACTAATCAAGTATGTAATCTGAGTTAAATTGATAAAGTCAACTAATTAATAGAGAAATATTCTCTCTGTTTCTGAATGATCCATGTTTTAGGAAAACAAATTGTTTCTAAAAGATTCATATTTTACCTTTTCAATATATGTAATAATGGCAAATTGCAAATTTTAAAAAGATTAATTGTATTTATTGAACTTTGATTGGTTAAAAAACATAGGAAATAGCATACTGAAAACAATGAATTTATTATCAAAAAATTACGTGTTTTCTTCATAAGTGTGAAAACTCTAAAATATGCATTATTTTGAAACAAAGGGAGTTATTGTAACTCAGATGGAAAAAGAAAAGAGTTTCAACATTGTTTATTATTCCCTCTATTCTTAAAAGTAGGATTTTTTAGATATTTTTTTGTTCCACAAAGGCACAAAGATAGATTTTTTATATTATTAAAATACTTTTTATACTTTTGAAGAATATTAATTGAGAATATTTGAATTGATTAAATTTCATTGGTGGAAAGTTATTGAAAAGTATATAATAAAGTAAAAATTTTAATTAAATTATAAACATTTATTAAATTATTAATAAACGTGCATACTTTAGAAAATCTTACTTTCGGGAATGGATGAAATATATCTCTCCAGAAATTAAATAGTTTTTTTGGTAAATAAGTCAAAGCTTAGGTTAAGAGAGAACGAAATGAATAATTCTTTCTTATTACGAAACCGTGTTTTACACATCAAACTCGGATTTGTACCCAAAAAAAAAATAGAATTGAAAAGATAAGAGAAAGCTATACAAATATACCAACTAATCAACACTTTGTGTGGACCATTATTTAAGTACAACCTCCGCAAATAAATCTCAATGTACCTTCCTATTCACATTTCATGTACTCAGGAACCGTGCATAAACCCATCGCAAGCAGCTCAATTGTTTAAAACTAGCTCCCTAGTGAGGGGTACGTAGTATCTGCTCTGGTAATTGTGAAGATGAATAGGAAGAAAAAAAATAAGTATAGAAGAATGAATACAAATGAGTAAAGAGAATTATGGAAGAGGAAATATTTGTTAATCAACTTGGAAATCAAGGAAGGGGAAAGAAGAGTTGTTATCAATGAGACCATCCAAATCCCAATCTCCAATTTTAGGGTTTTCTGTTTCCCAAGAAGCATTCTCCATGCCAAACATGTTCCCTACTTTGAAGCTTTCTGAATGACACATTGTTTTGCTATTGAAACAGGGATCAAGGACTTCTACGTTTAGGTTGTTGCTTGTGGTACAAGGAATAGCATTTATATTCTCGGACGCTGGAAGAAACCATTCACTTTCTACTGATGCTCTCTTGCTAATCGGATCAAGAATTGCGTTTCCATAATCTCCTAACCCGTTGGCGTTGAACACATTCCCTGTGTTTCCCATTTGTTGATATTGGCTATGATCCGGTACTGATATCAAGGGGTCAAGTTGGTTCAATCCCAGACCACTAACCACGGGTGCAAAATGGAATGAAGAAGAGTCCATACCCATGGTGTTCCCCATTATCATCATGTCATCATGATGATGATGATAGCTACCCATCATTGAGTTTGACTTGCCTCCCATTTCCACATGCTGATCTCTTAGATCCAAAGAGTTACTATTACTATTGTTAGGTGATGATCCAGAAGAAGTATTGTTGTTGTTGTTCTTAAACCTCTTCTTCAATGTGGAGTTCCAAAAGTTTTTGATCTCGTTGTCTGTCCTTCCTGGAAGCCGAGTAGCTATTTGAGACCACCTGAAGAAAACATTTTAGGATAAAAATATAATTATGAACAAATATGAGTCTCCTTCTGTTTCAAACATTGCATTTGCTTACATATGAATAAAATATAAAATAAGAGTTACTTCTTATAAATAATGGCTATAGATAAACAAATAGAAGACTCATTCTAAGACTCGGTTGTTCAAACTCTAATTCATGTGTTTGCATGTGAAAATTATACCTGTTACCAAGAATGGAATGAAAATGGATGATAAGATCTTCTTCTTGAGGGGAGAAGGAACCGCGTTTAAGATCAGGCCTCAAGTAATTGATCCAACGGAGGCGACAACTTTTGCCACAACGTAATAGACCAGCATTCCTAGCAATGTCACTCCAACATCCTTGTCCATTGGTCAACATATACCTTATAAGCCTTTCATCTTCATCAGGAGACCAAAGTCCCTTTCTTAGCTTTGGTTTGTTGTTACTACCACCACACGCATGAGTTGGCTTCTTCTTGTCTCTGATCGTAGTAATGTCCTGATTCCTCATCATCATTTGGATTTTTGGATCCTTTTTGAAGAAGACTACACAGAGAGAGAGATTGGAAGAAGATGGATAGGAGGATATGATTTGTGGGGATTGCTTTGGAATGATATGAATATGTGTAATGGTCCTAATGGATATTGAAAAGGGAAGAACGTAAAGTGTTTGTTGGGATTGATCATGGGTAGAGTAGAGAGAGTCTCTCTAATAGAGAGAAGAATGTGAAGAAGAAGCAAGAGGTGGGTCATGTTTTTTTGTTATAAAATTAATAAAAATATTTGCCATTTGTTGAAAACATGATGATAGACTTGTGAGTGAAGAAAAATGCATCGAAAAAGACTGGTTTAGAGTCAAAGACAAGAACAAGACCAACCTCTCTCTCTCTCTCTCTCTCTCTCTCTCTCTCTCTCTCTCTCTCTCTCTCTCTCTCTCTTACCCCACACCACTACACGTGTGTTTGAAGTATCAAGCATACATACATACATACATACATTCATGAGTTGTGAGTTTACGACTACGACTATGTGATTTATTAGAACTAAAAACCATTTTTCAATATTTATGTACCGACAAAAAAGAGAAAGAAGTAATATTGTTTTTTTCTTCTCTAGGCTGCAGACTTATTTTGAAGCAACTTCCATTTTACTACAAAATCAACCGAATCTAATAAACAAGAATATTTAGAAGCGATCAAAAGATCCTTCGACAAAAATATGGAACATAATAGAATATTACAGGGTGGATGGGACAAAAGCATATAATAACAGCAAAAGTCTAGCACATATAAACAGATTGATATCAAATCCAAACGTAAGAATATGTGCAAGATGAATGAGGTCAGGATAATTAATTCACATAACTTTCACGTGACATAAAAACCATTATCTTTAAATAAATAAAAAATAGTCTATTTATCACGAGTTGCTTAAATAGACCACATCTTCAAAAGAAGTACAAAAAATCTTTCAAAATATGTGCATCCCATTAACGTTTTCATTGCTTACTCAACTGATAAATGATGGGTAATATCAAATGTTGATTGGAGCATAGATGATAGATCATACTCCATCTTAATGCATAGCATCATGCATCACATACACAAAACGAGTTTTGGTCCTTAAAAAAAGGTATTTGCTGGTACACAATGGCTTACATGACTTTGTTAACCAAAACATCAGTAAGCTCAGTAAATTTCTTGACTACTGTCTCTAAGTTTTTCAGCTTCCCATTTTCAGTAGAGCTAGCTAACACACTAAATGACAAGGAAACACAACATAACAAGCATCAAAAACCCATTGGGCCTTTAAAATCTTATAGTGCTCATGCTCCATATTGTGATGTTTCTTCAATACACTTGTTTGCACCTCACTTTTGGGTTTAAATTCATCATTTCTCAAAATGTCATGATTATCTCTCTCTCATCCTTTCTGGATTGTCATTCTCAGATGTTAGACCCAAAAATACATCTTTTGAGATCCTATGTGTTCATCTTCTTTATTTTACATGTTTTTGTCTCAAATCTAAATAAAGTAAAACATCACTACCTTCTCTGAAAAAAGAATTCTTTCTCTAGTCCTTGACATGGAAGAATTTGCTCAATATATAAAACACTAATGAAAATGAAGAATATATCAGTGATTTTGACATAATTAATTCGCTAACATTTAGATAAAGAAAGGTCTGGTTTTGTCCTTTCAACGTACATGTTGCCGGTTACTGGTAGAGATGACGTGGTGGTTTAGCATCATGAGAGACCGAAGACAACGTCACCAATTTATTTACCATATGCAGAAAAAGATAACACACTTGTCAAACAGAATGGAAAATAAATATACAGTATAGTAAGTAACTTCAAATGGAACATAATCCTATAGATAATCTTTTTTTTTTGTAACTGATAATCCTATAGATAATACAAATATAATATAGATATAACATAACATACGTAAATAATGAACCACCAAACCTTCCTATACCCAAACTCCTACTTAGTAAATTTAAACTCTAAGTATGATTCTATAAACTCAAATACAATCTATAAATTACATTTGAAATCACATTTACTTGTTCAATAAATAATACATAGTATGAAACTTATATAAAATAGTATATAAATGTATGTTCTATTTACATTAGTTGAGCATCATATGTAAAATAATATGAAAAGAAATAAGAGCATTTGTTGATGAAAATAACATCTTCAAACTACACATGATCCTAACATTCAAACATAACATCTTCTAACATTGGAACAAAACAAATTTTATATCCCAAGAAAAAATACAAAATGACATAGAAGAGAAACAAAACCGATTGTTTAATTTAAAGGAAATAATATAGAAATACGTGAAAAATATAATACTGTATATTAAATAGTATAGTAACTTTACATAGAAAGTTACATTACTAAACAAAATATATTATACTATAGTTTTTTTATACCCAATATAGTATAGTGTATGAACTCATCTTCTTCATCTTCTCCTCTTTTAAGAAGTAATGACACTCATTCGCCGGCTCACTGTCATTATTACTTACTACCATATAATGTTGGCAAGCTATCTTCTTCATCTCTTATTCTTTTTCTGATCAGTTGATCTGCATTCAGTTCATCATCGTTAACCATCACCACCACTAGATCTGGATAATAGTTGGAATCAGCCTGATGTAATCATATTTCCAGTTTTGCTTACAAAAGCAAAACCATAGTAAAAAATTAAAAATATGTTTGTGAGAATCAAAGATTTGAGAGGATAAAAAAAAATTAATGGAAGAAAAGGAAAAAAAAAACACAAAACGGTTGCATCGGTGACTTTAAGAGGGTATTTTGGCAAATAAGATAGAAAATATATTGAATATCATGATCAACTTATTTTTTAGTTAGATGGTGAATTATAATTTTTTTGTTTGTTATACAATGCAATTTCCCTTGACATAAAGCTGTCCAACTGGATAGAAACTCAGAATTTGTCTCTCATATAAATCTTTTCACATGAGTTGTTATGAAAGGTTTTATTTACATCACATGAATGATAACATCCTTTGATCAAACAATCTTTGTTATTTATTTACATATACCGTAGTATGCATTCCCTATCTAAATATTATTTACAAATGAGTTTTCTTCTGTCTCCTAATATGTTTTGAACTATTATCCCTCTCTGAGTCTTCATATCTACAATCACAAGCTTGAATCAGCCAACACGCACAAGAATATAGTAGTAAGATAATCAAATTAAAGATAAATGCAGAAATGGCTTCACCTAATGTTTCAAGGGACTGTCAACGAGAATCAAATGCTTTTGGAAAGAGAAGATGGTTGTCATCAGCCTCCTGTCTTCTGTTTTACAAAGAATGTTAGTCAGAAAAGAGACCAATAAGCTGCCTCATCATAGAGTTCAACATCATATTTACAAAACACAGATCTGTAGAGCATTCTGATACAAACGGATTGGAACTTACATTCATTATTTAGAAAAGTGTTTTTTATTTATAAATGCACGCGACCAAGGAACTCAGATAGCCTGAAAACATAGCACACAAGGTAGATAATCGACAAAATAAGAGTAAGGAAAATGAACTGATTATCTGAAAGTAAAAACCATATTGAGATAAGAGGAAAAGAAGGGAAGCAAGAAACATTACCCGGCGACACTGTCTGCTATTACAGTCTCTCCTTCTTGAGAACCAAGATGCCGTACAACAACTTCTTCCAAGTTACCATCAGTATATGCATGCTATATAGCCCAAAAATAAAAATAAAAAACGATTTGACTATAACCATTGATTCCAATTCTTTTGACAGGTAAGAGAGTAATGTTCAAGAAATAGCTATGCCGCCTCATAGAAAATTATTGTTTAGGCGGGCGCCTAGACCGATTTTTGAAGCCTAAATCAATTTTTAAAATAAAAAATTGTTTCATATCTGATTTTGCTGATTAATAGGACACCTAAACCGATTTTTAGAACACTGATCGAAAGTAAAGAAGAAAGTACAATTTATACCTTGTAGAAACAACTTCCACCAAATGGGCAGCTCCCATTACCAAAGTTGAAGTGCTTGCAGTCAATAGACCTTCAAGAATAGACCAGAACACAATGTATTATTATCTACTAATCCATATCAAACGGGACAAATGTAAAAACAAACAAGCTAAGCCTATACCTGAGTTTTGCCTTGTATACATCAATAATCTCCTTCTTCTCTTCAGGACTAGAGTACCAGACAACACTCGGTACAACGAAATACGACAGCTTACGACAAATAGGACAAGCCCTCAACGTGCTGTTCACATCCATTCCCGAAACAGGAGCACTGCTACGCCAGTTACGAATACACTGTATACAAAACGGATGATGACACTCCGTCAACAGCCCAAACTTCCTCTCCCCGGGAGTAGCTTTCGACAAGACACGATCCAAACACACGCTACACTCAATCTCCTGACTTTTCTTCAAAGCCTCGATGTGCTTCTGCTTCTTCTCGCACTCTTTGGTGTGCTCCTCTCGCTCCTCGGGTCTGAAAGGGTGCAGACACTTCTTCCCGCAGGTGCTGCAGACGTCTCCGTGCATGTGGGGGCACTGGCTGCCTCGCGGGCAGTCGCCGGCGGCGGCGAAGGAGCAGATCGGGTGTTCTCTTGGGTGGGTGTAACAAAGGGTAAGGGCTTTGTGGTGGTCCCCGTCTCGTTTCTGAGAGGTTCTGACATGTTCGTATCTACATCTGGTTCCGTATGAACAGATTCCTTTCTGGTAGAATGTGCAGACCTGATCAAGGGGATGAATCAGAAACGCATTGTAGAAAGAGAAAAAGAAGGATGAAGATTACGTTATTGGCGTGGTGCTTGGAGTCGTGGGAGTATTCACAGTTTTCTCCTTTTAAGCACGAGCCATGGACAAAGAACTTGCAGAGTATCCTGTTAAAGGCAAAAAAAGATTGAATCTTTGATGTTTACAAAGCAGCTCAATAAAAAGCAATCAAAAGGGTCAATCTTTATTGTCAATAGGAGATTGAAAGAGTCAATCTTTATTCAAGACAGGACATTGAAAGAAGTTTTAAGATTTACCTGTCGGACATCTCGGGATTGTGCGAGGGAAAAAAGGGATTCAGACAAAAGAGAAGAATCTAAAAGGAAAGGGAGAAGGTTTTTTTTTTATATTTTAGGGGGGATTTTTCAGAGGATTTTTCTACGGTTTTTGAGGATAGAGCGCGATTCATCACCCTCCACCACCTCTCCTCTCCATTTTCGTCTCTTTTTTTTTTAAACTAAATTATCCTTTTTTTTAATTAAACTGCTAAACAAAACCCACCATTAGTCTGTTCCATGTAATAAATCTTCAATCTCTGTCGTGTGAAGTCAAATATTTGTGGACATGTCTACAAAGCTTCATAAGGTTTTAGGCATCATTGGGCTTTATTGAGCTTTATTGGGCCTATGAATTGGTAGAGCCCATAAAATAAGAGTTTTTAGGGGTTAGATGCATATAAAAGAGTAAGCTGACCATCAAAATCTATCTAGCTACTCCGCCGCTTTTCTCATTTGCTTAGATCTAAAACCCCATCCAGAGGAGGGAAAGGGTGAATCTTCTGAGGCAACCAGCATGAGGGCTAAGGTGAGTAATATGTTGTTATGTTAATGCATGAGAATTAGAGAGGTTTTGAGGAGGTGTATTGATCGTGTGTCTTTGTTTGTTATTGTATTCAGTGGAAGAAGAAGCGTATGAGGAGGTTGAAGAGGAAGAGACGAAAGATGAGACAGCGATCTAAGTAGATTCGTAACCTGTTTTTGTCTCTTTACCGACATTTGTGAGAGTTTTGTTGGTTTTCTGTCTACATTTTAATGTTTTTGTTGGACCAAGCTATGATTTCAATCAGAATACTTATGTTTATTACATGGGAGAATCCACGACTTGGTTCTCGATTTATCCTCTTTATTTTCTACAGTCTGCTTATAATCGTGGTTAGATGAATGATGATGATCTTATACTTGCTGTCTGCGTGCGTAGGATTAGTTTTCGTCCAGCATTTGATAAGATGAACACGAAGCCGTTAGATTACTGTCATCTGAGTTTAACATTTCAATTACTGTGAATGAAATAAATGTTGTGTATACATATACAATTCGTAATATTGTTTCAATGGGAAAATGTTGTTTAGATGGATTACATTATTCGAAGCAAAGTAGAAATGAACCCATATCATTTTCAGTTTCATGACTAGTACATTTTCTTGGTTTCATCGAGCACAAAGGATACAATTCCTTCTTAGATAGTGCTCAAGTGAAATATGATAAAAGAAAATGAGTTTCTTTTGTGTCTGTATCATTCTGCTTTTGATGATCGCAGCGTATAGGTAAAAATAGAAGATTTGTTACATGATTATGATGTTTTACGTGTGACTATATGCAACGTATCAAATCTTTTGCAACCTTATAACAGGAAGTATTCTGAGTCTACTAATAAAAGTCAAAGTCCGAATAAAGCATGTCAGAAAATGTCTCTAAAATAAGGTGGAGAAGAGAAACTACAAACTCATGAGTAAAGATGTCTAAATGAGTCTAAATATCCTCGAAAGAAAAGTGGCTTCCAACCAAAGAAAGACTCAACTAATTCCCAAGATTATATTACATACTACAACGAAAGCATCCCCGCAACTTATAAACTAAACGGAGAACATTATTTCCACTACACCTTTCACTAACCCAGTCAAATTCTAGCAAGAGAGACATGTAATAACCGAACACGGCCTATGGGGTTCTGATAACTTTCCACTTAGTAGCCACCCATTGGTGGCATTCCATATGGTGGCATCGGAGGCATTCCTGGCATTCCTCCGCCCATTGGTGGTGGCGGACCATACCCACCACCACCTCCCATTCCTGGCATCGGTGGTGCGGGTAAAGCAAGTGGCAACAAATGGGCGTACATGTTCTGAGTTTAAAACCAAAGAAACAAAACACCACTTTAAGTTTATTTGTCAACAAAAAGACTCGCCATGATATCTGAGTGTAGCTGTGTAAGTTGTTACCTGTTGGGACATAACATCCTTATCTTCCTGCTCTTTGGCCTTCACCTCTTTTTGTGCCTCCAGCTTGTCTTTGATCAGCTCATCCACTTTACCCGAGTACTCTCGAATAAACTGCAAAAACACAATATGAGATAAGAAACTTCATCCTTTGGGCTCATATCTCACCAATAAGATAATATAGAAGGTCACCTGGAGGAGATACGGGAAGGCAAAGTCGAGCATGTTGTGGATCCAGGCAAGTTCTAGAGCAACGTCTGGTCGGATTAAATCATAACATACAAAGAGACATGTCGCAAAGCATTCCTTTTTGCCCTGTATAATTAGATCACAGCAAGGGATATTAATTTCATCTTCTTAACCAATAGTTTTTCGGCAATTAAGTAAACAGCTTTCGGTGTAATCCTGCTTCAGACCAACCATATACCTGTTCAATGAAGTAAACCAACAGTTGTTCTGCAAGGTCATGTTCACCGGATTGTGAAGCAGTTTCCATACAGTCTTTGTACATGTTGTCTTTCTTTGACAAAGCAATTGATTGCTTCCATCTGCCAGCTTTCTTGTAGATATAAGCAGCCACACGTCTCATTTCAACAAGCTCGTGTTTCTCGATCTGTTCGTAAAAGTTTATATCATCGCTCAGGCCATGTTTACCCTCGTAAAGATTAAGTATATAAAAGTTCTAGTAGATTTAACGTCTACCTTCTGCGCGAGGCCTATCTGGTCAAAGCTGTCATGTAAATCAATGGACTCGCGCAACCTGTCATAGTCTTCTTCTTCCACGTATATCTCATTCAGAGCTTCATTAACAGCAGAGACATTGTTGCTCTGAACTGCAACCATGTATGGCTTGATAAGACGCAACTGACCAGCCTGAGATCAGAAGAAAGCGATTGATCAGTTAAAGACGTCTTGGCTGTTTTTAGGGGTAAAAAATATTTAGTCAGTTACCTTCCGCATAATATCAACAACACGGGTGTGATCTAACCGCAAAGCAAGCACGTTGAGAAGATCGTTGATTAGATCAGGATGCTCTTGTAAGTAGAAATGCACAGCCTTGTAGTAGAGCTCGACATTTGCAACCTTGGCAACAATGTCTTTGAATTGCATGTGCTCCCATGCTTCAGGAGAATGGTTCATCACAGTGGTCGCAGCATTATCAAACTCATCATATTGAATGTAGAGATAAGTAAGTTCCTGCCAGTGCTGTTGTTCATCACAGGCCCGTATGAGCTTGGGGATATTGAGGCGAGTGGAGAATAGCTTGATGTGTTCCATAAGTTTCTCATATCGATATCTAGCATATAGTACACCCAACTCTGTGAAGATACCCATGTGAGCACGTTCCAACCCAAGTCCACTCTCCATAAGTGAGATTAATTCACTGAAGCACCCTCTGTTCTGGTAGAACTCGCTTACTTCTTCCAGATCATCCACCTATCAAGCACCAAAAGTTACCACGTCACGGTATATATATGAGATACATCGAAGTATAATAATATCATACATGGAAAAAAAAACAAGACATTTTGTGCCAACAATCCATGGAACTAAAGTTGGGTTCTTATTTACCTGAATGATAACGTTAAGGCCACAGATCTGTGCCAACCGGAATTCCTCTGCATCAACACAAGCAAAGCAGACTTCCTTCCATGTCTTTGCACTGTTTGCTTTCCTTGCAGCATCAACAGCACCTTGGAACTGTTGCAACTTCACAAGCGTGACAGCTAACTTGCCCCAGTTTGATATGAACGCATAGATTATTTTTGCAGCTTCATACAGAGCTTCGTCATACAGGCGATCACCAACATTTGGTAGGTTAGCAACGTTTGGCATCAGAATGAATTCTTCAATCTCACCTAACCTATCAATCTTTGCATATGCATAGATGAGCTCACTATCAACCTTGGGCTCCTTCACCTTCTGTCTAACCATCAGAAGGTATCTGACCAAGTCATCATAGACATTAGCATCTTCAGTAGCACGTATGACCTCCAGGAAATGCGTGGCATCCTCAGCACGGATAAAGGACTCAATTGCATCACTGACTAGTCCTTCCCTGAGTTGAGCCTTTGCAACTTGACTCCAAACAGAATCTTCTTCAACCCGGAAAGCAAACTCAACAGAACGCTCAATGCTTTTGACGTTATCCAGTAATACGTCGACAGCCTGAACATTTAAGTTAAACTTCTTGAAAATAGCAAATGCCTCCTCGTACAGCTGGGCTTCAACAGCCACTTCTCCAACAGCAGGTCCATCAAAATTGTCCAGCCTATTAATGTAATCCATCACTCTAGATGGATCTGCTTTAATAGCTGTCAATATAAGCAGATTTTGCAGATTGAAGTTTCCACTGAAGGCAGAGTTTTGAAGCACTATTTTTTCAAGAAGCTCAATAAGCTCGTGCGGCAAATCAGCGGTCATGAATGCTTTAACAGCAGCGGATACCTGCTCTGGGCTCTGGCTTTCGGGTAAAGCAGTAGACACAACTTGGTCAATAAGTTGTCTTCTATATTCATTTTCTTCCAAAAGAACCTTATCCCAAAGATCACCATCCATCCTCTCCACTACATACCTACAGTTGAAAATTAGTGTATCAGCAATCTACAGAATAACCACTGTGAAATACTTAAGAGATTTCATAAGCAATGATTGAATACCTGGCTTGTAACTTGAACAAAGAATATTTGTTGGTGACATTGACGAGTTCCTCATCACATTGTCCTCTTCTGTATGCCACAACAGCCAGGGTAGGATCACGCTTCTCGCAGTACTTGCCAACAACCCGAGAGTCATAGTACGGGTTGGTGGTCAGGAAATGCTCGGGGTTGTTGTTACTGTCGATGATAATTTTACCCAAGGCGTTATGGACATGAACATCTTGGCTTCCCTCGCTAACTAGATGCTCCAAGAACTGAGTGAGGAGACGGAGTCGATTTCTGGAAAAGCAGAAACGTATTAGAGCTTCCAGAACAAACAGACATAAATTATGAACGGAAACCAGGTTGACCAAATGGATTCACCTCTTCTCACATTCTTCGACAAGGGGTTCAACAGGTAGCAATGAGCGAACAGAGAGAATGAGGCCTTTTATAAAATCTTCAGGGCATTCATCATCAAGCAACTGACCCACAACTAAGGGAGCATTCCCAGGGTTCACCTTTGAACGGAATCACATGTATTAGTATTTAATGAAATACTGAACTCAAACGCATTAAAAGAACTCTCAAACATCCATACCTTCTGAACGTAACCTTCAATGTAACGAAGCATGTTGTTTGTGTAGAGGTAATGAGTTAGATCAGGTACAAAGCCGAAACGGTCGCAGACATTTATCAAAGGTCGGGCATCAGGAAGCTTAGCTTCCATCAAAAAGTTCTTCGTCTTTTCAGCATCATAGAAGTTAGACTCTCTAGTCACACGCTCAACCTCCTTTATTTGACCAGTTTTGGCAGCTGCTTCAATGTACTTGAAGTGAATCTCAGGATCCTCACTATTGCACAGAGGGAAAAGTTGTCATCATCAACATACAAAAACAAGAATCGCGCTTGTTTAGAGGAATGCCAGTAGATTATATAAATCACCTCATACTCAAATATGAGCCTAGGAAAAAGTAAAGGCCTTCGTATGATTTAAACTGCTCAAAGAGCTTAATACATGCATCAACACCAAGTTGTTCACAGTACTCCTTGCAAGCCTACGGTCATATGGACACGTTAGTGTCACACTAAACAATAAGATTCATCATACCATACACCACTTACCTGAACAATTATCTGCAGGTTGCCTCTAAGGTTGACCAGCAAAAGATCCTTCATGCACTCCATAGCCCAATCGCTAGAAAGGGTACCAAAAAACTCAACAAGAGCCTGCATTTTGACGAAGTGATGTTCAACAACGTGACATCCAAAAGTTTAGCAATCAAATTCTGTTTTCGAAGCATTACCTGTGGCTCAATAGCATGTGTGTTCACAATTACACGTTTTATATCAGGTAACTCTGAGTAATGCTGCACAATTCAAAAGGAAAATGTTGGAGATGAAAATATAATTCTATTTGTCCGGGAAAAAAAAGGCAAGACAGCGAGCGCCACCTTTAAGGATTGGATAAAAAGTCCAGCCTTCTCACAAAGTTGAGCAACACGAGGCCGGTCATAGTGGCTGAACATCCCATTTGCTAAAATCGCATCAGCCACATTAGGAAAGGTTACCAAATTGATCTCCAGAACCTGTTTTGACATTCGAACTAAAAAGTCTGAGGAAAGGTGAATAATAATAGCATAGAAACAATTCAAATTGGCAACTATTTTCAACCTTAGTTTGAAGAAACGCATGCTCAGGTAAATTTGGCTTAAGCACATCCAAAAGGAATGCAGTAGCTTCTCGGATCAGATTTCTCTGGATATGCAAAATAAATAAATTAGCACTTCATATAGCTTAATTACCTGAATAAAATTTTGTATATAGTTGCAGAGCAAGTAATGAGCTACTAATATTGGTGCATACAAAAATTTTTACCCACCTGAAGAAAAAGGTCAGTGATGGTGTTGAAGTCAACTGGACAACCTCCTTCCATTTGAGACATCATTAATGCAAAATTGACTGCTCCCTGCATAATGAAGAAAAAGACTATTGATCTTAATACAGGGGAAAATATTTTCTGCATTCTAAATAACGTTAGATCAAAATTACTGAATACGAAGTAAACTGATTCATGACTCTTCTTGTGCTTACGCAGCAAGTATATAGTAAACCAGTCCATTAAGAGTTTAATATGTTGCAGGTATCAAAAGTTCACCACACGAACCTGTGGATCTGTACGGAGTATGGTTTGCAGAAGAAACATGTAATCAGGTGTGTACCCAACCTAAATTCACAATATGAAACAATGATAATTATTGAGCAAAGTGAACTTTAATGTACGCATAGCAGAGGCGGGCAGAATTAATATATTATTCTTTACCTGCTTTGAGTATATCAGGATTTTGTCAAACTCCTTTCTTTCTGCAAAAGCTGCTACAACTTTTGGAGTTGCCCGGGCTTTGATATATATTTTCAGAGCAAGGTCATTATCCACAGTCTGGAATAGAAAGGTTTATGTCACAAAAGACGAAAGGAGACATCACACATATTTAAAAAGAAAATAGTCCATTTTAAGATTACCTTGACAAGGTCTCCCAGTTCTTCACTGCATTCTAATTTATCCTCTGCTAACCAGTTTTCGAGGAGGTTCTTCTTGTTTTGATTCACAACAAGCCGAGATAGTTCCAATGACTCATATGAATTGAGCTTTCCTTTAGTTAAAAGAGTCCCAAAATACTGTAACAATGGAGGAGTTTGCCCAGCTTGTACAGGAACACTCTGCAAAAATTTATCGTGTGATGTTGGAGTTTCAAAGTGGTGTTAACATGTTCACACAAAATATGTTGCTTGAATAAGGAACAAATACCTGGAATTTGGCCACTGTATCAGGTGTCCTTAGAATCCCCTGAGGAGATTCAGCAGCAAGCTCTGCAGCCTCCTTGTACTTCGTTTGAGCAAACAGCTCTTTGAACCGCTCGACAACCTGCAGCATCCGAACTGAACATGAGAACGTTCACACAGCAAATAACTTTCTTTTTCTTCAAGCTGTCAATCCACAGATATAATCACTTCAGCAATATAACCATCGCATACCAGCTCTTCTGCACCAGGGAGGTTTCCTCTTTTAGCAAGATTGACAGCAAGCTCCAAATTGTTCAACTACGATACAAAAGCATAGATATCTTAGAATGGCATTGTGACACGGGTAGCTTATATCGGGAAAAGAGAAAGAAAGAGCATACTTGACCACTAATAAAAGGTATTATAGTAGCCTCGTTTACTGTGGCCAAAAGAACTTGTCCTCGCATATTAATGGCATAGAAACCCCCAACTGAAGAGGCTTCAGAAGTCAAGAAAATTGGGTCTGGACTTATTCGATTTCTGTAGATAGCAGAAGCAGTTTCTAGATCGTATACAAACAACAATCCAAGCTTGGTGATGACATATATCAAGCTAAATTTGTGAGAGACCTGCCAGGGAAAAAGAGAATTCAGCGAGTCGTAAATTTTTCACCAAAACAGACTAAATGTAGTTGAAATTCTAGTGCAACTACAAACCTGCATGGCAACAGGGAAATCATCAGCAAAATCTGGGGGGAAAAAGAGATCCGCCTGTTTTTTTGTAAATGATGGTTTTCCTGCAAAATAACCCACATTTAGACAACACCAACTAAAAATGTAACCAAAGACACTAAATAACGCTGACAATATAGTTTCTGCCAAGGATGCTAACCGGGTTGGGCACCAAGCTCAATGACGTGCAACTTTGATGTTATCTGCCCAGCATTAAAGCTCTTGCTTGCAAAGGATATAAGGATAGAAGGATTTTCGTTTCCAGGGACCTAATATCAACGATGTTGAAAGTCATACTACAGTTCGAGATTGGATGATAGAACGAACTCACTAAAGAACCAAGTAGTTTACCTTAAACTGAGCAAATGAGGCAGCGTGTGCTTCAAGGGCCTGGCTCCGCTGTTGATCCACAGAAAAAAGCTGCATATTTCCTTTTACCAATTGTGCTCTCTGCAGACGACAATAATGATAAGATCAGTCAAGAGTTTACAATATGACTGCAGTTTTGATGTCTTTACTCAAAACTAATATACGGCGCAGTAAACCTACCTCAGGAGGGCCAGGAGCAATTCCAATTAGAACCAACCACTTCTCGTTAGGAGAGCACTTGTAGTTAATAATTTGATTGTTTGCTAAATTGGCCGTTCTATCAAACATCTTAACAGGTTCAGAATCACCTGGAAAATCCGAAACAAAATTAGAACCACATATACATGATAAGAAGATGGGAGTAAACTAATGATGTACAACCTTCAATAGACCAATGATACACGGAGTTTTGTGTGACCAGCCCCAACATCTTGAGTGTAATCCACTTCCAAAACGCAACCTATAAAAACAATGAACCATTAATATCCCAAAAATAGATTCGCACAAAAAAAACAGAGTCTGAAGCAACCGTGCAACAGGAAAGACAATGAGGTTACAAAAATCTTTCCATCAAAACTCACCTGCTCAGGCATCTGATGTGATTTAAGCTTTGCTTTTGCTTCGATGTTAAATATCTGTAGATGATCCTGAGTAGTTCCTGGAACTTGAGCTATATACAAAATGAAGAAAACAATGAACAACAAAGTAAGAAAAAAAAAATAGCAAATAATATAAGCAAAAGACGGAATGGCATTATAACTGATAAGCACCACCACGAGGCAAGTTTATTCGATGGAATTAGCAGTCAAGTCAAATTACCTTTTAAGGCAAGGATCCTGGAGTCTGGGTTCATAAGAGCAGAATCAGCAGTAATAGGCCTCCTCAGAGGCTGCATCGGCATACTCATATCGATAATTACAACGCTGTTTTGAGGAGCCGTCTCTCGAACGCATATATACTTGTCAGACTCCATAGTAACATTCGTAAACGTGATGAACTGCTGATTGATCCCAACGCTCGGAAGCTGCAAACAAAATCAAAAACGAAACGATTCGTTAGATAGTTCGTTATCAGCACAATGCACTACACACAATAGCTAGAGATTCGAGATCGTATCACAGATCTGGGAACATTAAGAGCAATCACATGCACTACAGAGCAAACTAGCTATCAGAGAGTGAACGATCGAGCAGAATTGGGAACGGTAAGCTACAATATCGTCGAAAACTAAGCTCGATTCCGTTAGAAGAAGAAGAAGAACTCACCGTGAGGACCTCCTTCATCGTGATGGGGGCGTTTGCTGCCGCCATTTTTTACCAGAGTTTCGCGAGGCGAGAGAATCTGGGGGAAGAGACAGCTATGTGGCAGGGACGAGAAGGAAGAGATGGGAGACGAGAGAGTGTAGAAGGAATTGGAATCGCTGACAGATCTGAGCGGCGAGTGAACGAGAAACGTGAGGATGAAAGGAGAAAAGATTTTTTTTTTTATATATGGATATAATCGGAGGTCATGTGACACGTGCTGAGCTGTACAAATGCGCATCTAACACTACTAAAAGCCGAATAAGAAGAGCAACGAGCGTGCCACGTAGGATTTTTTATTCAGGCCAATCATGAAGCTCTGTTTTGCCACGTCACTTTTATTTTGTCGACAAAAAATTTAAAAGGTCCAGTAAATCTGGGCTGAACAAAAAAAAATAGACCTATATAGAACAGCCCATATCTTATTCTACGCAGAATGTTCGTCGCCTTCAACTCCGACTCTTCCAATTCACTATTCTAATCTCTGCAATCTCTCTGTAATTATTACACCCCAATCTTGCTCATTCAATTCTGATATTTTCTCCTATCTTCATTAGAGATTATCGTTCCACCTTCCTTTGTTTTTCCTGTTATATAAACCCCTTGATGATATGATAAGACAGGTCCGTTAACTATTGTCATTCCAGCCTGAGTTATCTAAAATATGAACCCTCGATTCCAGATTCATAACACAATGACAATTTGTTGTTCTCTACATTTGAAAGTCAGGTATTAGTTTATTATTATACTTCACCACTCAATCTCTCACCACTCAGTCTCTCTGTTTCCGATTTACAGTCGTAGAACTCGGCCTCACGCTGGTGCTGATCGTCTTCTCCGTCGTCGTTTTAGAAGCTTGGAGAAGGAGACACAGTAACGTGTACGTTCTTACTTGACTTTTCCGATTTGCTTCTCTCTCATCTATCCTTGTGTCTTGATCTTTCTAGCATTGGATTTTTCCCAGTTCTGTCGACACCGTGACAACTACACTCGAGGGTCCTACATCTTAAAAACAGGTACTGTCTGAATTCAATATATTTTTTCTGGGATTTTTCTGTTAGTGTGTTTACAGTTAATGGAACTGAGAAAAGGTCTTGCCTTTGAATCCTATTAGCCTATAGAACGTTTAAAGACGAGAGCTTTGACATTATTATTATTATTAGTATTTGTAGGAGAGTTTGTCTAACGATGTGTGTTGTTTAAGAAATAAAAGAGTAAAACAGACAGATCGTGGATGCGCAGTTGTATGATAATAATTTCAAGAGAGGAGCAAGCAAAAAGCTTCACTTGAGAAGGAAATTCATCATACTGTCGGTAAAAAGATAAGAAGAAAAGTTGATGACGAGATCAACAACAGATTGAGTTTGGGAACACTTTTCTTCCAGCCTAACTTCCTGGTTACGGTTGAGGTAATGTAAATCTTTGCTCGATTTGATTTAAGATGTGGTCAGGTCCTATTTTTGTTGCATATGGCGACATCATCTGATTGCTTTCATCTATTCTTCTCTTGAAGACTAGCATTTTTTTGGTCATATTGATTTAGCTTAGAATCATAAATTTGTTTCCTCATGTAGTAATGTTCATTTATATTCTCTACTTTCATTACATGTTCCATTAAATTTCAATCTTTCTAGCATCAAGTAGAATGCAATAAACATCGGTGATTCTTTCTGAAACTCCAAAAAAACATAATTTTTTCAGCAGATTCTTGAAGATGCTCCCAAAGTCTTAGATCTGCGATTGGCTACTTTATGAAATCCATTGAAGGGACATGCTGGATTATCTAATGATGATAAAGACGAAAACGGAAGGACTCTAGAGGTACATGAAATTATCGATACCTTTTTGATGTATCTTAATACGGGTCATGAATCCTCTGGACACACGCATTATTTGGGCTACCTCCTCAGATACTACAGAAGATAAATGTAAAATAATAATATATGTTTATATAATCCTTTTCCATTTATTTTTACAAGCTTGAATAGTAATTTTCCTTATATACACAGGGATAACAAGATGCGATTGTTAATAACTAAGCAGTGTACCAGAAATTGAGTAAAAAACAGAGACGTACAAATGTACAATGACTTACTACTACCTTTCTCAGGCGTCTCATTGCAAAACAAGTTTAAGGCGTCTAAAATTAATACATCTTATTTATAGGGAAGCTAATGTTTGCTTCATCATCGGTGACACAATTTTACTTTGGCAACACAATACAAATCATTAGAGACTTCAGAAGCATGATAAGAGTCAAGTTTAATGCATGAGTTTGAACAAAACAACACCAAACTCAGAGGATGATCTTCAAGAAAACTTAACTAAAATCAACATTTCAAGTCTTTCAGACTGTCTAATAATTTAGATAGCATAATCAGTCGTCTAAGTATAAAATATTTATATTCAAATATGTTTGCTTCATCATCGGTGACACAATTTTACTTTGGCAACACAATACAAATCATTAGAGACTTCAGAAGCATGATAAGAGTCAAGTTTAATGCATGAGTTTGAACAAAACAACACCAAACTCAGAGGATGATCTTCAAGAAAACTTAACTAAAATCAACATTTCAAGTCTTTCAGACTGTCTAATAATTTAGATAGCATAATCAGTCGTCTAAGTATAAAATATTTATATTCAAATATGAATTCTAAAATAATCTTAATTTAATTTAAATATATGAAAAAAAATCCGGGCGTAGCCCGGGAAAATCTCTAGTTTTCGTAATTAAGGGATGAAATCTATTGACTATTATTCGTTTATGAATTAGATCTCTATAATATCATGATCCTTTCACTAATTAGGAAAATTGTTATTTTTGGGTGTTCAATCCGGATATCGGTTCGGTTTAGGTTCGTTTTTTTTTTGTTTTTGGTATTTCGGTTAGTAAAATATAACTACCATTCTAAATCCATATTTACTTCGGTTCGGTTCGGTTTATATACCGTCGGTTTTTGGTTTATTCAGTTTTATACCAATAAACATAATTATTTAGTTTGAGATCATATTATATGAATTTTAGAGTCATATTGTCAACACAGTCATTTATTAAAAATATATTACATGTTCAAACAAATGAACAAAAAAAGTAAAAATGCTTCTACCATCAAATAAAATAATCAAATCTTTAACTAAAATCAAAGCTTGAAATTTTGAAAATAAAAATATGAAACAAAACAGAAATATGAAACAAAATCAAAACTTGAAATCAAGGCCACATGTTCCAGTGTATAACCGGCACTATGAATAGGTCTAAACCTTGAGTTTGACAGCTACAGAAGACACACTGTTCAACTAGGACTAAATGGGACTGTCTGTTCAACTAGGACTAAATGGGACGCACCCAGTTCGTGGATGGACCAAGCAAACTACAAATTCTCTTTCCAGTGATAAGCATCATCAGTAGTGTAGTTTCTTAGAGTATGGTTTCTTATAGATAAGCTTGGTATTGAAGGATAGTGACCAACATATAAACAACTTGAACTATATGCTTGCCTTTGTTCAACATCACACAGTCATCCATGCAAAATATTCAAATTCCATAGTTAGACAAAGAAATGTTTAGCATGATCATATTTACTTTTGGTGAAAAAGCAAAAGCACGGTATCTACTAGTTGAACACCAAGCAAATGCACTACTATTTTTTATTTATTTTTATATTTTAAAATCATGACATAAATTGACAATATTTTGTTACTTTTTAAAAAGGATACTAAATATGAAATAATTAATTCTTATTGGTCGATGAATATACGGGTTTGATTAGTCAGAGACTGAAAAAGAATGTTTTGATTTTTTTAGTGATTGTTGACCAGTCATATTGGGAATGTACTTGACCAGATCAACCCATGCTAACAACCTTGAGTATATATATGTATGGATGCACCTAATGAATCCAAAATCAGCTCTCAGTCAGCACATAAGTATATAAGGATATAAATTATCAACGCAACAACAATAAAATGGAGAAAATTTCAGCATTTTTTTTCATCTTCTTCCTTGTCTCGTTGTGTAAGTTGCATATGTTTTAGCTATTGATGCTTGATATATATGTTCTATCGTCTTTGTTTATACTGTTTGACACTGTGAACAGGCATGGTAACAGTAACGGTTGGAGATATATGTCATACGGACCAAGATTGTATAGACATTGGCATTCCAAGATGTAAGCGCACAGGGAGGATGCCAATCTGCTACAATGGCTATTGTAGCTGTTTCGCTAAAAGGCCACCTCCTGCAGCTCCCACCACTCCTTCTTGGACGACCACCAACTCTTGAGCTTCATCATAATATTGATGCAATAACATTTATGTTACCTTTTATTTTAATTACAGTGCATAAAACCCAATTTATTAGCACTCACTCAATCATTATCTTATCTTCATGCATCTTTCATATGCAATGTATCTCTACAATTAATCAACTGACGGAGTCTTAGCTAGTTAGCTTTGACTCTTCGTTTAAACAAGTGATGAGGACTTCAACTCAACATAACGATAGTCAATTGACTATGATATGTAGTTGTGGACCTGTGGTAGTGTTATATATGTCACCCTTTCAATTCAAATTCACATATTTTTTATCGTTGATAAAAAGTAATTTAATTTATATGTTTGTTTAAGAGTTAAAATTCATTTCAAATGTCATTTTACATTGTTAATGTAGATTTTTGACAAACTTTTCAGTTGATCCATACACATTTAGCTTGTTAATCAGTAATATTAAGTATTCAATATACTAGTTAGAAATAAAATAGAAAATTTAAATGTTTTATTATACTTTTGTGAAAATCTTAAACGACATTTACAAAAGTATAAGCTTCCTTGAAAATGGCATAGAGAAACGAAACTCAATTAAAATAATAATGCATCTGCACATTAATTTATCCGACTGATGATTTATATACAAACCTAAATTCACAAAACTACACATTTATATTGGACATAGTTTTACTTCTATCAACATCAAACCTTGTTACACATTTAAATATTTGCATTAGACTCACCAACGGCGCATTAGACGGGGACAATCTCTCTTCTGGTCTAATTTAATTAATAAACCGGTTCGATCCGGTTTTTGAAATTCGAAAACCTTATGGTTTAACACTTAACACTAAACAGTTTAGTGCGGAAGAGACTGGAGGGAAAATTTCGAACACCATTAGGTTTTTGTTACGCCGGAGAAGATAATCGGCGCCGGAGAATGGAGAGAATACACGTCTCAGTCAGATCTCGTCCGCTCTCGACGGAGGACGCGAAGACGAGCCCATGGAAGATCTCGTCGGACTCGATTTTCATGCCCAATCACTCTACTCTCTCATTCGAATTTGGTACTTTTCTTTCCTCGTTCCCCTCTCCATCTGCTCTGGTAATTTTCATGCTCAACCTCTCTCTCTTGCCACAACAGATCGGATTTTCAGAGAAGATTGCAAAACTGTGCAAGTCTACGAAGCTCGGACGAAGGATATCGTCGCTGCCGCCGTTCGCGGATTCAACGGTAATACTCAGCAAATCCTCGAATCGGTTTAGCTGGTCTACGTAGCTTTTCGATTTGGTTTACTTCGATTTTGATAATCTCAGTAGTCTTTGGCTCTTTGATTCCATACTGATGAAAATGAAGCTCTCAAGTTTGCAATTGTGCTGAGTTTCTGTTTCGTTTTGGCTTAATCAGCAAGTACTCGAATCGGTTTAGCTGATTTAGTCAGCTTTTCTATTTGGTTTACTTCGATTTTGTAATCTCAGTAGTCTTTGGCTCTTTTGATTGCAATTGTGCTGAGTTTTTTGGCTAATTGTTTCGTTTTGAAGGAACTGTGTTTGCTTATGGGCAAACAAACAGTGGCAAGACGCATACGATGCGAGGCTCACCGACTGAGCCAGGAGTCATCCCTCTTGCTGTACACGATATGTTTGAGACTATATATCAGGTTTTTATCTCCAAAACTTGTGTGTTTATGTTTGTAAAGTGATTTTCCTTAGATTTAGCGTTATTTGTGGAAAGCTTTTGATTAGAGGAACACCGTTCTTTGGTTCACCATTAGGATACAAGCAGGGAGTTTCTGTTGCGTATGTCTTACCTTGAGATTTATAACGAAGATATAAACGATCTCTTGGCTCCTGAACACCGGAAACTACAGATTCATGAGAATCTAGAGGTACAACATATATGCCTTCTTAGAATCCTCTTTCTTCTAGCGAGTCTGATGCGTTTTTTCAATCTTAAATGTTGTAGAAAGGAATCTTTGTGGCTGGACTACGAGAAGAAATTGTTGCTTCCCCTCAACAAGTTCTTGAAATGATGGAGTTTGGAGAATGTACTTTCTCTTCTCTTCTCTTCACGTAATTTGCTCTCTATTTTGTTATTTCCGAGCAGAGCTTTTGTGTGTGTTTATAACCTGTGCGCATGCGTTTCTTCTGTCTAAGTCTTGGTTTTGATAACACTGATTTAGTGAATGGTTATTCATTTCTCTCTGGGATAAATTTCAGCTCATCGGCATATTGGAGAGACAAATATGAATGTTCACAGTAGCAGATCTCACACTATTTTCCGCATGGTAAATATACATATATACTCAACCTTAGTGCTCAGTTATGTGTAAGTTGAATTTAAACGTGCAAGCTGTTTCATCAAACAGATTATAGAAAGTAGACAGAAGACGCAAGATGAAGGTGTTGGAAATGCCTGTGACGCAGTCCGTGTCTCGGTTCTGGTACTATCTTTTGGAATCAATGTTTTCGTTCTCCTGATATACAACATGCTAGTTTCATCTTTCTTTTTACTTGTAGAATTTGGTGGATCTAGCTGGTTCGGAACGGGCTTCCAAAACCGGTGCAGAGGGTGTTAGGCTGAAGGAAGGTTCACATATAAACAAGAGCTTGATGACACTCGGGACTGTAATTAAAAAACTGAGTGAAGGAGTTGAAAATCAGGGGTAAGTTTTTGGTCTAGTTTTGTAGCATATGGTACATACCAGTTGTGTATATAGTCTTATTGACATCTTCTTTAATTGAATCAGTGGTCATGTTCCATACCGAGACAGCAAGCTTACAAGGATCTTGCAACCCGCTTTAGGTGGAAATGCAAATACAGCTATCATATGCAATATAACACTTGCACCAGTACGTATTAATCACCAATATTATGGCATGAGGATGAGCAAGGCAGATGAAATAGCAGTCTTCAGTTTTTTCTTTGTTTGCTTTAGTACAACTAACAATGTTACATTCGTTTTGATGTCAGGACCATGCAGATGAAACCAAGAGCAGTCTTCAGTTTGCTAGCCGAGCACTACGTGTCACTAATTGTGCACATGTCAACGAGGTAGGATCCAGTTATCTTGGGCTTATTTCTCTCTATCTTTGTAACATACTTCCTGATTAAGTTTGGTATATAAGATGTGCATGTTTTAAAACTAATAACCTATCCATTCTTTGTGTTTATGATACAGATATTGACTGATGCTGCTTTGTTAAAGCGCCAAAAGAAGGAAATTGAGGAGCTCAGATCCAAACTAAAGGTTGCTAAACTGTTTTCATTTTATTCTCAAAGGTAGCTTTTATGTTTTTGTTTTGGGTGAAATATCAGCTTTTCTATTGCAGACTTCTCACTCTGATCATTCGGACGAAGAGATTCTTAACTTGCGCAACACCTTGTTGAAGGTCTGGCATTTTTGCTCTTGATTCTTCAGTTGATTACTTTTTAATATGTTTTTGATACAATCCGTTTTCGCAGTCTGAGTTAGAAAGAGAGCGGATTGCACTCGAATTAGAAGAGGAGAAAAAGGCACAAGCTCAGAGGGAAAAAGTTTTGCAAGAGCAAGCAAAGAAAATTGAGAACTTGAGTTCAATGGTTCTCCTCTCGAATAGAGATGAGAAACGTGAGCAGGATCACTTTAAGAAGGTTTTTTCTTTTTCTTCCATTCTTTGTTTAGTGATACCTTTCGAGTTTAAGCAGCATTTGCTAGGCGTTATACATTTATTCCAAAACGCAGGGAAAGAGGAGAGATACATGGTGTACTGGTCTCCTTTCACGGGATTCAACATCAGAGGTAAAATTGTGTAAATGGTCAACAAAAACAGGAGAAAGTTTTGACTATTTCAGCCATAAAAATACTTTGCCTTTTGCATATCAGGTTCAGTCTCATGTCTTGTCAAGGGGATCCTCTCTTAAATCTGAAAGATCCGAGCGTGAGACAGGCCCACTACTTCCATTTGCGGAACTGGTAGAAAACGAACTCTTATACAGCATCAGCGAGCAAGATGAACATAATATCGATGAAACCCTTGAAGATTCTGCACTTCCGGATCCGTGTGCTTTAGTGCATGTGACTAGCAGAAAGAAACCATCATCAATCAGGCAGAAAAGTCCTGTAGTGGTCAGGAAGAAAAGTCCCGTAGTGGTCAGTCTTTCTTTTTGAATATATCTTTTGCTTATCTTGTTGTGAAAGTGACATTTTGTTACTGTTTCATAGGTTGAAAGCGAGTCAGAGAGGATTCAAAGGGAATATGAGGATCTCTTCTTGCAATATGAAACTGAGGTAATACTTTGTCCTTCTCAACATTAGTTCAGTAGCTTGTGTTTTCTGTTTCTTATTTCTCTGCACCTTCCAATAGAGAATCACCCACGAAATACAAATTGAGTGCCTTAAAGCAAAGTTGGGCGAAAAAGATTTATCTGGTGAAGCAACATGCAAGCATTTAGATTGCCAAGTTGTTGGTAATGTACATCAAGAGGAAAGTGGTGTCCATCTTAGGGATCCAGAAGATATTCTTCTCATTAAGCAACTCCAAGAGAAGGTGCATTTATTCTTTTCTTTACCTACAACTGAAACATCTAGTTAAGTAGCTTTGCTTTCTTCTATTTCGGCTTTATTCTTACCCTTGATACATTTTGTCCAAAAGATAAACATGCTGGAAACTGAGAAGTCTTCAAGCAAGCAAAATCTTGATGATCTTGTCACGAAAGCTACTGAGCAGAATATCTGTGCCAAGGAAAAAAATGATGAGGTACTCGTGGTTCTTTAATTGATTGTGCTCTGCTGTTCTATCCAGCCACCTAAATGCAGTCAGATTTCTAGTCTTGTTCTGGTACTAACTGTTTGAAAACCTCTTATGTTGTATGAAATTCTATAGATTCAAGAAGAGATTCATGCTGCTAGAGAAGAGGCCCAGATTGCTCGCGAACAACTTGTGTCCAAGGAGTCTGAAGTCACTCATGTGCTTAATGTTGGTTTCCACTTTAAATTCATCCCAATAATCTGACAATTCCAAGGCAGATTATCACTGTTGTCAACCATTTCCGCATTGCAGATTATCATTGTTGTCAACCATTTGGCATTGCCTAATTGATTTTTTACTTTCTACTGTGAAGGAGAATTTTAACTCTCTGGTCAACGTCACAACAGAAGTTGAAGTCTTAGCATCTGAGTTTCAAAACTTTAAAGCATCGTTGGAAACCATATCGTTAGTTATGGATGAGGGTCTCCAAGATTTTGCTTCCTTCTCTCCTTTGATACATGTAAGTACTCTGCTTTGCTTAGTAGATTAGGAGCTGTGTTTAGGCAGCAAACCTCAATCATGGTTGGTAATAGAGATAGACGATCATGTTTTCTAAGTTAGAATTTCTCACTGCAGGATTTCACATTGTTTATGCGCCAAAGTTTTGATGAGCATGCTTCAATTATCAGCGGATATCAAAATGTCCAATCTTTTCTTAAACAAAAAGTTCTTGACATTGAGAATGAGAAGGTCCAAACTCTTGTTCTCTTCCCACCCTACTACACTTGATCGTAGATCTTTCTGTATTGTTAGCTAAAATCGTGATATTCTTTCCAGGTTCTTTTGCAAGAGCAGTGTGCTGGTCTTCAGAGCCAAATAGAAGGACTAAACCAAGAAGCCCAAAAGCATGGAACTTCCTTAATGGTATTTTTGTTTCCTTCAACTGAAATGTATTTAGAGTTCTTCTTTTCTTCCTTCAACTTTCAAGTGCTGAAAGTAATTTGGTGTTCTTAACCATTTGTCAGATGCTCTCAGACCAGAATGAGTCGGAGAGGTCAGATCTCCTCTCTCACATAGAATGTCTTGAGAAGGATATAGCGAGCCTATCTACCTCTTCTTTGGCCAAAGAGAAGGAAACTCTAAGAAAAGATTTTGATAAGATGAAAGCAAAGCTAAAAGACACTGAATCCAAGCTTAAGAATGTCATGCAGGATAAGACCAAACTAGAGGTTTGCAGTGGATTCCAATTCTAACTATACCTTTTTTTGTATTTTTTCGATTAGATAACACATCTAAGTCGTACTAATAATTTTGATGTTCTGATAAAGGCGGAGAAGGCATCTGCTGAGAGAGAGTTAAAACGTTTGCATAGCCAAACGGCCCTCCTCGAGAAAGATATTAGCAAACAGGAGTCCTTTGCCGGTAAAAGACAAGATGAGAGAAATGCAAAACAGTCCTTGCAGGTATTATCTAATGATTTGTCTTGCTGCATGTTTTTTATTTTTACAGTTGTCATATCGTGTAACATCTCCACAATATATATATTCAATGTTGGAAATGTAAATGTCAAAATCTCAGATGTGGGAGATATCATGATCGTATTGCAGCAAATCACTTTATATTGGCTGAGTTTGGCTTTTGTTCAAACACTGCGTGAGCATGTCTGATAAAAAAACTGTTAATACTATATCTATCTTATGGTATCTTTTCTCAATAGCTAACCGATATCAGTCTGTTTGGTGGATATACCTTTGTTTAAGTAAAATTCTCATCCTAATGTCTACTTTGCATTTATCAGGAAGAATTTCACAACCTTGAAGCGCTTGCTTTTGAGATGGAAACAACAATTGCTTCATTGGAGGAGGAACTCGCTGCTGAACGTGGAGAGAAAGAGGAGTTGCTATGTAGAAGCGAGGGTTTAGATCAAGAAGTTACATCTCTGACAGAGAAGCTGGAGCTCTCAAATACCCAATTAGAACAGCTGCAAATAGATATCACGGAGCTTGTAAGTCTTTTCTTGCAATTGATGATTGATCCAATAGTTTTGAGTTTGAATGTATTCTAAGACAGTGCGTACGCTTTATGTTTTGTTTTAGAAGGCTAGACTCGAAAGCTCATCTTCTGATCAGCAACAACTGGAAACCAAGGTTAAACAGTTGCTTGAAGAGAAGGAAGAGCTAGCGATGGTAAGATGATTGCAAATACAGATTTTTAACTTGGTTCTTTGTTTTGAGTAAATCCACTTAACTCGTTATGATGTTCAGCATCTGGCGACCTCACTTTTAGAGATGGAGGAAGAGAAAGCAATATGGAGCTCGAAAGAAAAAGCTTTGACAGAGGCCATGGAAGAAAAGATGAATCTATATAATATAAAAATAGAGTCACTATCTAAAGAAGTGTCAGAGGTATGTTCGAATCGAAAAAGCCCTTTTCTCTACTTTTATCATGCACTTTAAAGTTGTCAATCGCTTTGAACTTTTAGGCAAAGAGGGAGCTTGAATCTTGCCGACTTGAATGTATCACCCTTGCTGATAAGCTAAGATGTTCTGAAGAAAATGCTAAGCAGGAAAACGAAAGCAGGTTTGTAGTTTTCATTTCTCTTTCTTTGAGAAAATTAAAATTGCTCTCTAAAAATTAACTCTTTTATGTTCCCCTGTAGCATGGAGAAGTCTTTGGAGATTGATAGACTTGGGAATGAACTTCAGTCAGCTCATGCCGTGAGTAAACAATCTCAAGAGGTAAGAATCATTTCACTAGTTTATTCAAAAGGGTTTCTCTCTGAACATCTGATGCAGAAGTTCTATTACATTGAAATTTGTAACGATGCTAATGATGTTATATCTTTCTGACTATGCTATTCATGTCTATGGTATGTTGGTTAAAGACCAGAAGCCATCACTTGCACCGTTAGTAATTTTGTATGTGCGCCTTCAGGTACTCAAGTCTGACATTGACACGCTAAAGTCCGAACTTCAACGTGCGTGCGAGATGTCAGATACACTTCAGAGTGAGCTTGATTATGTCACAAGTGAGCGCCAGAGTTTGCTATCTCGCATAGAGGAGATTAAGAAGGAAGTAGTTTCATCAAATCGTTTGCAGGTTGGGTTAAGAGCAGACGGATATAATTCTGTTATACATGTCGTACTAACCATTCATTCTTACATATCTCTGCTGTATCTGATCACAGGATGCAGATGCAGACAACAAGGAGAAGGCGAAGCTAAAAATGAGACTCATGGGGACCCAAGCGCGCTTAGATGCAAAATCTATAAGGCACGAGCAGGCTGTGAAAGAATCGGAAGTTATGAACAGGAAGTTCCAAGAAGCATCCGCAAAGCTAAAGGAGAAGTTAGCATCAAAAGCACTCGAAGTCATCGACCTTAAGAAGCAGCTCTCTGCTTCTTCAAGATAACAATGTCATGAAAGTTAACCAACACTACTCTTAACTAGTAGTTATTAATGCACGGCTAGTAAATGTCTCTAATCTTTTGAAGTGGTTCTGTTGATGTACATTCTGTTTGATCTTTGCACTAAACGCATGGTTAATTTTCAAGTTTGATTATATTAAATATGTTTCTTATACATATTGTTTCCTAAAATATCTCTCCAACATTCCACAAATGATTGATATACGTTGCAAACTTGCAATAAGGAGAGCCACACAAAGAGTTACATACTATCTGTTACACTTAAAAAAAAAATTAAATTTAAATTTCCTCTCATGTTTCATCTAATCTTAAACGTTACATGAGCTGAACTGTTCACATAACTGAAACCTTCAACTCAATGGCTAAGTAGAAAGCTAAGTTACAGATCTGCCGGATTCTGCAGCACATAGAACAGAATGTTTTGCAAGAACAGTGCCTAAGACATCATCTAACAACAACTAGGCTTTAACATGCTTTCTCTGCTCTTTCTAGTTAACGTAGCTAACTACTCAATGCTCCTCCCTGTCTCTGACACATCTAGAAGAGCTGCTTCCTCAGGATATTGATGACAGTATCAAGAACCTCCTTATTCTCCAGCAGATACTTCTCAGCTGCGTCTTTGCCATCAACAACCTCGCCTTCAATCAAATGGCTATTACCTTCTCTTGCAATAACCCCATGCTCACAAGCCAATTCTAACACCTCACGCTCCACGTAGAAGCCACGACCAAAGTGAATCCCCAATTCAGATTTCTTCTTCCCTGGCGTCAGTTTGTTTTTCACCACTTCCACGCACACATTCAGACCACTTACCTAAGGACATGGTTAACACTTAACATTAAAAGAACTGACTAAACCAAGCTAACACATAAAACAATGTGCTTATACATACCTCACTATCAGTCTTAATCAGCCCTGTTCTTATCATTTTGAGTCGTATAGCTGCCTGAAACCGCAATGCGTTTCCCCCACAAGTCACTTCTTCAGAATGTGGGAAACGCATGTTAGCTTTGGCATGTGATCTGACCTGTATCAGACCAAAAAAAACAATAAGCAGAGAGATCTTTATCTTTTTGTAGGATCCAACTAAAGAAGCAAAAAGAGGACCAATCACAAATTCACAATCAAGACGGTAATTAGGCGCTTTATAAGAGATTACTCATTAGGCGGCAGGCGCCTAGACCGATTTTTAGAACACTATTCACAATACTTCTCTTACCTGATTAAGAAAAACAATGAGCGTCCGAGAATTAGCAACCGAGTAGTGTATTTTCCTAAGCGCCTGCGTCATTATCACTGATTGTCTATCTCTGTAACTTTCTCCTAGAGGAGCACCAACTTCACATTGAGGGACAAGAGCAGCAACCTGTGTAAATCCCCACTTCTATTAGTAACATGAACAACGTTTGTGATGAAAATAATAAGAAGAAACTCACACTATCAACCACAATAACATCTACCGATCCACACTTGGTCAACACATCGACAATACTCAGCATGTTTTCAGCGGAATCAGGTCTCGATATCAGAAGCTCCTCCGTGTTCACACCTATCGACTCAGCTAGAGCAGGATCCATGGCGTTCTCCACGTCAAGGTAAGCGCAATAGCCTCCAAGCTTCTGAGCTTCCTTGATGATGTGAAGAGCTAGAGTTGTCTTTCCAGAAGCTTCTTTGCCGTAAACCTCAACCATTCTTCCCTTTGGCAAACCTCCAACGCCTAGAGCTAGATCAAGGTTGAGCGAACCGGTGGATATGACGGAGACTCTCCTTGTTCTGGAGAAGCGCTGCAGCCAGAGCTTAGAGTCTTGATCGAAGATGCCTGACACTGAGAGCTGTGATAATGCTGAACGGAGATTAGTGTCTTTCTCCGTTATGTTGGTATCATCTTCTGGAGATTCATCAAGCTCAAAGTCTGAAGCTTCAGCTAAAACAAATGGAAGCACTATAGTCAAGAGACTAAACCAGAAGAACCATTCATTCATTGAAAGGGAAATTACCTAAAGACGAAAGATAATGACTTCCATAGCTAGAGCAAGCGAGAACACCTCTTCGTACATTATGCTAAGAGACAAAACAAAGAGCAAGACATGAGTAAAACAAAAGGAGAAGCTATTAACTTTAGTTCATAAGCTGCTTCAGCAAATCTTCACCAATGCATAAAGTCTATTTTTACTAAGGAAAGATCAAGTCTTTGTTATAGTATGTAGAAGCTCTTTAAATTCTCAAAATTTTGGAGACATTAGGACAGAAACTACAGAGCTTAGCCGTTGTTAATAACAGTTAGAGAGGAAGAGAGAGAGAGAAGAAAGATTATGCAGAACCTGAGATAAGTAGGAGAAGAAGCGGAATCTCTGAATCGAACTGGTTAATGAGAGACGACCCATGTCCCTGTTTTTTCTTCCGGCGGCGTGCGTTCCAACAGACGCCGCTACACCTCCTTGTCGGAGCGATTTTAAACTCGGCTGGTGACGAAGTTTCAATTTTTATTTATTTTTTCACTTTAAATAAACTATTTCAATCAGCTTATAACACCTGTTAATCAATTTAGCGAATTTTAAAATTATATTCCTTCCGTTTTTTAATATAAATCATTTTACGTTATACACGTAAATTAAGAAAACCATTAATTTCTTATATTTTCTAGACAAAAATATCATTAATTATTTACCTAACCGTAATTCAACTAATAGAAAAATAGAAGATATATTACCATTGGTCATACAACATTAATTATTAATAAATTTTACATAGAAAACCGAAAATGACATATAATTTGGAACAAAAAAATTTCTCTAAAACGACTTATATTAAAAAAACAGAGGGAGTAATAATTAAAGAAAAACAATTACATGCGGATACAATTAGTGTATTGGTTTGATTAATAATTAATTAACAGTTGGCAAAAAATAATAATTAATTAACTGTTTTACACAAATGTAATTCTCGTAAATAGAAAATTTTCAAGTTTTGGTCACAAAAATAGACCACAAAGAGGAAAATGACCAAAATGTTTCATTTAATAAGTAAAAAGATACTAATACCCTAGATATATAAAAATAAAAAAAATAGTTTTTATAGTTTTAGATTATATGTTTTCAAATTCAAACTTTTTTATAATTTTTTTTTTGAATTTTTTTTTCAAATCTTTTTTGTGTAATTCGAATAAACTATTTTTAAAATTTTTATTTTCAAATTTTTAATATTTATTTTCTGTTTTATAAAATTTTAAACCTCAAACCCAAATCTCCACCCATTTAACTCTAAACTTTAAAGTTTAGATTAGTTAACCATAGGACTATAAGTATATATTTACCTTTTTAATAAAACATTTTGATCATTTTAATTCTTAGAGTCTATATTTGCGATAGAAACTTTTTTAGTGCTATGATAAGGTATTTCTCATTTCATAATTCTTCCGCGTCATGAATCTCGTGGAACTTGGTAGCTTTGGCTATGGAGAGAATGCACGTCGTCCTCCATTTACAAAAGAAGTGGGTATGTATAGGATGTGCCACAACAATACAATGGACTTACTCAGATGAACATCAGTTACTTGCTCCATTGAATCACATTCACTTTCGTATTCAAATCCTCGTGTGGTCATCAAAGTTACATCAGAAGGCAGCTGCCCTCGATATCCTCTATTAGAATGGCTAACAGAAACCTGAAACGAACTTGAGCTTTTCGCAAGGTGGGCTTTTTCTAACCGCGGAATAATCACAGTACCGCCTATGCAGTTACGATCAGTTTGTCGTGGCGAGTCCATAAAGGTCACGTTGTTCAAGCAGTACGTGTCGGCCTCTCCCTCACCGAAAGAAATAAAGCCGTGTGGTGTGCCTTCATACCCCAAAGTGCTCAGTAGTGATTCCCTTTGGACCCATTTAAACGCTAATCCCCATGGCTGTTCAAGGTGGTGATCCATCACGTAGTTGGAGATTGTGATATTAGCCGAGTAACTACCGTCAGTTTCATTCATCATGTCCCACCTTATATCCACATTGGCGTCTTGATAAAAGACTGGATCTAAATTTTTAGAATCATAAATATTTTTATGTTAATATTAATTGATTTTTTTTTGACAATTTGTAAACCATGCGATCTAATATATTTTAAGTAGCAGTTTTTATTTTTAATATAAAATTTTGATATCTATAAATTTAACGTATAATATAACTCTGATTTCTGTTATATATTTTTCGAAAATAACAAAAAGTCTTGGAGATAAGATTAACGTAATATTTCATAGTTTCTTACACTAACATAGCATATAGTCAGTTAGTCACAGTCGTGCTATGATTCATATAAAGAAATCGAATGAGACTGCAACAAATTTGGGCTAAAGAGAATAAACATCATGTTCCCCAAGTAGGTACTTTTAGTTGTTCTTATGATTATGCCTCTGCTTTGTCTCATCATAAAGAAGAACATTTGCCTTATGAGTTGAGGATTATAATCACCATATCAGCTCAAAACTTCTGGAATGCTTGGATATGAAGTTTCTACGCGGTCCTC